>NC_037673.1:34282214-34622695 GCF_003255815.1 Theropithecus gelada | reverse complement strand
AAAAAAAAAAAAAAAAAAAAAAGGAAAATCAGTTTTCCATGAAATTCTAAGGGTTACTGAGCCACATCTTTATGCAGTTATTCTCTTCTTACACACCTGCTAATCTCTGCACCTCAGTCTGAACACCCTGCACACAGCATTCTTCATAGTCCATTAACTGTGAAATGGAACACCTGTAATATGAAGTTTCATGTAAACTGTCTACATTTATCTGAAATCCTTCCAAAACAATTTTCCTTTCCTTCAATTTCACAACTCCTAAACGAGTTGAGAGAGGGAAAGGATTACTTTGGAAAAGCTGTTAATTATCTTCAGAGACTTACTGGACTCTGTTATTGACAGAAGGCCTGGGGCAGAGCAAAGTTCAGTTACACTCAGGACTTAACTGATAAATCATTGGTGAACCTCTGTGCAAAAATCCTCCCCAATAATTCCTAACATGACAACAGAATTTCCAAGTTTCCCCACTTGTGAAGCATTTTTTTCAAGGAGAAATTTCTATATTTTCCTACCTGATGAAAGTCTTCTCCCCTCCTATTTACCATTTGTGCAAACTGAGATAGTTCTTCATCTTCTCTAGTTTTATGTAAAATAGAGAAAATTATACCTGATCTGCTCAAAGGAGAGAGAACAGAGAGACTCAGCAGGTGTCGCTTATAACTCAGAAATAGCTGTTTAATTGGAGTTTTATCTGTGAAGGTAGGGTAGGATCTTGGATTAATATTCCAAATGACTCCTAGGCTGAGAATGAAGCTCTAGAGGCAATCTAAGTTTCCTCCTCATCCCAGTTTTCAGATTTTGTGGATATCATGTAATTCTACAGAGTTCAAAAGAACAAACATCTTAGAATATAGTTTTGTCTGGCCGGGAGCAGTGGCTCATGCCTGTAATCCCAGCATTTTGGGATGCCAAGGCGGGCAGATCACCTGAGGTCAGGAGTTTGAGACCAGCCTCAACATGGAGAAACCCCGTCTCTACTAAAAACACAAAATTAACCGGGCGTGGAATAGCTATAATCCCAGCTACGCGGGAGGCTGAGGCAGGAGAATTGCTTGAACCTGGGAGGCAGAGGTTGCGGTGAGCCAAGATCATGCCGTTGCANATATATATATATATATATATATATATATATATATATATGTATATAATCAGTCAAGTGTGGAAAATTCTCTGTCCTAGGATGCTGGAGAAAATATAGCTATCCATCAAAAGGAACTTATTAAATAAAAAATATGAAGACTTTCAGTTTCTGAAACAGCATGTGCACACACAGATATACACACGTAGAGAAAGATTTCTGAAAGGAAATTTACTAAAATATAACGGTCAGGTTTGTTGTGATCTTTTTCTTTCTTCTTTATTCTTTTCTAGGCTTGACTTTGTTTAACAAAAGTACATATTATGGTAATCGGAACAATTTATTTTCTTTTTAAACAAAAGAAGTATAACCTCCCACTTTCCCTCTAGAAGTTATTCAAAATGTACTGTTTTTCTGCCCCACTCTAGGTGACCCCTTGATGTTGGGTGTCTCTCACTATAAAAATCTCAAATCTTACAGCCCAAGAAAAATCTCAAGTCAAGGAAGACTGCAGCCTGCGGTGTTCACAAAGGCAAAACTGACCACAGTCCAGTAGAGCTGAAGAGCATATACCAGACTTCAGGAACTCAACATTTTCTCCCCTCTGTCCAACCACAGGACAGACTGTGCACCCCAGGGAGATGCTGTGTGGCCACTGGCCTCACTGACTTGGATTACTCCTGCAGCACATGACCAGCCAGCTCATATGATCACTCCCTACTGCCCCCAAAGTAGAATTGACTGGGAGCTGGAAACCCACACAAAAAGGGACAATTATACTGAATATAACATACTCCCTGTGCTTACCCAACACCTTCACCTCCCACGGGCATTCAGAGTCAACAGTTGTTATGCAGGTGTTTGTGAAGCATGTGGCCAAGTCAGTTGTCTCCCCTACAGCGTGATCCAAGATTAATGATATCTACCCATCCCCACTCCCTCGACCCTCTAGTTGCAATCAACTTTGTCACTGTCCCCCTTGGGCACTGCCATGTAGAGCACGTGGCCCCCCATTCTGAAGCAGTGGGAAACCTGGAAGAGATGTACCCTTCACAACCTTATTGGATCTTAAAAACATGGATCTAACTGAAAAGAAAAAAAGACACACATTACACATATTGATATAAATTAAAACTGCATTCACCTTAAACGATACACATTCTACAAGCATGTGTGCCAAGAAAAGGATATATGTAAACCCGCTAAATAGTTGCTTATGGGGATTGAAGGTAGGGGGGAGGCTGGAGTGGGATAAATGGGAATTTAAGAAATAATGAAAATAAGGCACATTAACTCCTCAGCTCTCAACCTTTTGCCTTCCTCAGACACATAAGAGGATCCACAGCTGTCCAGAACCTTACCTAGTTATTAGGTACTCTCTGATTTCTTTGGAATGGCTCCTTCCCCATTGTTTTCTCCTCTCTTTCTCTAAGACCCCCAAAACCAATTTATTTGTTCATTCACTTCATGCATATCCTCCTTTTTGCTCTCTTAGTCACATCTCTCATTTCTCAGTCTCTGACCCCTTCAGCCATGTCCTGATCCTTCTCCCACACCCAGCACCACCCTCCTGCAGAGAAAAGTGTACCCAGATGAAACCCCGATGGAATACTAAACTAACAGAACTCATCAGATGACCTTTGCTTTATCTGCCTGCTTTCTTTCCTCTTCCCTTCTGTTCTCTTCTTTTCCTTTCTTTTCTCTCCTCTTCTCTCTGTCCCTCCTACTTTCACTCTCTCTCTACCGCTTTTCCTCACTCTCTTTTTCTCCCCCCTTGAAGGCACTGTTACTAGCAATAGAGAGCTCTGGGGCTTGCCTGAAGCCATGGACAGTCACCACTCCAGGATTCCCCTTTTAGCGCCTCCTCCCCACCTTAATCTCAAAGTCCAGCAAGGATAGTGAGCAGTTAGAGCCCGACCTCCTACCTACTTCCATGGGGGTTTGCTTCCTGAGTAGAAGAGATGACTCTAGTCTGGAGACATTTGCTGAGACCCTTGTGCCTGGTCACCTCCGCTCCCAGGATCCTTGAGATGCGTCCTTTCCTGAGCCGTAAGTGGAAACCAGGGGGACATGGGTCGGTTGAGGATCAGCGAGAGGGGAAGACTTGAGCTCTGAAGGCTGCTGCCTGGGATTCTGGAATGTTAGACCTGGATGAGGTCTTAGAGATGAGGCATGTTTTTAACACACAGGTTCTCACCCTGAGTCGATGCCCCATTTTCATAGCCAATATTTTGTAAAGCTCCCTTTTATTTTGAAATGAAATTCATGGATAATAAAACCCGACTATGCTTATTTTCAACATAATGACATGCTATCTCAGCTGCAATATTTTTAAAAACCAAAGGAAAGCAATTCAAAATAAAGTGTGACTTCAACTTACAGATGCCCAAGGATGATTTCTATTTTTTCTTTTTTGAGACAGGGTCTCCCTCTGTCACGTAGGTTGGAGTACAGTAGTGTGATCATGGTTCACTGCAGCCTTGACATCCCAGACTCAAATAATTCTCCCACCTCAGCCTCCTGAGTAGCTGGAACTATAGGCACATGCCACCATGCCTAGCTATTTTTCTTTTTTAACTTTTTGTAGATGTGGGGTTTTACTGTGCTGCCCAAGCTGGTCTTGAACTCCTGGGCTCAAACAATCCTCTCACTTCAGCCTTTCAAAGTGCTCGGATTGCAGGCCTGAGCCACTGCCCCTGGCTAGGATGACTATTTTAAGAAACATAAAGCATCTGCATGAATTTTCATCATGCCTCTAGGAAGTGAGACCATTGTCTCAATTACCAACAAATGCTGTGATTTACCCAGAGTCATCCAAGCCAGGACTTAACCCCAGGCCCTCCCCAACCACTCAAACTCTCCTCTCTGCAGCAGGAACAGGAAATATGAGGAGATGTGGGGTAACCAGACATTGGTGGCTTTATGAGTGATGTCCTATGTGCCTGTGATTTTCACATGGATCTTGTTTCACGAAAGCCCCACTTCCTTCCCAGCAAATTCGCTCATGCAAACATGAGATTAAGCAGCTGTCTGTACATTTATGTGCCTGTGCTTCACAGGCCCTAAACAGGTATGGGGACCATTTTCCATTCCCCATTGTGACCAACTTTGTCTTCATTTTCTCCTCATCTTTCCCTTTCGCCCTCCTTCCTTCCTCTCCTCTTTGCTTTCTTCCTCCTGAAAATTGCAATTTTTTGAAACTCGATACATGCATGATGCTTTCAACGCATTATGTCCTTTTATCTTCAACCAAACTTGTTAGTGAGTACTATTATCTCATTCCACAGATGAGGAGACAGGGGAATAAGGAATATCTAAGAAATGTGGTCAAAGGCAGAAAAATGTAAGTGACAACTTGGGATTCACAGCCAGGCCTATCTGACTCCAAACTCGGAGAGATTCTACCAGGCCCTGTCTATCCTCCCCCAGTCTTCCAGTCCTGTTTGGACTGCTCTTTTCCCTTGGTCATGAGTTTTTTGCCAGAACATCACTTAACTCCAACGTTTTCTCAGAAGCAGGTAAAATTATACCCAGTCTTATGCTCAGTGAGGAGGAAATTACGCTGAAAGTACCAGCTGCTGACCTAGCAAGAGAAATGCCCTAGGCTGCCCCTTCCCCTCTCCTACCCCAACCTCTGAGCATTGTGTAGCTGCACAGTGGAGCAGCAGATAACCTAGACAGGGCAGGTGAGTCCTAGTACCTAGAGATCTTGATCAACTCATTGGGGATGCCTTACCATAGGCCCAGCAAGGACACTACGAAGGAGCAGTCTTTGAAAACTACACCACCTAGACTGAATGCCATCCTCATTACCTGGCCTTGCAAAAACCTTTGGGACTTTTATGTCTACTTTCTTACCTACTCTACCTAGGTCTACGCTTGCTTGTGCTTGTTCATCTAAACACACACTCACTGAACATACACTTTCGGGAGCACCTGCCACATGCAAAATATACATTCAGGCAAAATATATGAGCATCTATTATGCACCAGTGCTGCAGACTTAGCCACAATAGGCAAGAAAAAGCCCCTGCCCTCTATTTCAGGAAGGAGATGGACATAAACGAGTAAGTAAATATGTAAATATATATGTGTGTGTGTATGTATGTATTTATGTATGTATCCAGTAGAGAAATAGACCATGAATAAAACCAAATCTGGAAAGGGAATAGAAAAATATAATGGGGGAGGGGAGAAGGGAAGGGGCTGTGGTAAGGAGATTACCATGTTTCAAGTGTTGTTATATATGCAAAAATAAATAAGTCACAATTCTTGCATAGTATCTACATAGTTACTATACAATATTCATATGCCTAAAATGTCCAGCCTTGTTTGCGTTTTGATATGCACAATCACTTTGGGCTAACTGTATGCAAAGTTATGGAAGCAATTTGCTTTCAGTACAAAAGTGTGGAGAAATATCTCAGTGGGGCATTCTTTCCTACAATTAGCTGATGACTGTGAAATGTATAACATTTGCAGGTGGCTGAGGTATGTGCTCCCCGTAGCAATTTCCTAATATACGCCTGCTCTCCCACAAAGGAAGGGGGGCACAAAAAGTAATCCATTTCTAGCTGAGATGTTTCTCCATTCCTGCCAAGGCTATTTTAAGAAAACATTCAAAATTTACTCTAAAGGGGGGCCTCCCATGTGCACCGCTCCAGGCAGCCTCGCCACAGTCAGAACTGATTTAACACATGCCAAGGGCCAGGGAGGGTGATCACAGAGAATGACTACTCCCAAACATGCAGAAGGAAGACCCACTCACCTCAGAACCAGGAATCGAGCAGCGCTCTCGCTTGTGGACAGACACCACTGCCCCTGTTTGGCTTCAGCAAAAGGGCATATACTGGAAGGGTATGAAGGAATGGAGGCAAGGAGGGAGGGCGGCTGAAAGAATGGACAGGAGGCTGAGGAGGTGGACAGGACCCCACACGCAAAGAAACCAAGGAAGGCCAGGCAGGAGTAGAGTAAAATCTGGTAGGAACCGCCTCTTAGCAGCTTTGCTGGGGGGATGCAGGCACCTGGCACTCGTCACCATCATCCTTTCACCCAGAGCATGCATGGGACAGAGGGGACCTCCACAGAGAGGGCTGCGAGAGATCATGTCCTGAGCTGGATGATACCAAACAGCAATGACGAGGGTCCTCGGCAGTGTCCTGCAGACTGCAGTCCCATGAGTGAAGGAAAAAGGACCACTCTGGAGTCTCCAAGCTGGCAGCTCCAGGACAGGGAAGCAGAGGAGAAAAAGTTTCTCTGCTGACCAGACACTGTCACTCAGGCATCCAAACACCAACACAGCTTCAGCAGGCCTCCATGGGAGGCGGTGTCTCAAACCCTCGACGTTAGTGAGGGACTTCGAAATTGCCAAGGCCTCAAATTCCATCTGTCACTGACTCCACCCTAAGGTGGATGGAGGATGAAATCTTCCTTTTCTAACTCGTTGGCTATCCTAAGTATTAAATGAGATTCCAAATGTGACAAGGTTTTTTTCAAGTTACCTAAGATGCTATACAGAAATGAGATAGAATTGGCATTTGGGGCCAGGCTCAGTGGTTCATGCCTGTAATCACAACACTTCCGGAGGCCAAGGCAGACAGATGACTTGAGCTCAGGAGTTCGAGACCAGCCTGGGCAACCTGGAGAAACCCGGTCTCTACTAAAAATACAAAACATTAGCCGGGTGTGGTGGCATGCACCTGTGGTCCCAGCTACTAGGGAGGCTGAGATAGGAGGACTGCTTGAGCCTGGGAGGTACAGGTTGCAATGAGCAGAGATTCCACCACTGCACTCCATGTAAGACTCCATGTCTATTAAAAGTAGAAAAAGGAAAATAGCTGGGCATGGTGGCATGTACTTATGGTTCCAGCTACTCAAGAGGCTGAGGTGGGAGAATTGTTTGAGCCTGGGATGTCGAGGCTACAGTAAGCCATGATCATACCACTGTACTCCAGCCTGTTTGACAGAGGGAGACCTTGTCTCAAAAAAGGAAAAAAAGGAAATCATCCCTGGGCATCTGTAAATTAAAGCCATACTTTATTTTGAATGCTTTCCTTTGATTTTTAAAATTATCGCAGCTGAGATAGCATGTTGTTATTTTAGCACATTATATGAGCATTGGGCAACAGAGCCAGACTCTGTCTCAATAATAATAATAATAATTAGCATTTTAATAAATCACACTGTGTCCACTGCATATTTTCAAATATTTTAGAATCTATTTTTCATTTTAAAGGGTGAGGAAGCCCTTAATAAATACTCCCTCTGGGCTGAAAACTGGCTATGAATACTGAAAAACTCTTTATCATTACAAAGAGAATTTTCCCAAGAGTTTCCAAATGCCAAAAAAAATTGATTTTTCTCACTTACTTTGCCCAACAGTTTTTGTCATTTGACATCATGATTTTGGGGAAAGAAAACAAAGTTATGGTGACCTGTAAGCTATAGAACTCTGTGAGAATTGGGCAGCTGGGAAATGAAAGCTTGGTAGTTACCCACTTGGCATTTATTATGCAAAAGCGATGCTGTTCTCCAAATTGAATTCCATCTTTCAATGTCTTGAGTTGCTCATGTGAATTGAAGTGAAAATTGGTGAATTGGATGAAAATCATTAGTTGTCATCTGTTTAGCCTAAAAAGACACTATCCGATTAGTTAAAACAATAAGACAAAACAAAACAAAACAAAACAAATACCTACTCACAAATAGACCTTGGATATAGTTTTATTAATCCTAATCTCATTCATTCCTTCCCCTCTACCTCCGTCTCTCTCTCTCTCTCTCTCACACACACACACACACACACACACACACATACAGGTATGCATATGCATATACACACATACACAATCTCCAGGAGCCCCAGAAAGCTTTATGAACCCTCAACTCTTACATCATCCTCAAAACCCGGGTTATTTTGAATAAAGAATGCATGCAATTATCTAGATAATTAGATTTTAATTTTTTTCTGGCAAATAATAAAAACCAAGGCAGTTTTATTTCTTTCTGTCCATCAAATATCAACATTATTACTATTATTTTTGAGTTTTAGTTATTTATTAAGAGGGGTGATATGACAGTCAATAGATTTGGAGGTATTATCCAGATTTATTTCACTTACTGACTCCTATTATATTTCTCCTACTTGCTCGTTACTCTCTGTCTCTATTTCTTCCTTCCTCTTTCTTCTTCCTTTCTCCCTTCTTCTCTTTCTTCCTCTTCTTTCTTCCTTGCAGAATTTCATGTATTTCATTTGAAGCCCTCACTCCACCATCATATGCTTATCACTTCTGTGAATAAATGAATAAATAAACCTGCCTTGACTGTTTAAAATTCAAGCTTTTCCTTATCAAGTCTTTCTCTCCAACTCCCTTCCCCCTCTAGCCTACTTTCATAAATCCTATAACCCTGGAGTCAAGAGAACCTACAACCTCCTCAATGGGCAACTCCAATTTTGCAGACAGAAAAATGAGACTGAAGAAACGAAAGGATTTTTGAATTCTTAGAAATACTTAGAATTTTTGTTCCATCTCAGAAGCATAACTAATGCAGAGAGACACAATGAAAAGCTTTTTAAAAGGTGAAATTCTCAGAAAACTGAAGCTATCGAATTTTTTGGTCCTTTCTATGCATGGAAAATCAAAAGTCACTTGCTTTTAAAGTAAGAGCAAATTAATGACATTAGTGATTACTTAGAGCAGAAAAATGAATGGGGTCTCTTTGAAAGAAGGTATATTCAGAGCTGTTACTTTCCATCTTCATTTAAAAACACAATTGTTCATTATGTTTCTCAGGACTGTGACTTCATAGCCACACAAAACACTAACATTTTTTTCTTGCATTCAAACCTTCATGCTGAGAAAGAGACATAATTTCCTCAGCTCTCTCCACCTGTAAAATTATCTTAATGTTGACCTTTAGTCTTCAAAATTAGAAGCATCTTTCCTAGGAGTACTTACAAGTTCTCTAGAAACTTCTTCCAGCTCTAACGTTCTGATTCCATTATTCCATCCCACTGCTGCAGAGGGGCCAAAATCTGTGCTGTCAGGGAAGGGTGGAAATGGCTGAGGAATGAGCAAAACAGACCACTGGGCTAGAAGCCAGAGGAGTTTTGTTCTCGTTCTTCACCTAACTAGCTTGATAGCCTTAAACAGATTAATTTACCACTTTACGCTGGTTTCCTTATCTATAAAGTATGCATTTTGACACACACGCACACACACACTCACACACAAATGTAAGGTCCCTCCTAGCTCCAAATATTTAATGAATCTGGTTCAGCTTATCCCTGTTTTGTCACAGTCTTGTGTTGGCAGTTTTTTTGGGAGTGGGGGAGGTTTTGTCTTCTGGGTCTATTTGCCTGTGTTTATTAGTCTAATGTATTGCCTAACACCTGCCTCTCTCCTCGTTCCCTATACGAATAGTCAACAGTCATTAATTCCATGTGTACTGACAGCTAACCAGGTACCAGGCACTGACTAAACACTAGAATTCAGGCACTAGGCAGCTTGAAGCCTAAAAAGCACCTCTATTAACAGAGGATGGACTCCAACAACACATCACACTGGCAGAAGTTTTGTCTACTGATGAGAGAATCAGCATGATGAGGGTAACACGGACAGTTTGCCTAAACTGAGCTTCCCAAGCTTGCGAGGGACTGCAGTAGATTGTTTTTCCAGACTAGATTTGAGAAGAACTATCTTTTTTTTCCTCCAGAAAACTCATTATTGAGATACTCAGTTTTTAAATCCAAACTAAAAGCTGATTTACATGATTTTTTAACTAAGAAATAAACAAAATTGTCTAAGCAGTTTTATTTGGATAACTACAGGTGACTTTCACCAACAGACCTATGTCATGCTTAGTTGAGGATTCTAACTCACTTCACTTTTGGTAGGTGCTTCCTGGACATCAGTAACCAAGCTCAGTCTTCATACAAGGCCCAGAATGCCTCCATGTGACTTTATACCTGAAAGATACCAGGTAAGATTCAGGGCTTTAAGAACACTCAAAGAGGTAGTTTCTCTGGGGAGGTCTCAGTTGATTGTTTCCTTAAGAATGACACAAAAATAGCCCTGCTTGCCACTAATCTATCTCATTCCAGATATTGTACCTCTAAGTCATTGGAAGCATCTGAAACCCTCTTACTCCCTTAATGCTAGTATATAAATTGGTGTCCATGTGTGAGAGATAGAGACAGAGACAGAGGCAAAGACAGTACATGAAACACACTATACATGATAATTAATATATGTATTGCAGGGAGATACACACACATCACAAATGTGATGGCACACATTGGCTTTAAAGTAAATGTTGCTCCTGTTTTAACTGACTCATGTGGCCATCTGACCTTCCTGAGCCCTCCAGCCAAAATTATAGTTATATTTTTGTTCTCAGGCTAATAAAGATTGAACTGGCATTTTCTCTCTCACTTTCTCTCTCTTTCTTTCTGTCTGTTTCTTTTCTTCTTTCTTTCTTTCTTTCACTCTCTCTCTCTCTCTCATGCATGCACATGTGCATGCACACACACACAGCAACTCCTTTATTCTACATGATACTTACAGGTTAGAAATTGTAGAATCAATAGGTACTCATGAGGGATCCACAAAGAAGAGAAATACAGGAGAGCTATTTTATAATTAAAGATACAAACATGACTAGCACTTCATTGCATTTTTATTTTTTAAAACACTACCACAACAAAAATGACTTATTAGTTCAGACTAATTGCTTATTAGTTCAGATATTTACTTCCAAAGTCTATTTTTTTCATAGTTAAAATCAACTCAAAGCCAAGGCTTTTCATTGATAGGTAGAAATTCCAGCCCTTTTCTAGAGAGAGATTGAAAGCCTACAAATAATAATTCACTTCCTTAAAAGAAAAGGCTTTAATTTCTTACAAGGATGATATTGGGTAAGTACACCCACTTTTGAGCTTCTACAGGCTAGCAGCCCTCTGCTCCATCCACTAGAGAGACTGGGCACTATTACTCATAGATTGACTACCATTGACCTTCTAAGAAGTGTGTGGGTTTAAATTTTGTTTATCTACAGTCCCTTGGCTACAACCGTGTCCTGGAAATCCACAAGGAACACCTTTCTCCTGTGGTGACGGCGTATTTCCAGAAACCCCTGCTGCTCCACCAGGGGCACATGGAGTGGCTCTTTGATGCTGAGGGAAACAGATACCTGGATTTCTTTTCCGGGATTGTTACTGTCAGTGTTGGCCACTGCCACCCGTGAGTATCCTTAAAATCTGGGGATTTTTGTTGCAAAAGAATGCATGGAAAACAATTATGCTAGTGATTCCGAACTCTTGATTTGCTTATCTTGGTTAAAAAATATCTATGACAGATTGTGGCTGACATACTCCCTGCTATTTCCTGAGAACAAAATCTTGACACTCTACTTTTCCTTTTCTTGACAATGCAAGATTTTGTTATTCTCATGTCACATGTAGTGTGGCATGTACCACATGACTGGAGTCTTGCTGTGTGTTTCTCATTAGCAACAGCTTTCCAAAGACAGGGGTGCATTCAGGGAAAGGAAGGGAAGGGAAAGGCAGGCGGCTCTCAGAGAAACACATGACAGGCTTGTCAGGCGAGGGATGATGAGAGATGAGAAATAGCTTCTAGCCTGGGGAATCTTTCTCATGGCCTCTGAGAGATGGAAGAGGAAGAGAAGAATGATAAGAGACATATGCAATTCTAGCTGGAAATTTACCTGGAAATGTATGGATCAATTAATCTAGAGATTATCTGCAGTGATGACGGTACACTCGCCCACACAGATACCCTTGGAGCATTCTTGGTTTCCATGCAGTGCTCTCATTTCATGTTTGTTCTCTCTTTCCTTTAATAATCTGACCAATGCAACCTCACACTAAGTTAGGGGAAAGCAATAAAGCAGCAAGTCTAAAATAAACTGAATAGGTGTGGGACCTTCTGTCAAAGCAGGAGGCCAAGAGTTCCCCCTCACACAGCTGTCAGGAGGTGAGAAGTGAGTGTGCCTCAGGGTTCCAGCCCTTATCTTTTCCTCCCCTTCACTTCTCCTACCCTCTTTCATGATCAGGAGGCCCTAGTCCCATGCAAAGTCACGAGAAGTATCCAAAATAAATGTCAGATGCAATTTCAAACGTAGGACAAATATACACAAAAGAAGTAGAGAAAATGGAATAGAAAATAAGTTCAAACATTCTCATTGAATCTTCCCAATAACATTGACAGTCTTCCCTGGAAATGGGAAGCCATCTATTTTACCCCTCTTGTGACTTTCATTTATTTTACTAAACAATGTTTTTGTCAAGTATCTCTTCTTTTCAAGAATTTACTGATACTCCACAATTTTCTAAAGTGAGTTTCATGGAACATTGATCACAGGAGTTTTCGTGGAAAAGGGTCCCATGAGAAAATAAGTTTGGGAAACACTTTAAACTATTTCTCCTTTCTGAAGAGAAACAGTGTACACTAGTCTATTACAGGTACTAAATGTCCTATAGTAAAGACATCTGTATAATCTGATATTTCTCAAAATATTTACCCACTGGATTGATTTTTTCTGATGTGAAAGATATTAATAACAAATAAAATTGGTATGTAACAAACTTTAGCAATTAATGTCCTTTACAGCAAGTTCAGACATCTTGGCTTGTGTTTTCAAAGCTAAGTCAGGTTCCACAAATCTATCATCCTTAGTCCCTATTATCTCTCAGTATGAAACTTCTAATCCTGTAAGGTTGGCCCAATCCTTCAAAGAATGTGGCTTTATAGTTACAAAATGTTCATCCACACTAACCCCTGTTCAGACTCAGATATTAGAATCTCCCTGCAGAAAAACTGTTAATCTTAGTCGGACGTGGTAGCATGCACCTGTAGTCCCAGCTACTTGGGAGGTTGAGACAGGAGGATCTCTTGAGCCCAGGAATTGGAGATTGCAGTGCACTATGATTGTGCCTGTGAATAGCCGCCACACTCCAGCCTAGGCAACATAGTGAGAACCCATCCCTTAAGAAAGAAAGAAGGAGGGGAGGAAGGGAGAAAGAGAGGAAGGAAGGAAGGGAGGGAAGAACTATTGATCTTGCATACGTGTGCTTGATGAATCTATTCTTCTTTAGAAAAACAAAATGGAAAGGACTCAGGCTTACAACTAGTCATCTTTTTTTCCAAACTCTTCAAAGGATGGCTAATAAGAGAGCATAGTTAGAAGAAATTCTAAACCCAAACTTCCTCCTAAACTAGGTATTTCTTTTCTAAAATCCCCGTAATCATTGAGTCTTCTTTTGAACCCTGCTCTTGGAGAGGAATTCATTACCTTTTGAGGCAACACGTCCCATTTCTGGACACCCGTAGGGGTTAAAGGAGTTTATTCTCACGTGTAAATAAAATCTGCCTCTTGAAACTCTTTGAGAAAAAACAGTATGTTCGGGTCCAATGGCCAGTGTGTGTGCAGGAGGGGCGTGACACGCAGTGCAGGTAACTGCTCTACTGCTTATCCAGGAAAGTGAACGCAGTGGCACAAAAGCAACTCGGCCGCCTGTGGCATACAAGCACTGTCTTCTTCCACCCTCCAATGCACGAATATGCAGAGAAGCTTGCCGCACTTCTTCCTGAGCCTCTTAAGGTACAATGCTCTTCCTACAGGAGCTGAATTTCATGGGGAGAAAAAAAGGTACGATGCTCCCAGCTCAAAGGGACAGGAGTCTTATGATTCCAGGGGAGCTGCCCTAGGAAGCAGGAACATGGGCAGGAAATCTAGTCTATGCATTGAACATCTGTAGTGGTGATCTGATGGCTACATCTGAAAGCAATCAGACAGAAGGGAATTTATGAATTGCTGGTGAAACAAGCCAGTGTTCCCTTGTGTCACCTCTGAGCCTCTGTCTCTCTTTGGTTGCTCTCCTCACCATATCTTTGCAGAAATCATTTCCCGGGAGCCATAGGCCTGCTGATGTTCTCATCTATGTCCTCAAGAGGTTTTTATCTCATTGCTCCTTAGCCTTTCTGCAAAGTTATTTGCATTTCTTTTACAAAGAGTGAAACCATTTTAAATAAATGCTATTTGGTTCATTTGGTCTAAAATACACTTAGATATTTTTTTCTACATGAGCTGTTTTTCTGCATCTGAAATGACTGATATTTTAAACTTAACTGAGATGTTAAAATGTTGACCAAGATTTGCATTTAGGCATTAAATGAGTTCATATATATGAAGAACCTAGAACAGCGCTTAGTCTCGAGTGTTAGCTATTATTATTTTACCATGTTGTCTACATTACCTAGAATAGATGAAGAAACTTGGAAGAACTGCAACCTCAGTTCAGCCCCAGATGTTCACGGAAGAGCAGAAGCAGAGAGTCAGCAGAGTCACGAACACATGTCTTCCAGTCCCTGAGTCTGGAGGGCACAGTTCGCTTTCATTCTCCCCGTTCTTTCATCCAGGCTGAGCTGCATTTTTTGTTTACTTGTTTTTTCTCTTTTTTTTTGAGATGGAATCTCACTCTGTCACCCAGGCTGGAGTGCAATAATGCAATCTCGGCTCACTGCAACCTCTGCCTCCTGGGTTCAAGCGATTCTCCTACCTCAGCCTCCCAAGTAGCTGGGATTACAGGTGCCCGCCACCACACCTGGCTAATTTTTGTATTTTTACTAGAGATGGGGTTTCACCGTGCTGGCCAGGCTGGTCTCAAACTCCTGACCTCAAGTGATCTGCCCGCCTCAACCTCCCAGAATGCTGGGATTATAGGCCTGAGCCACCACACCCGGCTTGTTTACTTGTTTTTTCAACATTCACACACACAGCACAGTCAGGCTGGGACAACCCCTGGAGTTGCAGGGTCAGAGGTCCTGTCTTGTTCCAAGCCTTTAGAATCAGGTGAGTGGGTTAGGGTCAGGAGCCAAGAAATCCAATCTTTGAATCTATCAGCTACTCACTGCTGTGTGCCCCTCAGCAAGTCTCCTCTCTTGGCATTTTGCAGACCATCAAATAAAGCCAATGAAAGCCCGGAATGTTCCACAGCGGAGACAATCTCTTAGCCATTTTTGTACGTCTAGCACTTAGCGGCTACTGGAGGAAGGGCTATGAAATCCATACGTGGTTAAATGATGGAACTGCTGGGTAATCCGAGCTGATATGAAGGGAACTCTCCTTAATACTCAGGGGCTGGACACATGCCCTTCAGCAATTTTAAATGAATGGGTAATAAGGAAATAAATTATGAGGCCACATGTCTTCCTTTCCTCTCTAGGTCATTTTCTTGGTGAACAGTGGCTCAGAAGCCAATGAGCTGGCCATGCTGATGGCCAGGGCGCACTCAAACAACATAGACATCATTTCTTTCAGGTAATCACCACTTGGAATATTCAACCTTAGGAACACTGACTTACCCCCATTCTTAATGTGTATCTTTACATTAGCATGGAGTGGGAGAGAGGTTTTCTCGGGAATATTGTTCTAATTGTTAAGTTTTAAGGAAGGATTGGTCAATTGAATTTTATAACAGGATAACTGCATTCAAGTTAGCCTTATACAAGAGAGGGGGCCCCAACTGGTCACAAACAGCTTGAAGTCCTCATTATGTCATAGATCCTCCTATGGAATTAAAGAGAAACCCACATGACAGTTTTTTAACTTTGAAGGTGTGGCAGGGACCACACTGTATATCAAGCAGTAAAGGACTGTTCCCCACCTTAGAAGATCAAGGCTCTACCAAAAAATACTGGCCCGTTTTAATTTCTGCTTATGATAAGGAGCTGTCCGCTTATTTCATAGGGCTAGCTGCACCCGTTTTTCACCCTTTATTCTCCTTAAGTTCAGAGGATGCACATGTAACCCTGTATATTTCTGCTTCTTCCAGTGACTTTTGAGCACTGATAACAGATTAATTAATAAACCCTTAATGGCTATATTAGAACTAAAAATAATAGAAAACTAAGCATTGTGCTCACAGTTACCTTCCTTGGGTAATCGTACACAGCATATTTAAACAGACTCCTGAAAGTTAATGTAAAAGATAGGAATGACTTACGGTAAAAGTTGATGGAATGAAGAAACAGTGGCATTTTTAACCTGTCTGGTCATAATTTCTGTGTGAATTCAAAAGAAGATTTTATTTAATCCTTATGATAGCACATTCAATACTGCACATTCCATATCAAATGAGCATGCAGTTATTACAGGAATCAGGAATATGGCAATAAAGAATTGTGATTAATGTATTACCTAAATAACATTCCAGAATGTGTATGTCCAGGTAAGTATTAAGTAGTCACAGTGCTACCAGGGTTCAACACACATTGTGTCTCCTTTTTCAAGATATATTAGGTCAGTGCAAAAGTGATTGAGATTTCTGCCATTAGAAGTAATGGCAAAAACCACAATTACTTTTGCACTGACCTAATACAACCATTCTTTTGAATAGTCTTAATAGTCCAAAATCCTTGTTTAAAGGTGATTTTGGTATGGAAAATTGTTAAAACTCATTTGAAGCTGACACTGATGATCAGGAGCATTTATACTAAACATAACTGTTTCGGGTTCAAAAGAAACAAAACCTATGTTTCTTAGATGGAGAATAAGGTAATTTATAAGGTGTGTAAGTCCCTAAAGATATTGAACAACAAGTATATCACAGGAAAAAATATTTGGCTTCCCAAGGCGACTACTTCGAAGACTGGTATTCATTGAACACATAATTTCTGTTATGTTGCTAAAAGATGAGTCTCATTATGATGGAGTAATAGAGTAGGGCAGGTCCTAAGATTGGAGGTCTTGGACAAATGTTCGCCAAAACTCCTTTCACAGTTTCAAATCTATGTTTTCTAACAACAGTTAGAAAACACTATTAAGTACATTCACCTGACGTAGGCTTAGATGTGTTCTTAGAAATCAGAGGTGGATGTGAATGATGTTCTATCTCATCTTCATGACCTTCCTGGATTTTCTCTTTTGTCCTACTCAGTGGACCAGGAACTTGACTCAATCCTCCTGTTGTTTCTTCTCTGCAGAGGAGCCTACCATGGATGCAGTCCTTACACACTTGGCTTGACAAATGTAGGGACCTACAAGATGGAACTCCCTGGTGGGACAGGTTGCCAACCAGTGAGTTTGGAGATTTTTCTCTTGTTTTTTTAAAGACTGCTGGGTATGTGAAGTAGTTGATCAGGTTTTCCTGGTATAAGGATTAGAAACTAATATAAAGCCTGTCATTAATCAGGGGCTCAATTTGACCTAATTGAATTGGAGACCACTTGAGGACACCATTAGAAAGGCCTTCCGAGTCTGAGTAATAATTAATGACAGGGTTTTAAAATTTATTTTGCTTTTAAATAAAATCAAGTAAACTGCAAAGCTCTGAGAATCTTGAATGCACAAAATTTCTATGAAGTCATCACTGTACTCACCTTCTGTTCCCACTTACTATACCCACCTTTTCAGCATCAGAATCAGATACCTAATTATTCTTATTCTTTCAGATGCCCTTACCCACTGCACCCTTGAGCAAGTTGTTTCCAGGCTAACATTGAAATCAGTTTCCTTGTTAGAGTGCCCACATAGCTGATTCTAAGAAAAAATTATCTCTGCAAAGCAGATTATTCAGTTTTCATCTTAAGTGGGGGAAGAATGAGGGAGGAAAACTAAGAAGCCCTCTTGTCTTGATGGCGGCCTAAATGGGCTGTCTCGTGTTCATGTTTGGCCACACTCCTTCTTTTGTCATTTGCAGACAATGTGTCCAGATGTTTTTCGTGGCCCTTGGGGAGGAAGCCACTGTCGAGATTCTCCAGTGCAAACAATCAGGAAGTGCAGCTGTGCACCAGGTCCGACTGGGCAAGAGAGGGGCCAGTGGAGGGTTGGATGTTGGAAAGGGCACGAATAAAAGCACACCTATCCCTGAAGGAACAATTGAATTTGAAAACATGGAAAAGGGAAAAGCCAGAGGAAACAAAACTGGAAAGAAACCAAGTTATTCCTCATTGAATCAACACTTAGGTCTGCTATCACTTCACTCTCAGACCATCTGTCTGGCCATGTAGGAAAAGCATCTCATGCTATCAGAGCCAAGCTTAAAAAAATGACTATCAGCTGGTACTTGATTCAAGGCATACTATTAGCTCTATTATAATAGCAATAGCTCTGGTGTCAATTTTAAAATGAAACAAGCTTGACGTGGTGGCATGCCTGTAGTCCCAGCTACTCGGGAGGCTGAGGTGGGAGGATTACTTGAGCTGAGGAATTTGAGGCTGCAGTGATTCATGATTATGCCACTGCACTCCAGCCTGCATGAAAGAGCAAACCCCGGCGGGGTGTGTAGCTCACGGCTATAATCCCAGCACTTTGGGAGGTCGAGGCGGGCAGATCACCTGAGGTCGGGAGTTTGAGACCAGCCTGGCCAACATGGTGAAACCCTGTCTCTACTAGAAATACAAAAATTAGCCAGGCGTGGTGGTGTGCACCTATAATCCCAGCTACTCAGGAGGCTGAGGTTCAAGAATCACTTGAACCTGGGAGGCAGAGGTTGCAGTGAATTGAGATCACACCACTGCACTCCAGCCTAGGTGGCAAGGCAAGACTCCGTCAAAAAAAAAAAAAAAGAAAACCCAAGAAATCAAGATAGGTGGGATTATTTACCAATCCCAATGGACGGAGGGAAAATAATGCTTTTGGGAATCTCAAAACTCCAGTCAAAAATTTCTCCAGGGACTGCCAGCTAAAATGAGAGCATCTGTCAAACAAAACACAAGGCTGCCCTTCCTTCAGGCTGCTGACAACCCTGGCAAAAGTTTCAAAGGCTTTCTCAGAAGGAGAACTTCCATTTATCAATCACATTTTTATTTGCATTCTTTACCTATACTTAATAGGAGGGAGAAGAGGCAGGAAACATCACCTGTTCCTTGCTAATCAACAAGCCCTGCCTCCGATTTGTCATCGCAACCTTTTGAATAGCTGCTCCTTAGTAGCTCTGAAGGAAATAACTAAAAGCTTCAGCCCAGTGATTTTTAATGGAATAGTATGAATCACTGGGTTGAGAGGAAAAATACAAAACAGAAGTCTTAAAAACCAGCTCTGAAAGGAAGAAAATTCACCGTCGTCTTAAAATTCAGATGACATAACAGCAAAATGGAGGTAAGAGAATGAAAAAGTAAGTACTGGAACAAGACAAGATGTCACGCTCACGGAATTTAAAACCAGAAGGAAATGTAAAGCTATAAAGTTATAAATCAAACTCTTCACTTTAAACATGAGGAAAGCCAGATTCACACAGAGGAGACTGGAGGGCTAAGATTTGACCCCAGGTCTTTTGACTCCAAAACCAGTGCTCCCAATTCCTATAGCTATCCTCATCCACACTGATGTGCTGTCAAGATAAACCCAAGCTGAAAAATCATTCCTGTCCTGCAGGCCAGGACTGAGGAGTTGCATGAAGTCAAGAGATAGATTCCACTCTCAGCTCTGGCATGGTTCGGCTATGAGCAAAAGCTTCCCCTTTTGCTTCAGTTTTCTCATTTGTAAAACAGAGACAGCAATATCTGGCTGCTGCCAACGCCATCACAGCACTTCATGAGATAAAGCATAGAGAGTTTATGTAGAGAAAACCAGACCACAGCAATAGCTGGTAAAGCCATATTTGAATATTGTATCTGTATGGCAACAAGAACTAAAATCAGTTTGATGCACCTCCCAGCCCCTGGTCTGACTGCAAAACCACCAGCACAGAGCCTAGTAGACACAAGCACTCAAGAGGTGGCCATTCCTTCTCTTCCTGCTATATGTTCCTCTTTCCATATAGAAGAGAGACAAGCCTACTGTAAGGCCTACTATAGGACTACTTAAGCGAATTTGACAATACCAGAAGTCCATGGTCTCTCTAGTGGCATCTAGAGGCTAAATGATAGTGACAGGTGTACATTTCTGCTCTGAACTATTGTCTTTGGCATATCTGAAGTCAGCTGTTTTCTTTCTTTCTTATTTATTTATTTATTTATTTATTTATTTATTTATTTATTTATCTTTTGAGACGAAGTCTCACCCTTGTCCCCCAGGCTGGAGTGCAGTGGCGCGATCTTGGCTGACTGCAACCTCCACCTCCTGGATTCAAGCGATTCTCCTGCCTCAGCTTCCCGAGTAGCGGGGATTACAGGTGCCTGCCACCATGCCCAGCTAATTTTTGTATCTTTATATTTTTAGTAGAGACCAGGTTTCACCATGTTGGCCAGGCTGGTCTCGAACTCCTGACTTCAGGAGATCCACCTGCCTTGGCCTCCCAAAGTGCTGGGATTACATGCATGAGCCACCGTGTCCAGCCAGCTGTTTTCTTAACTCATATCTTCAAGAGACAAGACTATGTATGTAACCTTTGAACAGGATTGGAATACAAAAGAAGGAACTCAGCCTCCTCCACTGCCTTTAGTACCTGGGAAGGGTTTGGTCTTTGCTGTAAAACTGGAATATTCATATATGTTTACAAAAGCATCCAAACATGTGCAGTTCTTTGACTATAGATGTTGCTTGTTCTCAATTCCTCTTAACCTATTGATAGGAATACCTTAAGAGGAATTGAGGCACCAACCATGGTAGAGATTTTTCTCATCTCAGAAATATGTCATCTCTCCCAACAGAGGCGGGGGGTCATTTTGCGAGTCTAATCTAGATGTTTATGTGGTATATTTCTTTGTTCTACTCCATCTACCTCCCAGGGTTTTTTCTCCCCAGGGGTTCATTCCAGGCCCTGAGTTTCAGATGTAAACCATGATGAGATGCAATCCTCATTACCTACTGCCCCCACAATGTTCCAAACCTGGTACTGATCATGTCATTCTTCCTCTTTTGAAAGACAAGTTTTGTTTTTCTTAAAACTTGTAGTTCTTTCTTGGCTCCTCACTCAACTTAACTCTTTCTGTACCACCAGCTGGAATAAATTCTTCCTTCGCCATCCTGTTGCGGAATTCAACAGAACATCCTGTCTTCACCCCCTTGGGGTTTTCCTCCTGCCAAGCCTCTGCAGAAGAGGCCTAACCTGGGGTTACAGCAATGAGCCAATGCAGCTAGTGTGAAATAAAGTAAAAAGCTCATCACAGTCGATGACGCTCTCATCGCTGAGCATGTGGGCAGAGAGGGAAAACGTCATGAAAGGTCTAGCATAGGTTCAAGCAAAACCTTTTGGTTTGGTTCTGCCCAAATTTAAACTCCACTCTTTGATTTCTCCAGTTACAAATGGGCTTGTTAAATTTCCAAATTATGTCTCTTGAACATAAGACCATCTTTTAGGGTCATCTGAAGCTGTTTTCCTTTCCCAATAAAAACGGGAAATTTCTGTCTCTAGAGGCATAGATTTATTTGTCTACTATATTCTTCTCATCAAAACAACACAAGTGATGCCAAAAACATACTTTGATGGCTTGATATACTTGTCATTACTTCCTTTCTCACACCCTCAACCTCCAACCTCCAGCTAACCAAAGACATCAGGTACCTCTGTCAATCAAACTTTTCCGAATATCACACATAACCTAAAAATATGTTCGGGGCCAGCTAGCATTTCCTCACTTTTAATGAAGAGCTGAGGTATAAAATTCGGTTTTGATGGTGATTGCAGAAGGTTTCTATTCCTTCTGTCTAGCACCGTGGAGACAGCACTGCATCCATGCCTCCAGGCAAGCACTGGGATGGAAGGTGGTGACCCAGACTGCTTTCACTGTCACTTGGGTTGGGGCTTTCCATCCCATCCACATCTTTCTCTGCACTCCTTCCATCATCTATGGATATAAGTTTAAGTTCAGAGACTGCATGGTGCTGTTTAGAACCAAATAACAGGTGTGGATAAAAATTCTGAAGGCTCAGTCATGTATGGATACAGTTGATCTGGGACCTTTGTTATTCCAGAATAGAAGAATTTCTCTCTCTCTCTCTCTCTCTCTCTCTCTCTCTCACACACACCTTTCCTGCTTCCTTGGTGATTCCCACTTTCAATTTTGACACACAGATGTAGGCTTTTGGAGCTTGGGCAAGCCTGTTGGGCAATCTTCCCACTCTCCTCTCGTCCTCTGCCATCCACAGGATTTCATGCCTGTGTGTCTGTGTGGTGAGGCTTGCAGCTGGTGAAGCAAGGCAGAAATGTTTCTAGTATCTTTAAGCAGGATGGGAAAGTAGATATGGTTAGTACTAAGACAACTGAGCTGGATGGACAGCTGGTACTGGTACCATGATAGCACTGGCTTTTCTCCAGTGGAAAACAACTAAAAAATTCTGGATAAAATGAAACACATTCCCTTCAAAGCTTGGATACAAGAAAGCACGAATTCTCAGAAACGCATAGAGATCATTAGGGCAGTGCAGGCAGCTTTGACCCTGAGAGCATTTGTTGAACCTGGTAACCTTGAGCTTCCGTGCTGATGGCTCTGTGGAGTGCAGGGAAGAGATGACGAAGTCCAGGGCCCAGCCAAAGTAACGGATCTTGTAGGAAACCCTCCCCTGCCACAAAGCTGGAGCCCCCAAGGGGCCACCTCTTCATCCATAGGTCAACTAGAATTAAAAACACCACCAAGAACGCATTACCCGTCACAGGCCAAAGGGCCTGCAAAGATTCTGGTGCTGAATGGAAGTGGAGGGCCTGGGAGGAACCACCACCGGAAATTTCACCTGCAGGCTGGCTCTCCAAGGCTTTGCCTTGTGAACGCTCATTTCCTCAAGCTTAAAATTTAAAGGACTCTTAGACTCTAACGCCCTGCGTGCTTGGAAGCTGCCAATTCAAATAGGCTCTGGAGGGATCTACCTCATTCTGGGTCTCAAAGAATTCTCACAAATGAAATTCCAAGGAAAATAAACTGCCCCTTGTCAAAAATAAACATACAATACACAAAACTCTCCAATCAAGAAAAAGATCTGCAAGGATTTCAAATAACAGAATTATCAGCTAGACTATGACACGAATATGTTTAATACATTTAAAGAAAATCAAATATAAGCTTGGAAATACGTGAAATGGATAGGACATCATGAAGAATAAGAAAGCAAGTTTTGAAAACAAATATGTCTTCTAGTAATATAAAAGTGATTATTGACATTTAAAACTCAGCAGGTGGGTTTATCAGCAGTAAGATGCAGCCAAAAGGAGAAGTAATGAATTAAAGATGGATCATTTCAACAAGGGCACTTTACTGCTTTTCCCCATTAGAAAGACCTCTAAAAAAAAAAAAAAAAAAAGAAAGACCTTCAAGCAAAATTGCTCAATGTCTCACTCCAGCCATAATTTCTACTATTTGTTAATATTTTCTTCTTAATGCATTAAACATTTACTGAGCACCACCTACAGTGTACCAAACAGCTTGTTTGACCACAGATATTTTAGAAATGAACAAGGCATAGTCCCTGCCCACAAAAACCTCCTGATTAATGGGAGAAAGGTCTGTTAAAAACAAGCACAGGACCAAGTGCCAAGGGCTGCGATGGATGGAAGCCACTTGGCTCTCGAACATTTCTCTTTAAACTGAATTCTAATTGTTCTACAAACATATTTACTAACTCTAAAGACAAAGACACTTTGTAGCTTTAAAACTGTACATCAGATTAGATGGCAATGAAAGGAAATAGAGTTACTTTCAAATAAATTAAATCACTCTAATTCCATTTGAATTAGATCCACCCGTTTTAGAGGATGGGCATCCTTAAGTGAAACAGCTGTCTATACCAGCTCAATGACACTTCGGGACATTTTTTCCCCAGATGGAAAGAACTGAAGTGTTTTGTTTGTGCCTTTATGGCTATCCTAATCTCCCTTCTTGAACCAAAGTACAAGTTGTTCAGAGGGAATGTTCCCCCTTCAGAAATGCATATCCTCACTCCCAGTCCCTGGTTGACTTACCCTGTCTGGGTTTTTGTTTTTCTTTTTCTTCCTGTTTTTCCCCATGCTTCTAGATATCAGGCTCACATTTTCAAATGCTGTGTTTGTTTTACTTTGTGGTTTGTTTTTTGCAGACTGCTGCCAAGCTAAAGACCAGTATATTGAGCAGTTCAAAGACACGCTGAGCACATCTGTGGCCAAGTCAATTGCAGGATTTTTTGCAGAACCTATTCAAGTGGGTACATGAATCTAAGACATTAATGGAGCTGAATCTTCAATTATCAGAAAGTTTTAACTCATACATTCTAGAGAATTCCAAATGAATTAAGTGTTTACTGTGTCCGTCTCTAAATTTGTTCTCTTGGTCTCCTTGAAAGAAAGAAGACACTGACTTTCAAATGATCTTTTAAAAACCCTCTCCTCCATTTCCACCAGACAGGTGAAACTACTGAACTCCTAAAATTCTTAAGAAGAGGAAACCCTGGCCGTTTTTAGCTGCTTAGTAACATCCACATTGTCCAAAGAACTCTTTCGTTAGTCTCACCAAATTCCTCTATTCTACTGTTTTCTAATCTCGGAAAATAATCAATGTTTGCATCTTTTTTCCAGAAGTCATGGTGTAGAGTAATAACTCCTCTTTTCACCCGTCATGAAAACTGTTCTATAGACTGTTGTTAAAATTGCTAGTGTTACCATCATGATATTGATGATAATGATGATCTAACTTTTTGTATACTTTGAAAGGCTGATGCTATTATTATAGGTCTTCTTGGTCTGGTCTTTTGCAGGGTGTGAATGGAGTTGTCCAGTACCCAAAGGGGTTTCTAAAGGAAGCCTTTGAGCTGGTGCGAGCAAGGGGAGGTGTGTGCATTGCAGATGAAGTAAGTGGCATGTAAGGGTGCCATTGAGTGCTGTGGGAACAGGAGATGCACAGACAGAAATCTCCTAAACTTCCTCCGTGTTCCAGGCAAAGTCTCCAAAGTTTGCCTACAAATGAATGAAATTTTTGCTAGCGGGCTGGTTGATTTGTTAGTACATTCGCTGATCAGTTTAACAGGTACAACAGAATTTAAATATCCAAATTGATGTCTATCAAATAAGTTGCTAACAGTCATATATGATGTTAATAGACCGTGACTCAATGTATTTTTTAAATTCCTTTCTAGGGATTGTTTCAGGGGCTGACAAACAACATAGGAAATTTAATCTCACAGCCAAGTTTTTTGTTGTTTTTATTTGTTTAGTTATTTTGAGACAAAGTCTCGCTCAGTCGTCCAGGCTGGAGTACAGTGTACGATCTCGGCTCACTGCAACCTCCGCCTCCTGGGGTTCAAGGAATTCTCCTGCCTCAGCCTCCCGAGTAGCTGGGACCACAGGCATGTGCCACCAAGCCTGACTAATTTTTGTGTTTTTAGTATAGACGGGGTTTCACCATGTTGGCCAGGCTGATCTTGAATTCCTGACCTCAAGTGATTCGCCCGCCTTGGCCTCCCAAAGTCCTGGGATTACAGCGTGAGCCACCATGCCAGGCCCAATAGCCAAGTTTTTAATCTCAATTTTTGCAAAAATAATATTTACCAACCTGGCAGCATACACCTTTCTGACAAAACTTGCCTGGAAATAATGTGGGGTTTCTTTGTTTGTTTGTTTTTGAGACGGAGTTTCTTAAAACAACAAGAGAAAGTTTCTCTCTTGTTGCCCAGGCTGGAGTTCAGTGGCATCCTCTGCCTCCCGGGGTTCAAGTGATTCTCCTGCTTCAGCCTCCCAAGTAGCTGGGATTACAGGCATCCGCCACCACACCCAGCTGATTTTGTGTTTTTTAGTAGAAACTGGGGTTTCTCCATGCTGGTCAGGCTGGTCTCAAACTCCTGACCTCAGGTGATCTGCCCGCCTTGGCCTCCCAAAGGGCTAGGATTACGGGCATGAGCCACCGTGCCCGGCCAAAATAATGTTTTTAAAATAATAATAATAATCCAGCCTCTAAATTAGAAGAGTACCACCACTGCAGATACTGCATTTGAAAATAGTTCCCAGAAAATTGTAACATAGATTTAATTAAAGCAGCATTGGTGGAATAAGCACGCTACCCCCAAGGGCATTACTTTAATGGGAATAAAATTCACTGGCTATGTGAGCTCTAGCTGTGTGTTTTTAAAAGGGATTAATTTACCTATGATTATACCTTATATTAGACTGTATCAAAGAAAGTAGTCCTCTGTCTATTTAGAATAGCTATGGAGATTAAAAGACCAGAGGATGATCACGAGGGCCACAGAAGCCCTGCTTTACTGCTGGGTGACCTATCTTGATTGGACTAAGAGGTGGTTAGACCAGCCAAGGACAAGTGGAGAACCTGTAAGTATGTTTCACACCTATTTCAGTCCAGCCATCATTGTTGGAATAGACTTCCTCAACTAAAAATTTCCTACAGCTAGGCTGGGCGCGGTGGCTCATACCTGTCATCCCAGCACTTTGGGAGGCTGAGGCAGGCGAATCACTTAAGATCAGGAGTTCGAAACCAGCCAGCCAACATGGTGAAACCCCAGAAATTTTGCAATTTCTGCCTGGGCAGCTGGGTCTCTGTTATGCCCAGGTGCATTGGATGTCCCTGGTGTACCACAGGCAACTTGGGCCAGCCTGCTCCTGCTGTGCCCAACCTCCCTTCTCCAATCTGCCCACAAACCGATGGAAGTTCTGGCTGGAGAAAGATAATCTGCTATTTTAAAAAGAAGAGAATATCCAGTCAGTTTGAAATTAGCTACATCATTTAAAAGGATAAACTTTGGCCTCCAAATCAGCACATAGTGAAGCTATCACAGTCAGACTAATTAAAGAGATGGTAGGCTGAATTCAAAGGAAATATGAATTTCAGAATTTTCTGTCTTACAGTTTTATGACTTTCAAACAATGATTGAAAACTGTCTAACACAGGTATCCTTAAGAAGGACTATTCCGAGGCCTAGGTAAAAATAAGGATAGCTGGAACTTTCTGAGTACTTACTGTGTGTCAGGCACTGTTGATAACACTTTGCACATGTTAACTCAGTTCATACCTATCAACAGTTCTATAGTTCTATATGCCCCATTGCTATTATTCCTATGTATTAATCCTTTCTCATGCTGCTGATAAAGAAATACCTGAGACTGGATAATTTATAAAGAAAACGAGGTTTAAAGGACAGAGTTCCATGTGGTTGGGGAGGCCTAACAATCATGGCAGAATGCGAAAGGCACATCTTACATGGCAGCAGACAAGAGACAATGAGAGCCAAGCAAAAGGGGTTTCCCCTTATAAAACCATCAGATCTTGTGAGACTTATTCACTACCATGAGAACAGTATGGGGGAACCGCCCCCATGATTCAATTGTCTCCCACCAGGTCCCTCCCACAACACGTGGGAATTATGGGAGCTACAATGCATGATGAGATTTGGGTGGGGACACAGCCAAACCATATCATCCCATTTTAAATATAAGTGAATTTAGGTCCAAGGTGGTTAAACAACCTGTCAAGCTTATGCCCTGAGTAGGAATAGGTCCAAGACTCAAATTTAGGCTCCCAAAACCACATGACTAGCCACTGTATCAAGCTGCCCCTCCAAAATGACAGAGCGTGGTATAGAAAGGGCAAATCATGGCAGAAAGGGAAGGAACACAGGATAGAAAAACCTGAGTGCGGAGGGTCAGTTCTGCCGAGGAGCAGTCTTACACAAGTCATCTTAATTAATATTCAGTGCCATTCTTTTCTTTAAAATGTGGAATTTGGATTAAAGGTAGAAAACTGGCAGCCTCTGGGCCCATACTGGCATAGACTGATTTTGAATTTGAAACTGACTGCAGGGCATGCCCACCCATAGTCCCCACCACACTTGCTGTCATGACCCAGCCTGCTCCTCTCCCTAATGTATGCTCCTCATCTGCAAACACCGTTGAGTTTATGGACGTTAGAATGATCCATCTCTGTACTACTGTAAGAGTCTATGAAACTGATACTTCCTCAGTGACTAAACATGGTTTATTGTTCTACATAATTCCACACATTTGTAACCGAGTCCAAAGCTTGTACCACTTGCTGCAAAACAGTCAATAAATCAAGCAATAAGGTTTGGGGCAAGGAAGACCACCTTATTTCGGGGAGCAAGCAAACCGAGAAGACGGCAGACTCATGTCCTAAAGAACCACCTTGGCCAAGGCGGGCGGATCACGAGGTCAGGAGATCGAGAGCATCCTGGCTAACACGGTGAAACCCCATCTCTACTAAAAATACAAAAAATTAGCCTGGCCTGGTGGCGGGCGCCTGTAGTCCCAGCTACTCAGGAGGCTGAGGCAGGAGAATGGAGTGAACCCGGGAGGCAGAGCTTGCAGTGAGCCGAGATCGCGCCAGTGCACTCCAGCCTGGGCGACAGAGCGAGACTCCGTCTCAAAAAAAAAAAAAAAAAAAAAAAAAAAACCACCTTAAGCAAATGTGGGTTCCTTTTATGTTAAGGGAAAGGGGAAGAGGGAGGGGGTTGAGGTCAAAAGGTGACTGGTGACTACAGATATTTGAGCCACAGCAAGGGTAAACTTTCCTCCTTGGTCAGGTTACAATACTGTTATAAATTTTTAATGTAACATTATTACTTGTGTGTACACCCTTCTTATCTCCTCAGGGATTCTTTTTAAAGCATCCCTGCCTTAGTTAAACTATAAACTAAATTCCTCCCATAGTTAGCTTAGCCTATATGCAGAGATAAACAAAAGCAGTTAACCTAAAAGACATCATCACAGTGGGAGGATGAGAGCAAGCTGGTTAGGAGCAAAATGGAATATGTCATACTAGGCTTCCTTTTCACTGTTACACATTGTCCAAGCAATCTGATTTTTCACCATTTATGCCATTTATGTATGGTATTTAGATAGAGTGAAAAAGACAGGCAGGAAGACAAAATGGATGGATTTTCCACGAGCTCCTCCTACATTATCCCATTTGGAAAAATCAATCAGTTGCCCAGAGGCTAATTAGTAGGAAGGAGGCCACCCAGGATTCCAGCCCAGGTCTGTCTGACTCCTGGGTTAAGCTCTTCTCCTATATTAGTCACTGTCATCTAATTCTAACCCCCAGAATCTGCCCTTGCTGCAGCAGCCTAGAGAAAGTAGGAAAATGAGAAGTGAATCTGAGAAGGACGCTCACTCTTTTTTTTTTTTTAAGATGGAGTCTTACTCTGTCGCCCAGGCTGGAGGGCAGTGGTGTGATCTCGGCTCACTGCAACCTCTGCCTCCCAGGTTCAAGCGATTCTCCTGCCTCAACCTTCTGAGTAGCTGGGACTACAGGCACCCGCCACCACGCCCAGATAATTTTTGTATTTTTAGTAGAAACGAGGTTTCATCATGTTGGCCAGGGTGGTCTCGAACTCCTGACCTCAGGTGATCCACCCGCCTCGGCCTCCCAAAGTGCTGAGATTACAGGCGTGAACCAACACGCCCAGCCTGGAAGCTCACTCTTTTAAGTGCATTTTAGAATGAGCTTCAAGTACTCACATCCCTAACCCCCGTTTTGCATTGTGTCTATGTGTGGAGAGAGACAGAGAGACGGACAGGGAGACTGAGAGCCAGAGAGAAATCAAGGAGACTTCACCAGAAAGGCTCTGGCAGAAATGTGTGTGGAGATGTTTGTGTGACTTTATTTAATCAGGCACTACTGCCACCCTGTCATTCATTCCATAAGTGCTTACGAAGTGTCTACTTTGTATCAGGCACTGTGCTAGGTGTTGCGGATAGAGAATGGAGAAAGACACAGTCCCTGCCATGGGACATGCCCACTGGTGATAACAGTCCTCTATGAAAGCCGCTGATGGCAGCATGCCCAGAGTACCTTGAGAGGGAGCCTAACTAAGGCTCAGGAGAACCTTCAGAAACCAAGTGATGGCAAAGTTTGTTTTTTTGTTTGTTTGTTTGTTTGTTTGGGGGTTTTTTCGGGGGAGGGTTTCGAGAGGGAATCGTGCTCTGTTGCCCAGGCTGGAGTGCAGTGGCACAATCTCGGCTCACTGCAAGCTCCACCTCCCTAGTTCATGTCATTCTCCTGCCTCAGCCTCCCGAGTTGCTTGGGACTACAGGCACCCGCCACCACGCCCGGCTAATTTTTCAAATTTTTTTTGGTAGAGACGGGGTTTCACTGTGTTAGCCAAGATGGTCTCGATCTCCTGACATTGTGATCCCCCTGCCTCAGCCTCCCAAAGTGCTGAGATTACAGGCCTGAGCCACTGCGCCTGGCCAGCAAAGTTTGTTTTGAAGCACAGAAGAAGTCAGTGAGATGAAGCAGCAGGAAGAGGGTCTTCTAGAAAGAGCGAACAGCATGCACAAAAAAACTAAGGTCAGTTTTTAGTCCAAACCACAATTTCTAGATTAGAGGAGTTCAACCCTGAGTTAACTGCCTCGGCTGGGTCCTCCTCATGATACAGTTCTCAGGAAGGGGAAGGCATCCCTGGAAGAGGATGACCAGTTGAACTGGGCTGGAGCAAGTGCCGCAGCTCCACCTGACTGACGGTAACTCCCTCTTCATCTATCCTGGGGCAGACTCAGCTTCTCTACTTTTCCACCCTGCTTTCTTACACAGAGGAAATGCTCATCAAAAACTGTTAATCATAATGATCCCTTTCATATTATTTGTACGACCCTCATTGAGCCTGTGACATACTGTTGTATTTCTACTTGATGGATGAGTTAGCAGAGGTTCCAAGGACTTAAGAAACATACCCAGAATTGCACAAAGCTAGGAAATGACTCTTGATGCCTAATATCAGGCATCAGATTAAGCGCTTTGTCCATGATACTACAGGATGCTGATGATAATGGCTGATGATGGCCATAATGAGGAGGAGGAAAAGGAAGAGATCAGAGAAGAAAACAGCATTTCTTTTTTTTTTTTTTTTTTTTTTTTTTTGAGACAGAGTCTCACTCTCTTGCCCAGGCTGGAGTGCACTGGCACAATCTCGGCTCACTGCAGCCTCCACCCTCTGAGTTCAAGTGATTCTCCTGCCTCAGCTTCCTGAGTAGCTGGGATTACAAGCAACTGCCACCATACCCGGCTAATATTTTGTATTTTTAGAAGAGACAGGGTTTCACCATCTTGGCCAAGCTGGTCTTGAACTCCTGACCTCATGATCCACCCGCCTTGGCCTCCCAAAGTGCTGGGATTACAGGCATGAGCCACTGCACCCAGTCAAAAACAGCATGTCTTGATGGGTTTCCAATTGTTTTGAACTTGTTTTCCCAGGTGCAGACAGGATTTGGAAGGTTGGGCTCTCAGTTCTGGGGCTTCCAAACCCACGACGTCCTGCCTGACATTGTCACCATGGCTAAAGGGATTGGGAATGGCTTTCCCATGGCAGCAGTCGTAACCACTCCAGGTAGGACCCACAGGCAGTTTGTGTTTGCTTCTGGGCCTCGTACATTGGGCTATGGTATTAAACACGTGTGTTGGAACTTGTGTAGATTGGAGACAATCATGGAAACCGCACGATGCATTTCCCAAGCAAATGAAAGAGAGAAACAGTCTGTCTGCCTGACTGTGAAACAGATGGAAGAAAGACAGCCCTTTTTTTTTTTTTTTTTTTGAGACAGAGTCTTGCTCTGTCGCCCAGGCTCGAGTGCAGTGGCACAATCTTGGCTCACTGCAACCTCTGCCTGCCCAGGTGCAAGCAATTCTCCTGCCTCAGCCTCCTGAGTAGCTGGGATTACAGATGTGCACCATCAAGCCCAGCTAATTTTTGTATTTTTAGTAGAAACGGGGTTTCACCATGTTGGCCAGGCTGGTCTTGAACTCCTGACCTCAGGTGATCCACCTGCCTTGGCCTCCCAAAGTGCTGGGATTATAGGCGTGAGCCACCGCACCCCCATCGGAAACCAGCCCATTCTGATCTTCCTGTAAGGAAGACTAATTCTCCCATGCCTACCATGAAATGGAGGGTTCCACCACACTTTAGAGGTATATGGAAGAGGGAGAGGGGATGGAAAGAGGAGAGGGGTGGGAGAGGGTTCTAGTATCTCTTCCTCTTCTTATAAGAAAACCAGTTCCTTGGGCTTAGATAGGGCCCCACCCTGATGACCTTATTCAACCTAATTACCTACTTAAATGCACTATCTCCAAATACAGTCTCATTCAGGGTTAAGGCTTCAACCATATGCATTTGAGGTGATACAATTCAGTCCCTAACATCTACTATCAGTTGAATGAAGAATGAATTGGATAGGATGCCATTTACAACACGAAGTAACTGTAGTCCAAATGGCGCCATGAGAGAATGTGGACAGTAATGTGTCCCTCTTTCCACACCTTCTATTTTTTCCCTCTAGAGATTGCCAAATCTTTGGCCAAACGCCTGCAGTACTTCAACACCTTTGGAGGGAACCCCATGGCCTGTGCCATTGGATCTGCTGTGCTTGAGGTTGGTGCCAGTGGCCACATTAGCCACATTTCACAAATGACTCTTTCAAAACCACACACGCATTGGCAGAACTCTATCATGCTGAATTATTAAAGGGGAGAGTTAATTCATAGTTTATCCATTAAAGTTAGATTTCCGTTTATTATTCTGCCTTCTCCCTTTTTAAAGATCTACTTTGGGTGCTTGAAGTGTTGGATAAGAAATAATATATAATAAACCTCACATACATGGGAAATATAAAAATTTTCCTAGCCAGCTGAAATTTCTTTGTTATCTGGGTAGTGATTTACAGATGTTAACTGCTATCCTTGTAATTAGTTTCATGTTGGCCTTCTCTTGTACATTTTTTTCTTCCTTCCTTTTGTTGTACTATTATAAATTGAATGACTAAGGAGACACTGAGTTCTACATGCTTACAACAAGGTAATTCAGCTGTTCAGCCCTACACCCATTGATTTAGCCTGGGATCACATCTGTTTAAAAAAAGATTTATTTTTTATATTCTTGCTAACATGCCTAATATCATGTGCTTAAAGAACTATAACAAATTTCTGGAAGAATGTCTAAGAAGTAAATGACAGTGTTTTTTTGTGGGGAGGAAAACTAGGTGGCTGGGGGCCAGGGGTCAGCAAGAGTCACTCTGCTGTATGTACTTTTATGCTTGCTGATATTTATATATATACACACACATATATATTTATATATGTATATATATTTATTTATTTCAATAGCTTTTGGGATACAAGTAGGTTTGGTTACATGGATGAATTGTATAGTGGCAAAGTCTGAGACTTTAGTGCACTGTCACCCAAGTGGTGTACATTGTACACAATATGGAATTTTTCATCCCTCACCCCCCTCCCACCTTCTCCCCTTCTGGGTCTCCAATGTCGATTGTGTATCCATAGCTTAGCTCCCACCTATAAGTGAGAACACTTATTAGCTGCTCCAAAAGACATTATTTTCTTTTTTATGGCTGAGTAGTATTCCATGGGGTGTGTGTGTGTGTGTCTGTGTGTGTGTGTGTTTGTGTGTGTATACACACCGCATTTTCTTTATCCACTCATCAATTGATGGGCTCTTAGGTTGGTTCCGTATCTTTGCAATTGTGAGTTGTACTACAATAAGCATACATGTGCAGGTGTCTTTTTGCTATAATGACTTTTCTTCCTTTGAGAAAATACCCAGAAGTGGGATGGCTGGACCAAAGGGTAGACCCACTTTTAGTTCTTTGAGAAATCTCCATACTGTTTTCCACTGAGGTTGTACCGATTTACAGTCCCACCAGCAGTTACACTCACTGATTTTTGACCATGAACTTGATTTACCTATTCCAAAAAAATGAAATTTAAAAGTATTTTTAAACAAAAATAAATAAGTAAATGCTGCCCTTGCTAATTAAATAGTTATTTTCGAAAACAATCAAATCATGAGATGAGAAAGTATGGGTAGGAATGTGTCATTTATTTGACTTTGTGGACATTGCCAATTTTTTTTTTTTTTTTTTTTTTTTTGAGAAAGATTCTTCCTCTGTCACCCAGACTGGAGTGCAGGGACACAACCATGGCTAACTGCAACCTCTGTCTCCTGGGTTCAAGAGATTCTCATGCCTCAGTCTCCTAAGTAACTGGGATTACAGGCATGCACCACCATGCCCACCTAATTTTTATATTTTTGGTAGAGATGGGGTCTCACCATGTTGGCCAGCTAGTCTCAAACTCCGAACCTCAAGTGATCCACCCACCTCAGCCTCCCAAAGTGCTGGTATTACAAACATGAGCTGACATTGCCAACTTCTTTTAAAAAGTGCTTTGTTACCTCAACCAATTTAGAAGGTAGAGAAGGTTTAGGTGAACAAATAGGTCTTTAAAAATAACAAGGTTTGCCTGGAGTCATGCAAGTATTGTCAGCTAAATAAAAATACAGTATTTTTCATGTGTCTTGTCAAGAACCCCAGGTGTTTGCTGTAAGTAGAACTGAGATAAAAATCATTTTATATCTTCTAGTGCCCTGGCTCTGGGCTCAGACAAAGAGGCCAGAGCCCCAGACCAAGTTGCTTGGGCCATGAGAGCCCACGTCTGGCTGAGGACTGCTGAGCAAAGGTCACCATCTTCCAGTAGGGAAAGCACCTGTGAGATTTCTTTCCTCAGAGCATTCATCCTATTCATGACTATATCCCAGTTCTCAGCAAAACCTGACAATAACAAGCCTTGGGATTTTAGAATCTACATTTTCAACTGCATTGAGACATACCTTTTATTCTATTCTAAACTATTTTTTTGTTTGTTTTTTTGAGGCAAAGTGTCATCTGTCACCCAGGCTGGAGTGCAGTGGCGCCATCTTGGCTCACTGCAACCTCCACGTCCCAGGTTCAAGTGATTCTCCTGCCTCAGCCTCCTGAGTAACTGAGATTACAGGAGCCCACCACCGAGCCCAGCTAATTTTTGTATTTTTTTTTTTAAGTAGAGACGGGGTTTCACCCTATTGGTCAGGCTGGTCTCGAACTCCTAAACTTGTGATCCGCCCGCCTTGGTCTCCCAAAGTACTGGGATTACAGGTGTGAGCCACCACACCTGGCCTATTCTTTCCTAAATTCTTAGCCACCTCTGAAGGTGAGGGAGTTGGGGGCAGAAGCATATCCCCTCCCCTAAGACTTTTCTTCTCTCCTTACGACAAATCTTTTTGTAGTCCTTGTGGTCACACTAGACTTGTTCTGGATTCTGTTTGGTTAGGTTACAAGAGGGCCATGTCCAATGACTTCTCCACGATTCTCAGTCAGTCTTAAAACTTCTGCCATGTGAGATCATTTGGGGCTTTCTCTCAACAGGTGATTAAAGAAGAAAATCTACAGGAAAACAGTCAAGAAGTTGGGACCTACATGTTACTAAAATTTGCTAAGCTACGGGATGAGTTTGAAATTGTTGGAGACGTTCGAGGCAAAGGCCTCATGATAGGCATAGAAATGGTGCAGGATAAGGTAGGTGCTGATCTGCTCCTCTCTCTGCAGCTGCTTGGGCCAGCGGGAGATATAGGAGGAAACATTAGCTAAACTTCGTTTACTCTCAGGGAGAGAGCACATACAAATGGCAAGCTTTCAGCAAAGCCCTTTAGAGATTAGTAGAGAGTGTTGAGTATGAACAAAATGTTGACAGATCACCAAGAATTCTAGAGGGATGAGGGAGAGCATTTGGGAAAAGAAACCAACATTATCCCTGCCATCCTAGGCAAAGAGCATAGGCAATGACTGAATACTTAGAAATACAGGGAAGGGAGGAAATTATTTGGGGAGAAACAGAAGGAAGTAAGAAAGAAGGGCCAGGAAAGGTTATGGTGAAGGTTTGGGGTGAGGAAGTTAAATATATATTAGGGGTTGTTTTTGGTGTTGTTGAGACAGAGTCACACTCTGTCACCCAGGCTGGAGTGCCGTGGTGCTATCTTGGCTCACTGCAATCTCCGCCTTCTAGGTTCACGCTATTCTCGATCCTCAGCCTCCCGGGTAGCTGGGATTACAGGCACGCACCTGTAGAGACAGGATTTTGCCATGTTTCCCAGGCTGGTCTCAAACTCCTGACCTCAAGTGATCTGCCCATCGTGGTCTCTTGAAGTACTGGGATTACAGGCGTGAGCCACCGTGCCTGGCTCACGTTGAGTTTTTTGTTTGTTTGAATGCTTACTTACTTGTGAATGGATTTCAACCTCCCAAGTAACCAGGGAGGAATGTTGCCCACTGAGACCTCTAACTCATCATAACAACAATTGAACTTAGCATCTTCCCCCAAACCAGATATTTCTCCCAAGATCACTGTTTGTTTCTCACCCTCCACCATTCTTCCAATTACTCAGCCTCCATACCACAAAATCATCTGACTCCTCCTCTTCCCTTGTTTCCAACATCAAGACCCATTGATTCCTTCTCTGCCATATCTCTCAAATATTTCCCTTTGTTTCTACTGCAGTCCCTAGAGTAAATGCCCATAGGAAATTGTGCCTTTCCTCCATAAAATCAAAGCCTGAGAAGAGCAGGAGAATCTTGGGAGAAGGGAGGAGTAGCCAGACTAACCTCATGTCCACAGGGATCCAGCTTTCCCTAGCAATTTCTAGCTCTTTGGTCTTACCACCATTCTACTTTAGAAGTACTGATGCTCAATTTTTTACTCTTTAGACCAGACATGAGTATAAGTCTCTTCAATTCATACCACATTTCAGAGCCAGTGCAAAGCTGGGATGTTTAAATAAGATTTGAAAGCCAAGGGAAGACACCAGGAAAGTAAACAAAGGGTAATATGAGACTAAGATCCCCAGCTCACGGGTCATTTTATTTATTTATTTGTTTTGACCCCAACTTGCTTTCTACAATGGAGAACTTCTAATAAGCTATAACGTATTTAAGTGTGTGGACAAGTACAAGAGTTATTGCAAGGCTCAGAAGAGTTCACCATAATCTCCACCCAAGGGGTTCCCTCAAAGCTGTCTATACTCCTCAAAGTGTAGACTCGAGAGAGGAAAGCCCAATGAGAGAGGAGGAGTTCTTCCTTTTTCTCTGTTCCGAACCCAACCTCTGTGTGCTTAAAGTCAGATGAACAAAGATGTTCATCACAACTTTGTCTTAGTAAAACACCAGAACCCCCCTCCCAGATGACCATTCGTACAAAACAAGCTAGCTTATGGCATCTCCCCACTATAATGGCATAGATATATATGTGACATGGAAATATGTGCAAGCTATATCGTGGAAACAATAAAACAGGTTTTTCTTAGTCCATTTGTGTTGCTATAAAGGAATATCTGAGGCTGGGTAATTTCTAAAGAAAAGATGTTTATTTGGCTCATGTTTCTTCAGACTGTACAGGAAGCATGACACTAGCATCTGCATCTGATGAGGGTCTCAGACTGCTTCTGTTCATGGTGGAAGGGGAAGAGGAGCTGGCATATGCAGAGATCACATGATGAGAGAGAGAAGGGGAAAGCAAGAAGGAAGGGGTGGGTAGGTGCCAGGCTTTTTCCAACAACCAGCTCTAGAAGGAACTAATGGAATGAGAACTCATTATGGAGAGGACAGCACAAGACATTCATGAGGGATCTGCCCTCACCACCCAAGCACTTCTTTTTAGGACCCACCTCCAACACTGGAGATCAAACTTCCATTTGAGGTTTGGAGGGTCAAATATCCAGACTAGAGCGAGGTTATAAAGTAGTATCTATAGAAGGGGCTCTTTTTCTCTTCGCTGAACCATTTGTTAATATAAGCATGGGCTCTAAGGGCAGACCACCTGGATTTAAATCCCAGCTCCTACATCCCCTAATTCTACTCACTGTGCGCTCAATGCCATTCACTCTCCAAATCCAAATGCCACTCAAACTTTTCCTCAACCATGGAACATGGTATTTTCCCCTCTATATCTACCTATGGAAATCCTAGTCTTTTTCAAGATCAAGCTCTCCATCACATCTCCTTAAAGCTTGCCTTTGCTTCTGCTCTATCCAAAAGATCCACCCTTCAGAGAATTCCTCTGGTACTCACTGTCTAAGGAACTGCTTTGAAAAGATCTTTCCCACTATATTAGTCCATTCAGGCTGCTATAGCAAAGTTCTATACATTGGATGTCTTATAAACAACAGAAATGTATTCCTCATGGTTCTGGAGACTGGAAAGTCCAAGAACAAGGAGCAGGTTGACCTGGTGTCCAACGAGGGCCCACTTTCTGGTTCATAGATGGTGCCTTCTTGCTGTGCCCTCACATGGTAAATGAGGCAAAAGAACTTTCCGGGGCCTCTTTTATGAGGATACTGATCTCATTCATGAGGGTTCCACTCTTGTAACCTAATCACCTCTCAAATGTCTCACCTCCAAATATTATGCCTTCACTTTGGATATTAGGTTTCAATGTATGAATTTTGAGGGACACAGACATTCAGTCTGTGTCACTTAATCTGTATTTGTTTACTCACTTTTTATGTATAAATATCTTATTTTCCTAAATAAGTTTACACTTTTGAGACCAGGAAACATATAGATGGTGAGTGCTTTGTGTTTGTCGATTAATTTCAGGCCCCTGCAACACATCATACCACATTCACGTAGTTATAACACCCAAGAACTTTGCTATAATGCTGTCCAGCATCACCCAGGATAGGTACTCTCATATTCTGTTGGTAAGGAGGTACAGCTCTTTGGACAGCAATTTGTCTGTAGCTCTCCAAATTTTAAATGTCTATACATTTTTACGTGGTGATATGGTTTGAATACGTGTCGCCTCCAAATCTCAGATTGGAATGTAATCCCCAGTGTTGGAGGTGGAGCCAGTGGGAGGTGTTTGGATCATGGGGGCAGATAACTCATCAGTGGCTTGGTGATGAGTGACTTCATGTGAGATCTGGTTGTTTAAAAATGTGTGGCACCTCCTCACTCCCTCTCCTGCTCCTGTTCTCACCACATGACCCATCTGCTCACCCTTTGCCTTCTGCCATGATTGTAAGTTTCCTGAGGCCCTCACTAGAAGTGGGTGCTGGAGCCATGCTTGTACAGTCTGTAGAACTGTGAGCCAATTAAACCTCTTTTCTTTATGAATTACCCAGTCTCAGGTATTCCTTTGCAGCAACACAAGAATGGGCTAACATACCTGGCAATTTCTAGAAGTGTGTCCCAAAGAAATACTTTCAAAAGTGTCTAAAAATATGTATGAATAGGAATATTTGCAGCATTGTTTATAACCATGAAAAAATGGAAACAACCTAAATGCTCAACATTAGGAGATTGAGCAAATTACTGCAATGAGATACTAGGTAACCTTTAAGAAGACTAGGTCCAAATATACTGACATGGCAAGATGTCCAGGATATACTATATATTATTAAAAGGAAATTGCTAGACATTATAAAATGACTTATTCTTTTAAACATGCATATAGATGTATTTACATGCGTAGAAAAAGTATCTGCTTCGCACCAAATTGTTAATAGGAGGTGTCCCTTGAAATAGGATAGGAAGTGGAGAAATGTTCTGGTTTTACTTTATGCACTTCCAGAACATTTGAATTATTTTCAAATATTAAGTTTATAATTCTTTAAATACAGATTCACCAAAAGAGATAAACATGACGTTCCATTACACACTCATCAAGAAGTTGAATTACTAGCATGCCCACTTCATTATCAAGTAGTTGGGGCATAGGCATGGGCACAAGGGCCTCAGCAGGCTGCGCTATGGCTTTAGCCTCAGTAGAGTTTCAGACTCTGCTTTTTTCCCTGAAGAAGGCATACAAGATGTTCAATTAGCCATAGCAGTTGAGGCCAGGTAGGAATAAAATGGGCAAGGGAGCCAAGAGGGTGCTGGCCCAGAGCAAGGCTGGGTGAAGCCACACAGACTCCGCCCATTCAAAACTGTCATGTTGGCCCAGGCATGGTGACTCACACCTGTAATCCCAGCACTTTGGGAGGCTGAGGTGGATCACTTGAGGTCAGGAGTTCGAGACCAGCCTGGCCAACATAGTGAAACCCCATCTCTATTAAAAATACAAAAATTAGCCAGGTGTGGTGGCAGGTGGCTGTAATCCCACTTACTCGAGAGACTGAGGCAGGCGAATCACTTGAGCCCAGGAGACAGAGGTTGCAGTGAGCCGAGATTGCACCACTGCACTGCAGCCTGGGCAACAGAGTGAGACTCTGACTCAAAAATCAAAACAACAACAACAACAAAAGAACTGAACCCCCAATCCAACCTTCCCTCCAGATTACTCTCTGGTCCCTCTGGCCTCTCGAATCATATTTAATGCCCTTCTAGTTCTCACAGTTTAGCCCTAAATTATTTTCATTGACCCTTTCCAATCAATCATAAGCAGGAATGCATGATAGCATTTTGGGGTCAATGAGAAGATTCTAGTCCTTCCCTCTCCCTCCGTTCCTTTCTGATCCAATAGTCTGAAAGTTTGAATATGTATTTTGCTTATCTTAAGGCTTTAAGACAGACCAAAATGAGCATATCTCTCTAGGAGGTCCCTTCTTATTACAAGAAATAGAGGATTGGGGAAAGAGTTGGATCTGGGGTTGGTGGGAAGAAGGAAGTGGATGGCAAAGCCCAGAGCGAGGGTGGGTAGGAAGTGCGGAGGATGTAATGAAGCTGGGCACACTGGAGGGGCCCCGCCTACCTCACGAGGATCGCAAGGGCTGACCCAGAGCAAGGTTCATGTCTTATGCATCTAAAACCGGAGAACCAGCCCGGTGCAGAAGCTCAGTGAGGCTGGGCTACGGAGAAACCATGGCAGCAACACGCCTCAGCGCTCATCGTGGAAAAATTAGAGCAGGGCTTAGCCCTGGCACCTGAGGACCATTTTAAAAATGCAGATGCCTAAGCCCTACTTCAAACATTCTAATTCGATTGGCCTAGCATGAGGCCCAAATATCTGTCGTCTGAAAGCCTTCCAGGTAATGCAGATATGTTGTCAGGTATAACATGACTAAGTCAGAGGGAGACATTTGTACTCACAGACTGGGAAGACAAGAGATGCACAGAAAGGATGCAAGTCAGTTCAATGTCTGACCCCACAGGGAGGGGACCTGCTTTGGATGGCCGGGGATCTGAACAGCCTCTCGGCTCCTGGAAGCACTTACCTTTCCTAACCCTGGAGGATGCAGTCTTGGGGGAGAAAGAGCAAGTCCTGCAAGCAGGGAAATTAGCTCCTCAGCTGTCCCACCGCCCTGCCCAGGGAAAGCTCAGGCTGCTGGTGCCTTTGCGCAATTTCTAAGCCATTTCGTGGCCTTTGAAATGAGCCCTTTCCATGGGCAGAACAAAGTGAAAAGTTAAGGAGAATTTCCACGTAAAACAGACTCCAAATTTAGCTATTAAGAAACCAGACTCCCAAGGCAGCCATTAGCAAAGCTAAGATTCACTGACTATCCGCACAGAACTTCATTTTGTCTTTTGGGAATTTGGGATGAATTGGGATTAAAAACAAACATTTTTAATAACATCCTCCAAAAATCTGGTTCAGCAATTAGCAACTTTATTTAATTACAGGGGAAGGAGAGGACAGAGAGAAAGAGGGAGAGAGAGAAAAAAAGAGGGGCATTGATGGCTGGAGGGTTTTTCCTTTTTCCTCTCTTGGAAATAATTCCTGTAACCATTCCAACACCAAATAGAAAGCTTTCTAAAAATATATTTACAGATGAGCCGCCGACCTCTTCCCCGTGAAGAAGTGAATCAGATCCATGAGGACTGCAAGCACATGGGGCTCCTCGTTGGCAGAGGCGGCATTTTTTCTCAGGTAAGAGAAAGACTGGTCTTTACCTATCGCTCTAGGTAGGAGTCTCTCTGGTTTCCTAGTGCTGGTCACAGTTTCTTCACAACTGTGCCGGGGTACCCAGCCACATGTCATCTAGGGATGAAGCTCGGGTATGCAAAAAAAAAAAAAAAAAAAAAAAAAGGCGGGGACAGTGCACCTCTCGGGCCACGAGGGGGCGCTGAGTGAAAATAGTTTGGTAGTCGCGGCTCTGTGGTAAAGATAGAGGCAGACACAGGATGGTCAAAGCAGACAATTTACAATACGGATGATAAGAAACATCACATTCATGCTATAAATAATTTATCTCCTGTATAATTAATCCTAGTCCCTGTGAAAGCAATTCTGGCCGTTCTTAGCTCAGCCCTGGGTTCTGACTTGGTGACCCTGCTAAGCCGTAGTGGCCTCTGTGGCCGGGAGCAACCCGACAGCCTTGGCAGGCCCGGGTGACGCCTGTCGGAGAGATGGAGGACCACCTGGGCATAGCCCCCAATGCCAAACTCAAAATCAGCCACAGCCGGTGTCCCTCACCCTTAGGCTGGGAGATTCAGCGAGTGGAGCCCTCCTCACTCCCTTCCTTGAAAAGCCACGCCCAGCTCCACAGTGGGAACCCTGGCTTGCCCTGCACGCACTGCCCTAGGGCTGCTGCTGCCGTGAGTGAAGTGAGCTGCCCCTCAATCCCTCACAGCAACAGGCCCCTCCCCAGGAATGGGCTCCAGGGCAGAGACTTAAGAGAGAAGGTAACATCTGCTCCTCCCTAATTTGTCCTGTCCTTTGTCAACTTTCTTTCCCATTTTAAACATGCCTCATCCTTCCCAGTTTCCTTGCTCCATCCCTGCCTCTCACAATTTCAGTGGATACTGAAATACCTACTTCTTGCCTCATACTTCTCAGATAAAATTGAAACTATCAGGCAAAACCTCTATATAAACTCATCAGTCCCCACATTTATTCTTTCCCCGTGTTAGTCCCCCCAGCCTGCTGTCACAAAGTGCCATAGACTGGGTGGCTTATACATCATAGAAATTCATTCCTCATAGTTCTGGAGGCAGAGAAGTCCAAGATCAAGGTGCCAGCAAGTTCAGTGTCTGGTGAGGGCGCTCTTTCTAGGCAGCCATCTTTCAGCTGTGACCTCATATGGCAGAAGGGGCAAGAGAACTCCCTGGGCCTTCATGGGCTGTGCCCTCCTGACCTAATCACTTCCCAAAGGCCCCACTTTGCAAGACCATCACCTTAGGAGTTAGGGTTCCAACACAGGAATTCAAGGGGCAGAGGCACAAATGTCCAGATCATAGCACCTCCTTCCCTGAAGGTTCCAGAAATGAGACATTTCTCCTGTTGAAATCTAGATCTTCCGTCTGTGTGCTTGTTTCTCCAAGCTCCCTCCACCTTCACTCAAGGAAACATCCCCATGTTTTCTTGCATCTTCAACTTTTCCCCAACTTCCCCTTTAAACAAAACAGACTTAAAGTTCTCCCAGCTCAAACAACAAAACCAGAATGAGCACTTTTGCTGGGATGTGCTCCGTGATTTTTTTTCTAGTCCGTGATTTTTTTTCTAGTCCTAGTCGTAAATATTTTTCTGTACAAATCAGATAGCATAATTTAATGATTATGAATCCTAAGACATACAATTTATAAAGACATGAGATACTTGTGTACTTGCTTAGCTCTTCCTTTGTTATTTGGCAAAATTTGTTATGTGCTAAGCAACAGGTGTTATTCTGGAAACTGAAACTATTAGGTTGGTGTAAAAGTAATTGCAGTTTTTGTGAGTTTTTTTTAATTGCAAAAACTGTAATTACTTTTGCGCCAACCTAATATGGTGATAAACAAGATCTGTTCCTTCCTTCATGGAGCTGGTGGGAGAGAAAGTCAAATACATAGAAAATTATCAAAGGTATTCAAGGGAGAGAGAGAAGGGACTTCCAGGCCAGGCTTTTTGGCTAGCAGAATCTTAAATAATGAGATAAACAACCAAACTGTGCATGAAACACGGCAGAGTACAAATAACTGATTTTGCACACCACATTGCACCACACAGATGTGGCTAGCGCAAAGGCTTGAGGTAGTCAGTGGAGGTGGTATGAAGCCGTTCCTGCTTGTCAGGTACTGTCCTAACACTTTGCATAAACTGACTCATTCAATGCTCCCAACAAGCCTGTAAAACAATTATTATTATTATCCTTATTTTACAGATAAAGGAAAAGACACACAGAGAGGTTAAGTAATGACAGAACCAGGAGCCAAACTCAGGCAGTCTGATTTCAGAATCTGTCCTCTGAGGAGGACAAATCTAAGGGGACAAGACTGGAGACAGGGAGTCCCTCTGGGAGCCAAGGACGCTGTTTGAACTTCAACTGTGGTAGTAAAGATAGAGGAGACATTCTGAGGATAATCCTGGAAAACACACAGAATGTGGGTATGAAGAGCAAGAGAGAGTCCACTGAGGCAGGAGAATCATGTGAACCCCGGAGGCGGAGGTTGCAGTGAGCCGAGATCGTGCCACTGCACTCCAGCCTGGGCAACAGACGGAGACTCTGTCTCAAAAAAATAAATGAATAAATAAATAATAATAATAATAATAATAAAGGGCAGGAGAAGGAAAAAGCTGCCCAGGTAGAGGCAGAAAGCGTGGACAGGTATGAAGAGAGTAAGAAAAGTGTGAAGTCATGGAAGAAAGAGACGGGAGAGGTTCAGGAAGTGGGGTGGGGAATTCCAAAGAGTCAAGTGCAGAGAAGGCCACAGAGGATGAGGGCTGGAAGATGCCCAGTGAATTCCACACTTGCAGGTAACTTTAGTAGAGTAGTTGATGCAGCAGAAGTCAGACTGCAGCCAATTGAGATGTGAATGGGGGAAGGGCAAAGTGATAAATAATGGCCAATAAGCACCAACCGGTCTTTTTAATGCTGTGGCTAAAAGCAGGAAGAAAGCATTTGCGAGGTAGCCATAGGGGACAAGGTGGTCAACACAGATTTGTATTTGGTGTGGTCTAGATGGGGGTTATGAGAGCTTTAAGCCTGCTTGTTTATAGGCTAAGGGGAAGCTGAAGGGGTGTTTCCTGTGAAGGTGATGGGAGAATCCAGGGTCAAGGGCATAGGTGGACAATTTGGAATTGAACAGCAAATACATCTTGTTCTCTGAGCCTTCAGGTAAGGTTATAACAATGGGTGTAAGAGCAAACAAGTTTATCTTGCCTGGCAGCTTCCATTTTCTGAGAAGTATGAGGCCTGATTGTCTATGAAATAGAGGGAGAGGTGCAGGAGTTGAGTAAGGAAATTGAGAGGAATGATAAAGGTTTAGATTGAAAAAGGACAGTGAACAAGAAAAGTTGGAGGGACCCACAGAAGTTGGAGACCCTGAATATCTAGCATATCGCTCAGCCTAGTTGCGTGATTTTTCTCTAACTCTTCTCAGCCATCTAGATTGGAGAAAAGCCACTTAATAAAATCTTTTATTAGGGCTGGGATTGACTGTGTGGGTGCAGCAGAAGGGTAGAAATGCAAGCAAAATGAGGAGCAAGTGCAAGCCTACTTCAGTCAATTCTGTGTTCTGAGCTGGGTGGAAAGGAAAGAGGAGACCTGAGTGGAGCAATAGACCTGAAGACAATGAGTGAATGAGGATTCTGAAGTTTTCATGAAAAGGAGAGCTGTAGTGGGGAATCAGAAATTGAGTTATTCCTGGTGACGAGGAGACTCGTGGCATTGGTCATGGGTGTGAATGGATGCAGAGGGGTGGACATGAAGATTCTGGGAGTTGTGGCAATAAGGGCAGTGAGAAGCGAGTTTGCTGGGTTGCGCATATGGACATGGAAGTCACCCTGGGCAGAAATGGAGTATAGAGAGGGGCCTAAGACTTCAGTGAAGGTGTAGAAAGGACGGGAGGTAAATGTATGACAAAAAGGAAAAGGGGCAGAGCCAAATTGTACAAGGGTTTGTGTGGAGACTGGAGGGTGAATGGCCTGGATCCAGCATTGGGGAGGGAGGAGGAGCCAAACCAAGAGGAACATGAGAAACGTCCTAAACACAAGGTTTTGGATTTTTAGTTTAGTGCATTTCCTCAAAGTCATATTTGGTTCTCTGATGATTTGTTTTCTTATTTTCCGGTGTCTCCTCAGACATTTCGCATTGCACCCTCAATGTGCATCACTAAACCAGAAGTTGATTTTGCAACAGAAGTATTTCGTTCTGCCTTAACCCAACACATGGAAAGAAGAGCTAAATAACATTCTCAGAAATAAAACCACAAGTCTCAAGAATTTGCCACTTACGTTCAAGGGTGAATTTGAAGAATTTCAGAACCACTGGTATCCAGAGAACACCTGCAGCTCTCCATAGGCGCTGTAGAAGACATGGTTGACTGCCTACCAACCATATTTATTAGCAGAGCCCCTATTATCTTGAGAACTCCATTCTTCAGCAAAAAGATCTCCCCAGCTCAGAGAATAAATCCTAATTAGTTTATGTTAGGTATGGTAATTTGATTCCCCTTTGCAGTGATTGGTTTATGCATGAATATGTGATGTATTTTTGTCCAACAAATCTTGAAGAAAAATATTTTGGTGGAGGTGCCTTCAGGGAAAGTTTGCTTCATCCCTCACTCTTCAGCTCAAGAAGAGATGTCTTATTCTTGCACTGAGAACACCGTATGTCCATAATGAGATTCCTGGCACCATATCAGCTGTCTTGAAGTCATGAGGACAACCCTTTTTGGTGAGGCTGGAAGATCGATGGAAGCAAAGTGCTTAGTGATGTCAATGAGCTACTCACTTAAGCATTCCTGGAGCCACCCTACCTCAGGGCTTCTTGATATATGAGGTAATAAATTCCTTCCACTGTATAAGACTTTTTTATTTTTCACTGTTACGGTCAAAACCATCCTGAGAAATGAGGCAGAAAATACCCTCAAAGAAACAAGTTTCCCTCTCCTTTAACTCTCTTAAAACATCTATCAGAGCCTTCTTTTCTTGTCGTTACCTATTAACAACACCCTACTCTGGTCTGAACCCTTATTACTCCTATTGCAATACTCTCAAAGACCATAATTTCCCAAACTCTAGTCATTAGAATACACACTTATATAATTTCTCCATAGAGGCATACCACTTGTCTTAGGTATATTTTTCCTTAATTTGACTTTTTTACTAAGATGTACAGTAAACTTTCTGTAATTACAATAAATGATAAATCAATCCTACTTGTCATAAGTAGAAAGTAACCATAAAAACAGAGTGAGCAGAAAACAATGTAATTCAGTTTTAGCAAGATGCAATTTTTACAAATGTTCTCAGCCTGAGTCCTATTCTTTCTTTGTTCAAAAGGGAGATTAGAGAGTAGTCAAAATGCCAGGTGAGGTGGCTCATGCCTGTAATCCCAGAACTTTGGAAGGCGATGGCAGGCAGATCACTTGAGGTCAGGAGTTCAAGACCAGCCTGGCCAACATGACGAAACCCTGTCTCTACTAAAAATACAAAAATTAGCCAGGTGTGATGGTGCATGCCTGTAATCCCAGCTACTCGGGAGGTTTAAGTTTGAGTTTTATTGTTTCCTTTTCATATTTTACTAAATTCCTAAATTGTGTTTTCAGTGTTCTTCCCTTTTCCTTTATCTTAAAGGAAAAGGAATGTTGGAAGTAGAGGGCTCCGAAGGAGAACTGGAAAATAAGTATTGACCTTTCTTGTTCAGTGTCCCTGACTGTAATTTTCACTGGTAAAGAGGAGAAGAAGAACATTCCAGGCAGGGTGAACTACAGAAGCAAAGAACTAAGATGCATGACATGGAAAGAATGGTGGAAATAAAGCTCAAAAAGCTTGTTTGAGGACAAGGAGGTGGTGGTTGCGGTGAGTGGAGATCGTGCCTTTGCACTCCAGCCTGGGTCCGTTTCAAAAAAAAGAGAGAGTATTTGAAACATGTTAAAAATATACTGACAAACTGAGAACTTCTCCTAAATACAAACAGAATAGGGTATGGAGACCTGAAGAGAAATCACTTTCTCAGCATGTGATTGAATGCGTATCAAAAGTTCTGTTTCTGTTTGAAGCTAATTGTTCTCATTTTCTAACCCCTCCCCACCACCAGGTGTCTGTTCTGCTGATGCATCTTACACCTCACTGCCAGATTTGTTCCATCAGGCATTAACTGAAACTAGCATTCCCTGGCATAAAACCTTCCAGCAACTTGCCATTAACCCCGGATGAGGTCAAAACCCTTTAACAAGAAGCCCGATGCTGTCTAGTATCCAATATCCAAATAGAGTGAACACTTTAGAAATGTTCTGTTTGGGCACAGTAGAAAGATCATTGGAATAAGAGTCAAATGACCTGAATTCTAAATCCAGTTCTCCCCCTTATTTGACCTGAATTCTAAATCCAATTCTTCCCCTTATTTGCTATAATTGACTTTGGGCAAGCCTTTTAACTTCTTTTTAACCTGAGTTTGTTCTCAAGAGTGTAAATATTTGCCCTTCCTACCTTCCAGAGTTTCCTTGGGGATAAAGTGACCCTGTGGATGTAAAAGTGCTTTGCAAACCAATGACCTAGACAAATAGAAATTTCTTCCTTTCAAGCCACATTTCTCCTCTTTCTTTCACTACAAAATATTTCTCAAGAGCAGTTTTTGTGCCTTACTTATACCTCTTTGCCTCCTACCCAAGTCCCAACCACTAGGATTTCATTCCTGTTTCTCATTCCTTGGAAATGCCTTTTCAGAAGGCACCTAGTAACTTCTTTAAAATCGAAACTTAATATTTCCTTTAAATGGTCTTTCTGAACAATTGCCACTTCCTTCATTAGCTTCTGCAGTGTGGTCCTTCTATCTCAGATGGCTTTCTCAGCCTCTTTTCTGGCAACTCCTCAACTACAAGTTTCTGTCCTAAGCTGTCTCCTCTTCCATGCTATACTCTCTCTCTATAGGCAACCTTACCCACTTCTGAAATTTCACCTACCTTGACTATGCTGAAGACTTCCAAATATTTATCTTTAGTCCCCCAACCCTTTTTCTGAGCTCTAACCCCAACATTCCAGCTCTCTGGACTCTGTCATTTAGATGTCACAGGAACACTTCCAATTCAACAGATTTAACACAAACTCTACTAAATATCTCCTCCAAGAATTCCTTCTTTATTAATGGTACCCTTTTAATCTCAGGCTTACAATGATTTAGATCATTTTTTCCCCTAAGTTATCTTTCTGCCCTTTATATGACTAAGTTTCATGAATACCTTCTCTGACATAATTATTTCCAGTATGACCCATTTATACCCAAACTGCCTTAATTTGGACCATCAGCTCCCTAAACTGTTTAAACTGCTTTCTAACTGGTATCCTGGACTCCTTCCCAATCCATCCTCTACATTGATACCAAAGTCATTTACTTAACAAATAAATATGACCATGTCTGTTGTTTCTGGAAGCATTTGGGGTTTCCTATTGCCCAGAGAACAAAGCCCAAACTCCAACTATTATGGCATTCCAGACCTTCACAATTTGTCTCCAAACGAGCTTTTTGAGCTTTATTTCCACCATCCTTTCCATGTCATGTTCCTTAGTTCTTTGCTTCTGTAGTTCACTCTGCCTGGAATGTTCTCCTCTTTGCCAGTGAAAATTACAGGGTCAGGGAGATTGAACAAGAAAGTCAACACTTACTTTCCAGTTCTTCTTCAAAGCCCTCTACTTCCAACATTCCTTTTCCTCTAAGATAAGGAAAAGGGAAGAACACTGAAAACACAATTTAGGAATTTAGTAAAATATGAAGAGGAAACAATAAAACTCAAACTTAAAACCAATAACAACAACAACAAATGTCTCCAGCAAGATCCCTGCTACTGCCAGGACATCCTCTCCAGGAAGTAGGAAGCTGAGAGATTTAGTCATTCAGGTGAATTCATACAACATATTCCTTGTGGTTCCCTGGGTCTTACAGAATCTTTTATATACCTAACTATATCCTGCTAGTTTCCCACGTCCAAGGGACATATTAATGTCAAAGTCAGAAATGAAATTCCAAAAGGTAGCCAGGTCCTGAGTCTCATTTCTTGACTACGAAGGCTACATGGCTGTACCCCAGTTCCTGCTCATCAGGATAAACTGCAACTGTTTCTTGAAGAGCAGTTGGGGATTAAAGATGAGCAAGTCATCAGAAGCATGGGAGCAGGAAGGGCAAAAATTGTGGCCATAGAATGCATATGGCTGTTCATTTCTTTCACTGGCTTATAAGCATGATGGATTCCTCCCTCTTTCCATTTGGAGTCGTGGGCAGAGGTTTAGCACCCCCATTTTTCTCCCTTCCTTTTTCTGCTCTCCCCACAGGCAGTGGGATGTAAGCCAGCTTACATAAGGCAAGGAGTCCACATTCTTGCCAAGATTTTTTAAAACTTTTTTTCTTGTTAAAATTGTCTAAAGTGAAAATAATGAACACTCAGCTCAAGTAAACCTTTTTCACACAAGGAACATATTGATAGTCAATCGTGATTAGAATATGCATTAAAATGTTGGCAACTGTTTAAAAACACTTCAGATGCCAATCTACTCAGGAGGGAGTAAATTTTTTTTAACCTTTTTTTTGGAGACAGTCTCATTTTGTCGCCCAGGCTGGATTGCAGTGGTGCGATCTCGGCTCACTGCAATCCCTGGGTTCCAGCAATTCTTCCATCTCAGCCTCCTAAGTAGCTGGGATTACAGGTACATGCCACCACACTTGGCTAATTTTTGTATCTTTTTAGTAGAGATGGTGTTTCACCATGTTGGCCAAGCTGGTCTTGAACTTCTGACCTCAGGTGATCTACCTGCCTTGGCCTCCCAAAGTACCGGGATTACAGACATGAGCCGCTGCATCCAGCTGGGAGTAATTTTTTTAAAAGTCCATCATGCCGGGTGCGGTGGCTCAAGCCTGTAATCCCAGCCCTTTGGGAGGCCGAGACGGGCGGATCACGAGGTCAGGAAATCGAGACCATCCTGGCTAACACGGTGAAACCCCGTTTCTACTAAAAAATACAAAAAATACTAGCCGGGCGAGGTGGCGGGCATCTGTAGTCCCAGCTACTCGGGAGGCTGAGGCAGGAGAATGGCGTAAACCCAGGAGGTGGAGCTTGCAGTGAGCTGAGATGGCCCCACTGCACTCCAGCCTGGGGGACAGAGGGAGACTCTGTCTCAAAAAAAAAAAAAAAAAAAAGCCCATCATATCAAGTTTTGTTTATATCATTAGTAATAATAATTATTGTAAAATAATACCTATAAATTAGTAATACTCCTATAAATTAGTAATAGTAATTTAATAAATTTAATAAATTCGTAATACTAATTAACACCTATATTACTAATTATAATAATACAACACTACTTATTGTAAAATGACACCTATAAATTAGTAATATTTTATTATTATAAAATACAGTCCTATTTGTATTGTAACACTCCAACTTGTATGTTGGTGTAACTTTTAACTTTCTAGTAATTCAAGCTAATTTCAAAAGGTATCTGTAAACCATGGGAGGACTTAATTCTTCTTCCACCTTCAAGTTTCACTTAAGTCTCACCTTTCCTGCAAGGAACAACAAAAGAACAATAGAAAACATGGCAGCATTTGCTACTTCCTCATCACAGTGTTTAAATCCGAGCATCATAGTCATCATTCAGAAGTGGTGTTGAAGACTGCTGGGCCCTGCACCAGTTTTTTGCTCTCAGTTAATTAAAGCTGAACGCTCACTTCCAACTGAGGCACAATCAGTAAAAATGGCACAGCTTTGCCCATGGAAAAGGTGATGGTAGAATACACACCCCAAAGTATCTCAACAGAAGCCAAAGGATCACTGAACTTAAAAAGAGTAAAGTCATAGAAACAAAAGCTTTATTATATGAATCCCTTTTGGTTCAATGAAAATAAAGGAGATAAACCTAGGTCTGATGGGTGTCAGATGTAGGGAGTGTTTGGTAGATCTGAAGACACTGTGAGATGAACCCATGGTGGAAAACACTCATAGAAGAGAGCTCAAAAACACAATTTAATCAAGAACAGGGTTTGAAGGGTCACTGCAGACAGCAGCTAGTGAAAAAACAAAATTTTAGATTGGAGGGACAACATGATGCAGTGGAAGGAGCCCACATAAAGTCTCCATTGGATTTGTTTTGGGTAAATTAATCCCTCTGAGCTGAAACTTCCTTGTATCCAAAAAGATGATCATATGGATCCCCTTGAACTCTTGTGAAGATTTAAAGAATACACTGGCAGCTTCTCCAATAATATTAACTTTCTCCTTAGGATTCCCTGCCGTTTCACCCAGAAACCCCTTTAGTTGGTGCTTGGCTGTCACCATCTTGAGCCAATGTTTATTTCTGTGCATATGTTTTATTTCCTTAACTGAATTCTAACTACTGGCAGGGTGACCTTCTCTTATCCTCTTACGCTTAGTGCCTAACACAGTGCTCCTCAGAGAAAGGGAAAAAGTAACTCCTAATGGGAAATAGATTCTCAGAAATACATGCTTAGATGACTTTTTCATTGAGTGAACATTGCAGAGTGTACTTACATTAATCTACGTGGTAGAGCCTACCACACAGCTAGGCCTTGTGGTATAGAGCTATTGCTCCCAGGCTGCAAACCTGTATAGTAGGTCACTGTACTGAATACTATATGTAAGAGTTAAAGAAAGAGGAAAGAAACATGAAACATGGCTCAACAGTCAAAGGTGTGCTTATTTTAGAGAAATAAACCTGAGAGGGGCTTCTGTCTGATTTTGGTCAGGAGTATTCTCTCTTACAGACTAAGAGTATATATTGGTTTTAGAGTGAGGGGCCTTTTCACAAGCTTGGAATGTTTATGTGTTGGGGAGAAGTTTTATGGTGGGGTTGAAATGTCTCTGGGCAGAGGGGAGGTTATCTTGGGGCTGACATTTTTCCAGCCAGAGGGAGGTTATCTCGGGGCTGGCATCTTCCTGACCAAAGAGGGTTATCTCACATCTGGCATGTCTCTGGTTGGGGAGGGGTCTGAAATATTTCCAGTCAGAGATGTTATTTGTGGTTTATGGTCATGCTAACCTTAGCCATTAGGCTGATGCCCTTTGGATTTAGGTGGTTTTCGATTAATGGTGGTGCTTGTCCAAGAGGGTGATGTTCCCGTTATGTCACTGTAGGCAGTTGTAACACACAGCAAGTATTTGTATATTTAAACATATCTAAATATAGAAGACATACAGTCAAACTACAGCATAAAAAATAATTGTACACCTGTTTAGGGCACTCACCATGAATAGAGCTTGCAGGACTAGAAGTTGCTCTGGGTGAGTCAGTGAGTGCATGGTGAGTGAATATGAAGGCCTAGGACATTCCTGTATACCACTGTAGACTTTATAAACACTGTACCCTCAGGGAACACAAACTTTTTTAAAGTTTTCTTTCTTCGATAATAAATTAACCTTAGTTTACTGTTATGCTGTTTTTACTTTATAAACTTACCTTTTGTTAACTTTTTGGCTCTTTTGTAATAACACTGTTTAAAACACAAACACATGGCACAGCTTTACAGAAATATTTTCTTTGTTTATATCTTTATTCTATAAACTTTTACTGTTTTTAATTTTTTTAAGTTATTTATTAAAAACTAAGATAAACGCAGTAGGCTAGGCTACCCAAGGTCAGGTTCATCAGTTTCACTGTCTTCCACCTCCACATCTTGTCCCATTGGAATATCTTCAAGGGCAATAACAGGCATGGTGTTGTCATCCATGATAACAATGCCTTCTGGATAACCCCTGAAGCACCTGCCTGTGGCTGTTTTACAGTTTTAACTTTTTTCTAATAACAAAAGGAATATACTCTAAAATAATGATTTAAAGTATACATAAACCAGTAACATGGTCATTTATTATCATTATCAAGTATTATGTACTGTACATAATTGTACGTGTTAGACTTTTGTCAACAAAAAGAGTCAAACTGTAAAATATTTGAAGAGATTTATTCTGAGCCAAATAGGAGTGACCAATGACCCATGACACAGCCCTCAGGAGACCCCAAGAACACATGCCTAAGGTGGTCATGTTACCAGACAGGGGTCCCAATCCATACCCCAAGAGAGGGTTCTTGGACCTCACACAAGAAAGAATTCAGGGTGAGTCCGTAAAGTGAAAGTAAGTTTATTAAGAAAGTAAAGGGGCTGGGCGTGGTGGCTCACGCCAGTAATCCCAACACTTTGGGAGGCTGAGGCGGGCAGATTGCCTGAGCTCAGGGGTTCAAGACCAGCCTGGCCAACACGGTGAAACCCAGTCTCTACTAAAACACACAAAAAATTAGCTGGGCATGGCAGTCTGTGCCTGTAGTTCCAGCTACTCAGGAGGCTGAGGCAGGAGAATTGCTTGAACTAAGGAGGCAGAGGTTGCAGTGAGCCGTGATTGCCCCACTGTACTCCAGCCTGGGCGACAGAGCCAGACTCCTTCTTGGAAAAAAAAAAAAAAAGGAAAAGAAAATAAAGAAACAAAAGAATGGCTACTCCATAGGCAGAGCAACAGCATGGGCTGCTCAACTGAGTACACTTATGGTTATTTCTTGATAATTTTCTATGTGTATACTTATGGTTTAGCATGATCATATGCTAAACAAGGGGTGGATTATTGATGAGTTTTCAGGGAAAGGGGTGGGCAATTCCTGGAACTGAGGGTTCTTCCTTTTTGTAGACCATATAATGTAACTTCCTGATGTTGCCATGGCATTTGTGAACTGTCATGGCATTGGTGGGAGTGTCTTTTAGCATGCTAATTCATTATTAATTAGCATGTAATGAGCAGTCAGGATGATCAGAGGTCACTTTGGTCACTATCTTGGTTTCAGTGGGTTTTGGCAGGCTTCTGTACCACAATCTGTTTTATCAGCAAGGTCTTTGTGTCCATTTCTTGTGCTGACCTCCTATCACATCCTGTGACTAAGAATGCCTAACCTTCTGGGAATGCAGTCCAAGAAGTCTCAGCCTTATTTTACCCAGCCCTTATTCAAGATGGAGTTGCTCTGGTTCAAACACCTCCGACAGTTGGACTACAACTAGGTTTTACACATTTTAGGGAGACATAAGATATCAATCAATATAAGTAAGATGTACATTGGTTCAGTCTAGAAAGGTGGGACAACTGGAAGTGGGAGCTTCCAGGTTACGGTCAGATTCAAAGATTTTCTGATTGGCAATTTATTGAAAGAGTTTATCTAGGCCGGGTGCGGTGGCTCAAGCCTGTAATCCCAGCACTTTGGGAGGCCAAGACGGGCGGATCACGAGGTCGGGAGATCGAGACCATCCTGGCTAACACGGTGAAACCCCGTCTCTACTAAAAACATACAAAAAACTAGCCGGGCGAGGTGGCGGGCGCCTGTAGTCCCAGCTACTCAGGAGGCTGAGGCAGGAGAATGGCGTGAACCCGGGAGGCGGAGCTTGCAGTGAGCTGAGATCCGGCCACTGCACTCCAGCCTGGGTGACAGAGCGAGACTCCGTCTCAAAAAAAAAAAAAAAGAGTTTATCTAAAGACCTAGAGTCAATAGAAAGAAAATGTGTGGGTTAAGAAAAGGGATTGTGGAGACCAAGGTTCTTATTATGCAGATGAAGCCTCCAGGTAACAGGCTTCAGAGAAAATAGATTGTAAATATTTCTTATCAGATTTAAAAAGGTGTCAGACTCAGTTTATTCTCTTTGGATCAGGAAAAAGTCCTGGAAAAGGGAAAGAGAATTATCTACAGAATGTAGGTTTTACCCTACAAGAGACAACTTTGAAGGGCAATTTCAAGATATGGCAAAGAAACGTACTTGTGGTTAAAATATTTTGATTTCCTTCCTTATCTGTTATGTGATGTTATGCCAGAGTCAGGTTGGAAATCAGGCCACATTATATAGGGTTAAATAAAACCCCTCTGATGAAACTTTGTGGTTTGTGGGGCATGACTCCCCAAGCCCCTTGGATAGGAATTTGGGCAAGAGAAGAAAAAAAAAGTCAGAGTTTAGTCCCCACTTTTATATGACTGGCAGTGCAGTGGTTTATTTCCACCAGCATCACCACAAACGATAACTCAATGGCACGAGAGTGACAGGAGTTTTTCAGCTCCATTATAATCTTATGGGACCACTGTTTTATATGCAGTCCATTGTTGACGAAAACATTGTTAGATAGCACATGACTGTATTTAGAAATATACATAGTTAGAAATAGGTATTTAGACATATATGTATATTTAGAATATTAGGTAATTAAGTACCAAATCTTATTTTAGAAAGAAAAAGAAGCCATTCTTAGATGAATTGTGAGAAGGTCATAATAACCACAGGAAGAATCTATAGGCTTCCCGGAAATCTCTTATTCATTCCCTGAGGGGGTATTGCAAACCTTGCACTCCTCAGACCCTATCTCACATCCCTGTCCTTCTCACCCTCAATAAATGATTTAATTTATCAGAAAAACAATGAAAGTATCCAGCAGGAATTCATATTATATCACTCTCCTGGGTAACACTTGCTACTACCATCCTGCTGTCTAGACGCCTCTTGCTTGCTGCACCAGCTGGTGCCTCCCTGCCTTTTCCCAGCTGTCTGCTTCCTCTCCCCAGTCTTGCTGGTATCCCCACCTCTCGCAGGGCTCTGCAAGAGTACCCCCGCCAAGTCCCAGGCTTCACTAACTGATGCCCACTTCACTCTTCACAGAGCCTATATTCACTTTCACAGTCAGGCTTTTGTTTATGTAAACATTTGCCCCTCCCTGTACATTCTCCAGGATCTTGCTGCATATTTTTTTTTTTTTTTTTTTTTGAGATGGAGTCTCCCACTGTCACCTAGGTTGGAGTGCAGTGACACAATCTCAGCTCACTGCAACCTCTGCCTCCCAGGTTCAAGTGATTCTCATGCCTCAGCCTCCTGAATAGCTGGGATTACAGGTGTGCACCACCATGCCCAGCTAATTTTTATATGTTTGGTAGAGAAGGTGTTTCACCATGTTGGCCAGGCTCCGCTTAAACTCCTGACATCCAGTGATCCACCCACTTCAGCCTCCCAAAGTAATAGGATTAAAGACTGAGTCACCACGCCTGGCCCTTGCTGCATAAATTACTCCTTCTCTACTAGATTTTCAACTTCTATGTTCCTCTGGGTTCTTCCTCTTAGCCTATAAATGTGCTTGTCTTTCCCGTTTAAAAAGAAAACACTTTCTTCAAACATATATTCCTTTCAAAAAGTGATGCTGCTGGGAAAACTGTCAGGGGCTCTGCTATGTCACTCCCTCATTCCTGCTCTCTCTGTACTCTGCAGGCTGACTCCTGTGAACCAATTCTTGAAAGAAGTGCCCAATAACCCCCTCATTGCCACATCCAACAGAAATGCCTCAGCCTTCATCCTACTTGACATCTCTGTGACAGTTGAGACTGTTGGTCACACTATTCCAGAAATTCTCTCCCTCTCTACATTTTTTTTTTTAATGGTTCCACAGCCTTTCATTTGAAATCACCTTTGCAAAAATTATGACGGTGAGAAAATTATGGCAGTGAAATGGATCTGATTTAAACGACCCCAGCTTGCCCTTCCCTTAATTAACCTTGGGCTTTTGGGACAAGCTAACTTTGGAAGACATTTAGGTTATCATTTAAATGATTAGAGTCCTTCCTCAAAACTCAACCACCTTTGTAAACCTAATGAAAGGCCGTCAGGCTGGAGGAGAAAAGAAGTCTGATTTTTGCTAAGGGTAGCCATTATTCTAGGGATCCTGCAGTTCATATCACTATTAAAGATTGGCCTTTGAGTTATCTTTTCAGATTTTTTTGCATGTCTGACACTCATGACTCCACTTGGACCCGATGGCTCTTATGGCCCCACCCAGGAGCAACTCAGCTCAAGAGGGCAGCTTCATCCCCTTATGATTTAATCTCCATCTCAACCAATCAGCAGCAAGCACCTATTTCCGAGCCAGCCCCTTCTTTTTTTCCCTAACCTGCCTCTGAAAAACCCCTAATCTACAACCCTTGGACAAGACAGACTTGAGTATGAACTCTGTCTCCCACATGTCATGGTCAGCCTTGTGTCTAATAAACTCTTTCTTTACTGAAATGTCATGGCCTTTATTTGTGCAGCAGGCAGGAAGAAGCCATCAGGCAGTTACACACTCTTTTACTACCTCTTAGATCCTGTCCGTTCTCAGGTATTAGTTTATTTTTAGTTTATTCCCCAATGCTGGTGTGCCCCAGGGATTTTATTTTGACCTCATTTTTTTCCCTTTCTCTGTACACTTTATCTGAAGTGATTTCATCCATTATCCATGATGGCTTTACTGTCTAGATGCTGAGGATTCTAAATACTCCTCCAGGGTAACTCCTCCTGAACTTACAGATTCATATCATCAACAACCAACTGCCTGAACATTTTCCCCTGGGTACCTACTGCATTCTCACCCTCCTCTCTGAAGGGCATATGAACTACTGGCTGTGGGAGATATTGTTTGATCCACTGTCTTCTTGTCATCCTCAACTATGCAAGAGCTAAGCACTTGACTATTCCTGTTATCTCTTCCCCTGCTCCAGTGCAATGCTGCAACTTGCAGGCATCACTAATTGCTACTTGAAGCACATTTTTTTTTTAAAAGCAAGGAGGTAGGAGGAGAGTGGAAATTATGCCAGAATGAAAATATGTTTTTTAATTTGTTCTTCCTAAGATGGCATTAGGGATAAGGAACATCAATATAGTAAGTGTACCATAGTAGGTGTGTTATTAATAACTATCATCTCAGCTGAGGTGGTCTCTAGCGAGATCAATTGGGCACCTGTACTTACCAAGACCTGCCACAGTGGGACCCTGATTCATACTTCTCAGGTGGTTCTGTGCCAGTTTCACACACCTGGGCAGGTGTGCCCTTTTTATTTTTGAAAAATCCCTGGCGTCAACTCCTAAACCCTGAGAGCCATTTACAGTAAACCCTTCTTCCTTCTTTCACTGATATCCCACCCTTCTTCTTCTTTTTAGCAGAGAGCTCCTTCCCCGACCAGGAGTGATGCCTCCTTTTACTTTGCCACTGCTTCTCATATTTCCTCAAGGAGAATCTGTGAACTCAGAATCAACTCCTGCCTGACTCCTCTAACCCTTCTAGGGTATCATGGGGAGAGCTGGTGGTGGATTTTTGTAGAAAGAAGTAAGATATATTTTCATTCAATCCTTTAAGTGCAGTAAAGAAAATGAAGAAAACAGTTTAATTTCTGTATTAAAGTTTTGAAGATTCAGATTTTGCCACTCTTGAAAATATCTTTCAGAAATGCATGCTGTCTAGATGCATAATTGAAATATATATTTGAAAATGTTGAAAGACTCACTTTCTTGATCTTGAAACTTACTACAAAGCTACAATAATCAAAACTGTGTGGCACTTGCATGAGGACAGACATATAGACCAATAGAACAGAATAGAATAGAATAGAAGTCCCAGAAATAAATTCTCACATATATGTTCAATTGATTTTTGACAAGGGTGCCAAGACCATTCAGTGGGAAAGGACAGTCTTTTTAACAAACAGTATTGGTAAAACTGGATATCTACATGCAAAAGAATGAAGTTGGACCCTTCCCATATTATATATATTAATCCAAATGGATTAAAGTCTTAAACATAAGAGCAAAGATTAGGATAAACTCTTAGAAGAAAACAGGTAAAAATCTTCATGACACTGGATTTGGCAAGGATTTCTTGGATATGGCACCAAAAGTAGAAGCAACAAAAGAAATATAGATAAATTGAGCATATTTGAAATTTAAAACTTTTGTACATCAAAGGAAATCATCAAAAGAATTAAAAGTCAGTCCTGTGATGTGAGAAAATATTTTCAAGTTATATATCTGGGCCAGGCGCAGTGGCTCACGCCTGTAATCCCAGCACTTTGGGAGGCCGAGCCGGGTGGATCACCTGAGGTTGGGAGTTTGAGATGAGCCTGACCAACATAGAGAAACCCCTTCTCTACTAAAAATACAAAATTAGTTCGGTGTGTTGGCCCATGCCTGTAATCCTAGCTACTCCAGAAGCCGAGGCAGGAGAATCACTTGAATCTGGGAGGCAGAGTCACCATGAGCCAAGATCACACCACTGCAGTCCAGCCTGGGCAACAAGAGTAAAACTCCGTCTCAAAAAAAAAAAAAAAAAAAAAAAAAATTATATATCTGATAAGGGATTAATATCCAGAATATATAAAGAAGTCCTACAGCTCAACAGCCAAAAAATCCTTTAAAAATGGGCAAAGAACTTAATAGTTTTTCAGTGATATACAAATGACCAGTAAGCACATGAAAAGATACTCGATATCACTAGTCTTTAGAGAAATGCAAATCAAAACCACAATGAAATATCAATTCACACCTCTTGGAATGGCTATTATCAAAAAGCAGCAAATCACAAATGTTGGTGAACTGTGGAGAAATTGTACCCTTGTGCACTGCTGGTGGTAATGTTTTCTGCTGTGGAAAACAGTACAACAGTAGTTCATCAAAAAGTTAAACATAAAATTACCACGTGATCCAGGAATTCCACTTCTGAGCATATACACAAAAGAATTGAAAGGGTCTCAGATATTTGCATACCCATGTCCATAGTGGCCTAATTCACAATAGCCAAAAGATGGAAATAACCAAGATGTCCATCAATGGATTAATGAATAAACAAAATGTGTTATGTACATACAATGGAACATTATTCAACCTTAAAAGGGAAGGGAATTCTGATATATGTTTCAACATTGATGAACCTTGAAAATATGCTCAGTAAAATAAGTCAGTCACAGAAGGACAAATATCATATGGTTCCACTAATATGGGTGAGGTACCCAGAGTAGGCAAGTTCATAGAGATAGAAAATATAACAGAAGGAATGGAGAAATTATTGTTTCTCCATTTCTAGAGAGAGGAGGGAATGGGAAATTATTATTTAATGGGTACAGGGCTTGTATTTGGGATGATGAAAAAGTTCTGAAAATGGATAGTGGAGTTGGTTGTGCAACATTGCAAATGTGCTTAATGCCACTGAATTGTATACTTTAAAATGCTTAAAATGATAAGTTTTACAAGCTTTTTTAATTAAAAAAATTTTTTAAGATATATTCATGTATGGAGAATATTTCTTCCAATGAGGGCAGAGGGAAGGATTAATACAGAGATTTTGATTGTATAAATAAATAGTATATTGTATAAATAATATATAAATAAATATAAATAAATGACAGATGTAGTTGCTTTGAAGAAAATAGCCCCACTTCCTATCTAGGTGAGAAAAAAATGTTCCCAGTAGCACGCACTGAGGGCTCATTTGTTTTCTTCATGTGTGGGTTTCTTAAATGCCAGACATTTGGTCTTAAAATCTTCTTGGAACAAGGAAAGATACCAATCAATATATAAATGAGTATAAATACCAGCAAAGATGCCCGGTTCATAATCACTGTTCATCAAGCACCCTAACAAAGTAGGTGGAGGGTCATCCCCCTAAAGCGAGTTGTTTCATCTGTGAAATGCGCAGGTTGAACTAGATAGATCAGGGGTTTCCAATCTTTTGGCTTCCCTGGGCCACAGTGGAAGGAGAAGAATTGTCTTGGGCCACACATAAAATACATTAACACTAAGAACAGCTGATGAGCTAGAAAAAAAAAAAAAAAAATCACCAACAATAAAATCCTCATAGTGCTTTAAAAGTTTATGGTGTTGGGCCATATTCAAAGGTGTCCTGGGCAGCATGCGGCCCACGGCCCGCGGGTTGGACAAGTTTGAGATAGATAAACTAAGGTCCACCTCCACATTACCATTTCCCACTCTCTGATATTTTAAAGCAGCATCAGGGCACAGTAAGAGGCCCTCCATATAGTCTTTCCTGGAAACTACCAAAGCGAGTTCTTGAAAGTCTTTAAGCCCTGTGACCGTTGAGCACAGAGGCTTAAGGTCTCCTGAGAACAGGCATGCTTGCAAGTGACTGGAAGGACACCAGGGTGCTGCTAATGACAGGAGAAACTTGGGAGTGAAATTTCTCAGATCTGGGAATGTGGAAGACTTTCTCTCTTTGAGGGCACTAATAATTATCTCAGGCTTTTCTTGAATGCTCCACAGCACCAGGCATAGGCTGGGTGCAGAGAAAACCTCAACAAATACGTACCAAAGATGGTTGGTCGACATTCTGCCAGTCTGCTCTTAGATTACATTGTTTTTCTTCAAAATAATTACAACTTTGGCCTGGCGTGGAGGCTCATACCTGTAATCCCAGCACTTTGAGAGGCCGAGGTGGGCGGATCACAAGATCAGGAGATCAAGACTATCCTGGCTAACACGGTGAAACCCCATCTCCACTAAAAATAAATAAAAATTAGCCGGGCGTGGTGGCGGGCGCCTGTAGATCCAGCTACACGGGAGGCTGAGGCAGGAGAATGGCGTGAACCCGGGAGTCGGAGCTTGCAGTGAGCAGAGATGCCCCGCTGCACTCCAGCCTGGGCGACAGAGCGAGACTCTGTCTCAAAAAATAATAATAATAATAATTACAAATTTTATTTTAGATTCAGGGGGTACATGTGCCGGTTTGTTACATGAGTATATTGTGTGACACTGAGGTTTGCAGTATGAATGATCCCATCACCCAGGTAGTGAGAATAGTACCCAATAGGTAGTTTTTCAGCCCTTGCCCCCTCCCTCCGCCATCTAGTGGTTTTCAGAGTCTATTGTGCCCATCTTTATGTCCATGTGTACCCAATGATTACATGGTTTTTCACCCTGCGATGAAATTCATGAGTGCCAGGTGCTAATGATAAACGATTAAGATGAAAGGAAACTTTTGCTTAATAAAGTTACTATGCATTTTTTAACAATGAAGCTTTAGATCATTTTTAAAGGTTTGCTAGCTAATTGTTTAATGTTTTTGTCTGGTTTTTAAAACCATGGGAGTTAGAGAAAGACACAAGAAATGAAAAAAAAAAAAAAGCAAGTTATAAAACGGAATGTATAGGATTCCATTTTGAACTAAATTATGTTTAATCCAAATATTGGATTAAAACGACATACAAGAAAAACACCAGAAAGTTAGCAGTGGTAGCCTTTGGGCTATAAGGGCTTTCTATGTCATTCTGTTGCTGGAAAAAGGGGTCCCAATCCAGACCCCAAGAGAGAGTTCTTGGCTCTCATGCAGGAAGGAATTTCAGGTGAGTCGCAGAGTGCAGCGAGAAGAGATAGTTTATCAAAAGCTACTCAGATACAGAGTAGGGCATCCTCAGAAAGCAAACAGAGAAATGCCTCATCTTTAAGTTTTTCTTATATAGGGGTCTTGTCTATGTAGAAGCTAAGATAAACTGTGTCTATGTGCAGATGGGCAGACAGCATGACACATTTATTATTCTATTAATTTCAAGAAAACTGTCCTTGACATTCTACTGTGTAAATACATCGAAGCATGACTCTAACTATCTTGGAAGCATATACTGCTATGGGTATTGGGACATCTGGACTTTTTGCTGTTGTAGGAGTATATCCTTGTAGGTATCTTTAGGCTGTTTCCTCAACTATAAACATCTTATGACTATGGGTCATGACTGGCAAGGAATGTGCCTTGTTATTCTCAAGACGGAGCTTGTCAGGTCTCTGAGTCCAAGCTAAGCCATCATATCCCCAGTGACCTGCACATATACATCCAGATGGCCTGAAGCAACTGAAGATCCACAGAAGTGAAAATAGCCTTAACTGGTGACATTCCACTATTGTGATTTGTTTCTGCCCCAGCTTAACTGATCAATGTACTTTGTAACCTCCCCCGCCCTTAAGAAGGTTCTTTATAATTCTCCCCACACTAACTTTACCGCATATCCCCAAACCTTTAAGAACCAACGATAATCCCATCACCCTTTGCTGACTTCTTTTTCAGACTCAGCCCCCCTGCACCCAGGTGAAATAAACAGCCATGTTGCTCACACAAAGCCTGTTTGGTGGTCTCTTCACACGGACGCGTGAAACAGAGCTGAACTTAAAATGGCATTACTCTGGATCTCCTTCCCTAACAATTCCTCCCTATATTTGTCAGTTTGTATTTTTTTTTAACGATTTATCTTTATCGTTTTCAAGTATACAGTTCAGTGGTAATAAATACATTTACATCCCTTTTTTCCCTTTATACCCTCCTTTTCCCTTCCTTCCTAGGCTCTGGAAACCACCAGTGTACTCTATCATCATGAGATGCACTTTTCTAGCTCCCACTTATGAGTGAGAACAGGCAGTATTTGTCTTTCTGTGCCTGACTATTCACCTAACATAATGGCCTCCAGTTCCATCACTATTGCTGCAGATGATAGAATTCCATTACTTTTTATGGCTGAATAATATTCGATTGGGCATATATGCCACATTTTCCTTATCCATTCATCTGTTGATGAGCACTTAGGTGGATTCCATATTTTGACTATTATGAATAGTGCTGCAATAAATATGGTAGTATGCAATAAATATCTCTTTGACATATTAATTTCCTTTCTTCTGGATATATATGCAGCAGTGGGATTGCTGGATGCTGGATCATATGGTAGTTCTATTTTCAGCTTTTTGAGGAACCTCCATATTGTTTTCCATTGTGGCTGCACTAATTTACATTCTCACCAGCAGAGTATGAGAGTTCCCCAGTCTTCACATCCTCACCAGCATCTGTCATTGCATGTCCTTTTGATACAAGCTGTTTTAACTGCGGTGAGATGATACAAAAATTTCTAAAATTCCAAAATAACAGATTCACTGAAAAAAATATGATATTTTAGGGTCCCCTCCCAAAGGGTAAAAACTTCAGAGTGAGGAGGGCATTACCTAATTCTCCCATGAAGTATCGCTGTGTTAATACTGACAGGATGACAAAGAATTAAAATAGAGAATTGAACTTGATGTTAATTAAATGTTAAAGAAAATTAAGGCCGGGCTCGATGGCTCACTCCTGTAATTCCAGTACTTTGGGAGGCCGAGGTGGGTGAATCACCTTGAGGTCAGGAGTTTGAGACCAGCCTGGCCAACACGGTGAAACCCTGTCTCTACAAAAATACAAAAATCAGCTGGCATGATGGCAGGTGCCTGTAATGCCAGCTAGTCGGGAGGCTGAGACAGAAGAATTGCTTGAACTCGAGAGGCAAAGGTTGCAGTTAGCTGAGATCGCACCATTACACTCCAGTCGGGGTGACAGAGCAAGACCCCGTCTCAAAAAAGAAAAAGAATTAGACTTGGGTCTGAAGTTTTTATTTGAAAATGGATAATGGAGTCAAAACAGACAACGATCTTCACTAACTATTTCTAACTGACCACTTTCCCTCCAGTGCTGAGTGACTTCATGGGCAGGCTCTTCAGCACTGACTCTGCGGGGTCTGTCTCTGAGGTTACTGTGTCTGGGCAGGGTGTGGCATGGTCAGCAGAGTGACCCTGTGGTCGGGGCAGTGATCATTCAAACTGCTCAGTTTTCAAAGAGGGGGCCCAGGCCCCCAATGAGAGGAGCTGTGGAGGTCGAGTTCTTTTTGCTTGTTTTTCATCCAAGTTTCAACAAATGCAAAGAGGCATGTAACCACCCCCAATTCAAGAAATAAGAGTCTTTCCATAACCCTCTAAAATGCTCGTGGGCTCCCCTGTAATGAATCCCCTTCCCCTGCCCCCATCCCTGGCAATCACTGATCTATTTTTATTGCTATAGCCTTACCTTGTCCAGGAGGTTTTCTGACTTCTCCCCTTCTGTCTACCATTAGCAAACCCATTCTGTTATAATTTTCTGTCCTGATGCCTTCCATCCCTCAATCTACTGTAATTTGGTTTCTGCCTGCACGCTTCACTGATACTGGTTCACAGGCACATCTAGGAACCTTTGAATTGCCCAGTCCAGTGGGCACACATCAGTCCTACTCAGCCTTTTTTCTTAACTTTTTCTACAGCTTTTGCCGCAATTGATTGCACCTTCCTTATTGAAATTCCCTCCTGCTTTGGATTTCATAATTCTATTTTTTCTAGTTATCTGACTATTCTCCCTTGGTCTCCTTTACCTTTTCTGTTTGTTTCCATTGAAAATCAGTGTTAACCAGTGTAGCAGACACTGGTGGTTGCCAACTCAACAGCCTTATCTACTTTTATTCCTGTTCCCACTTTTGTTCAGGTATCCATCCTAAGGGGAGGGTGCCTCATCCCCAGCCCCAGGGGCAAATCCTTAACCATCATGGTAGTCTCATTTATCCCTGGCCAATGAGATGTAAGGAGAAGGCTGCTGGGGGTGGAGTAGGAAGCTTCTGGAAAAGACACTCCACTTCCCTTCGTACCCAATTCCTGTTTAAAAAAAGAAAAGAGAGAAATGACCAAAGTTATTGTGATATTGTGATATAATAAGAAATATACATTTGGTCTTCATCCCTGGTACCTGGCACAGAACTCCTGAAACACTTACAATTTCCTACGTAACAGAGGTGCGAGGAGCACCTTTTTTTCTATTATTTGGTCTTTGACCCTAGGTCGATGAACACATCCACATGTTGGGAGAGTAGCAGACCCCAGCATGGCAGAACAGATGGAAGAATCCACTTGGGTCCTTGATGGCACTCCCAGTGGCACCCCAGCTCCACAGGGGCAGAAGCTCCTGCACTCTGGACGCTTCCAGACCTTGTCCTATACACCTCTTCATCTGGCTGCTCATCTGTATTCTTTATCATACCCTTTGTTATGTAATAAAACAGTAAATTTGTTTCCCTGAGTTCTGTGAGATGTCTTAGCAAATTATCAAACCTGAAGAGGGGTTCGTGGGAACCCCCAAATTGTAGCTAAGTTGGACAAAAATTGAGTAACCTGGAGAATTACTTGTAATTGGTAACTGAAGTGGGGGTCAGTCTTGTGGGGCCGAGTCCTTAACCTGTGGAGTCTGTGCTAATTCTAGTGTTAGGAGTGAATTATAGAATGTCCAGTTGGTGTCCAGATAGTTGGGGAGCTGGTTGGTATGGAAAAAACCCACATAGTTGGTGTTCATGAGTATATAGATAATGTGAGTATGCAGATGGAAACAGTGAGTTTTTTCCTTTTCAGTTATCCTGTCCTTCCTTTCCAGAATGGAGGCAGGTATCTTGTGGTTGTGATGGGACAAGTCTGATAAAAGCCCACATGCTGAGCATGGCAGAACAGATGGAAGAATCCACCCGGGTCCTTGATGACATTCCCAGGCCACCAAACGAACCATGCCAGAACCGCCCACTTCCAGACTTCCTGTTATCTGAGACAGAAAACCCTATGGCTTAGGGTATTTTAAATGAGGAATTTTGTTATGCGTGTTCTAAAGGACCCCAGTGGCATTTGTCCACTCTGTTCTCACTCTTCACTCTCTGCCTCAGGGATGCCATTCAGTCATGTGACACCAAGAATGCCATGCATGCTGACCACTTCCAACTCTCCTTTGCTGTCCCAGGCCTATCTCCTGCGAGTACCTTTCTTCAGATCCACACACACAGGGCTGCCTACTGCATATCTGCAACACACACTGATGAGGACCCTGCAGATTCTCTTTTAAGAAAGGACTTGTTGCCCCAGCAGCAAGGGGGTGTGGTCAGGAAATGCCTCCAGCTGTCAGCTCCTTTAAGAATTGCCTCAAGCACGGACAGCAGCCTTGCCCAAGTTCACATCCTTCCCAAGATGATTTGGCCAGGGATATACAGGCTCAGACATCTCGGCTTATCAAAGGACAATGCTGATGAGCCATCTGTCAGGTCTCTCATTGGGCCAGGACTGTCACCTGACTTCTCCCTCTGCCCAGTCCTGCTTCCTTCCTTTCCTTTCCATAGGATGGTCTCAAAAAGACTTCCTAATAAATACTCTGCATACTAACTCCCTTCCAGAGTCAGCTTCTGGGAGAAACCAACTTGCAACAATATCTTCTCCTAGATATTCTTCAGGAACTTCAACCCAACATTTGCAAAACCGAACCCACCTTCTTCACTCCCATTCCCTTCCACTATCTTCCCTAGCTGTATTCCTTCAACAGAGCCACCCAGATCAAAAACCGAGGAATCACTTTTTATTCTTCCCTTTATCCTCCAAATCTCAGTGGCCTCCAGGTACTTTCCATTCTATTTCCTTTGTAGCTCTCAAATCATTCCTTAATCTCTAGTTACACTGTTTCTGCTGGAGTTCAAGTCATGATTTGTCACCATGATCAGTGCCCCTGACTTCTCTGTCTCAAGCATTACTCTCTTCCCATGCATTCTCCACAACGGAGGGATTTTTCTAAATTGCAAATCTGATTTTCATATCTTCTACTTGACAATTTTTAGTGATCCCTATTGATTACAGAATAAAATCTAGTATCTTCACACGGTTGACCACTTTGTATGAGTTTGATTTCTTGTCCACCATTTCTCACCCACAACCCTTTTGTCAAGGCAAACCAGACTACCTAGAATGACTAAAATGAGCTATGCTGTTACATCTTTGTACTTTTGCACTACTGCTTGTTCTAAACCTGGAATGCTATTCCCTCTTGTCCTCTTCCCTGACTCATCATTCAAAACTCAGTTTGGTAGCTAAACTGAATATTATCAACATCCAAATCTTTTGTGCTTCAAAGGACACCAACAAAAAAGTGAAAAGACAATCCACAGAATTGGGAAAAATGTGTGTAAATCATATATCTGATAAAAGACTTGTATCTAGAATATATAGAGAACACTTAAAACTCAATAATGGGAAGATAAATATCCCCCAAAATGGGCAAAAGATGTGCATAGACATTTTTCCAAAGATACATGAATAGCAAACAAGCACACGAAAAGATGGTCAACATCATTAGCCACCAAGGAAATCCAAATGAAAACTTCAGTGAGATACCACTTCATATCCACAAAGATGTCTATAATCAAAAAGATAACAATACATGTTGGTGAGGATGTAAAACACCAAAATGCTTGTACAGTGCTGGTGAGAATGTAAAATGGAACAGCTGCTTTGGAAAACAGTCTGGCAGTTCCTCAGATGGTTAATCACAGAATTATGATAGGATCCAGCAATTCCACTCCTAGGTATATATTCGAGTAATAAAACATATATCCACATACTTAGATATAAATGTTCTTAGCAGCATTATTCATAATAGCTAAAAAGTGGAAATAACCCAATGTCCATCAACTGAAAGGTAGATAAATAAAATATTGGTATATCCACACAACAAAATCATACTGGGTAATAAAAATGAATAAAACACTGAGGTGGTACAACATCAATAAACCTCCAAAGCATTATGTTCAGTGGAAGAAGCCAGTCACAAGGAACTACATACTGCATTATTCTATTCATCGGAAATGTCTAGAATAGGCATATCAACAGAGACAAAAAAAAAAAAGTATATCAGTGGTTGTCTGGCGCTGAGGGACAGGGGGGTACTAAGGGGTGCCAGTTAAGGAATGCAAGGTTTCTTACTGGGGTAATGAAAACACTTTAAAATTGATTGTGGCGACGGATACACAACATTTATTTATTTATTTATTTATTTATTTATTTGTTTGTTTGTTTATTTATTTTTGAGACAGAGTTTCCTCTGTCACCCAGGCTGGAGTACAATGGCGCAATTCTCGGCTCACTGCAACCTCTACCTCCTGGGTTCAAGCGATTCTCACGCCTCAGCCTCCCGAGTAGCTGGGATTACAGGCATGCACCATCATGCCTGGCTAATTTTTGTATTTTTAGTAGAGACGGAGTTTCACCATGTTGGCCAGGCTCATCTCAAACTCCTAACTCCGGGTGATCCGCCCACTTCAGCCTCCCAAAGCGTTGGGATTACAGGTGTGAGTCACTGTGCCCAGCCTCACAACTCTTTTACTACCAGCCATTGAATGGTACACTTTGAATGGGTGAATTGTATGTACGGGAATCATATCTCAATAAAAGTGTTTTTTATGGCTGGGTGCAGTGGCTCAAGCCTGTAATTCCAGCACTTTGGGAGGCCGAGGTGGGCAGATCAGGAGTTTGAGATCAGCCTGACCAACATGGTGAAACTCCATTTCTACTAAAAGTACGAAAATTAACCAAGCGTGGTGGCATGTGCTTGTAATCCCAGCTACTTGGGAGGCTTAGATAGGAGAATCGCTTGAACCCAGGAGATGGAGGTTGCAGTGAGCTAAGATCATGCCGTCGCACTCCAGCCTGTGCAACAAGAGTGAAATTCCATCTCAAAAAAAAAAAAAAAAAAAAAGCTTTTTCTGTATTTGGATGTTCTCCCACCCCAGGCTTCCATGACTCTCCCCCTTGCATTTACGTCTCCCTCTCCTCCACTTTTCATAGCTGGGGTAAGGTGCCCTTTCTGTGTTTCCATGGAGCACTGTGTCCTCCTCACTCATCACAGGGCTGTTTTCCTTTAGGGAAGGAATTCCTTGCAGCCTGCAACTGTATCTTTTATCTTTACGTTCTTACACCTAAGCAAAGCAGTGCCTGGCACATAGTAGATGCTCAATAAAAATGTGTTGAATGAATGTATATATGAGTAAAGAACCAATTGATTAATCACTATTTTATTTATGGAGCTTCTACTATAAACAAGGTACTAAGAGTGGTTCACAAATGCTTATGGGAACAAATCAATGCTAAGCACAGGAACCGTCTTCAAACTCAGTGCATCACATGGAATCCTTTGTCTCCATGTAGGAAGCAAATGCTGCTGACCCAGCACCTACCTGCTTTATCTCTGCAGATATAGAGAAACATCTGCTCTGATCCTCCATGCTTCACACTCCTTGGAGAAAGAGACTAAGGCTCAGGTGATGCAATGGGAGATAGGAATGAGGGCAGAAAACAGAGTGCAGGAAAAGAACACACATTGAAATGCAATTTCACACCACACATCATTAGGCCTTTGTACTCACCAGCAGAACTACACAGTACAGCATATAATGTACTTTAAAACCTGCAAACTCCTCAGGAAGCCTGGTAGATAAGAATTTAAATTTATTATGTGGTATATATGTATACCATAGAATCCTACTCAGCCATGAAAAGGAACAAAATCATGACTTTTGCAGCAACCTGGATGGAATTGGAGACCATTATTCTATGTGAAGTAACTCAGGAATGGAAAACCAAGCATCGTATGTTCTCACTCATAAGTGGGAGCTAAGCTATGAGGACACAAAGGTATAAGAATGATATATAATGAGGCTGGGCGCAGTGGCTCACGCCTGTAATCCCAGCACTTTAGGAGGCTGAGGTGGGTGGATCACTTGAGGTCAGGAGTTCACGACCAGCCTGGCCAACATGGCAAAACCCTGTCTCTACTAAAAATACAAAACTTAGCTGGGCGTGGTAGTGCACGCCTATAATCCCTGCTACTCAGGAGGCTGAGGCTCAAGAATCACTTGAACACAGGAGTTGGAGGCTGCAATGAGCCAAGGTCATGCCACTGCACTTCAGCCTGGGCGATGGAGTGAGAAAAAAAAAAAATGATATAATGGACTTTGGGGACTCAGGGGAAAGGGTGGGAGGGGAGTGAGGGATAAAAGACTACTCACTGGGAACACTGTATACTACTCAGGTGATGGGTGTACCAAAATCTCAAAAATCACCACTAAAGTACTTATTCATGTAACCAAACACTACCTATTCCCCAAAAACCTATTGAAATTTAAAACAAAACAAAACAAAACAAAAAAACAAAAAAACAGCCAACAAACTGGAAAAAAAAAAAAAAAAACCGTCAAATTTATTGCCCAAAATTTTATTGTGTGCTAGTTGAGGTATTTTGAACTATGAGGGCAGAATTTGTTACATCTCCTTATAGAGAAACTGAGGGATTTCACCTAAAAGCATGACTAGCTATGAAATTTACAAAGTGCAAAGCAAAATGAAGATGTGGGGGCTATGTCAAAAATTAAAAATTGCCAGTGGTGACAGAAGAGCATGAAGTCAAAATCAGGGGCCCTTCTGAGCACAGGCCCTGGGTGACTGTCTGCGTGGGTCGCATGCCCATGAAGTTGGTCCTGTCTGCAGAGCTGGCTCAGGGAGGTGACGTGGCCTCTTGGTGAGAAACAAAAACCCAAGGGTGGGAATCTTCAGATTCTACATTCAACATCCCCTGTTCTGCAGAATTCACTTGATCCATTTGTTACCATGGATACCACCTAATCTCCTGCCTGACTGAAAATTCAGGAACCTTCCTCTAGTGACTCTTTTTACTTTGTAGCCTCGAAAGAGTTTATCTACAAAGCCTCTCCTTGCCTCCTGGAGTCCCCCTGATTTCTCTTGGCCACCGGAATAAAAGAGCCCTTTTACTAAAGCTAAGATAAGGTCCTAGTTCTTTATCTTGGGAGGTCCAGGTCAGGGCAGGTAAGAAAGGAAGCAAAGAAGGGAGACTAATCTCTCTTAGATGGTGGTGTTTACCCTAATGGTTTGCTTCCCAGCATCCACTCTCCTGCTTCCTCCTTCCTAAGATAACTGAGATTTTGCTCAGGTTTCTTGCTAAGAGATCTGGGATTTGGCTCAGTGTTCCCCAAGTGACTCAGGAAAAGCTAACTCCATCCCCAACTCCAGGGTAGGTTCCTGGATACTCTAAGCCAAGTATAGCAATACCATCCCATTTGTGGGAAGTCAGTCCTCCTGGGGCATTCCCATGGCTACAGGTATCAAAGGCCCTGTGACTCAAGATGGCCCATTCAGACTGAAAGGAGGGACTTTTCATGTTGGGTGAAGAGGGGTTTTCCTCTCTCCCTCCTTCCCTCCCTCTCTCTCTCTTCTTCTGCACCCCCTCCACTCCAAAGCCCCCTCCTGACAGTGTGAGAGGACAATATTCTGTTCCAGTTGATATTGGCATCCATTTTTTGACCATGACGGGAGGCTGCCTGAGGACAAAGATAGCACAGGAGATAGGGAGGACAAATATATTAGCAGACAAATGGAACTGAAGCCCCCATGGATTGTGTCCAGAGACTGCACAATTTCTAGATTAACTGTTCTGGGAGATAATACATTTCCTTATTAACTAAGTTCATTAGAAATTTTGTTTCTTGCATCAAAAACATCCTATTTGACATAGATGCAGATAGAATTCTCTGTCTCAGGTTGACTTATTCACATACATTTCATGAACATTCATTAAGCATCCTTATGCATATAGTAGGTCCTGCGGTAGATACAAGGATTCGATATGCTGCTGTCCTCAGAAGCTTACAGTCTGGTACAGAAGTCGTGACTTACACATATGAAACATTTCCTGACAATGGGAAGCAATGTATGCTTTTTGAAAGTTTGTTTTGAAATTTACAACACATGTTGTCTACTCCCTTCTACTCCTGCTCCTGAGATGCAACTATTCATGAGTAGAGTTTATCCTTATAAAAGCTTCAATGTCTTCTTCCTGAGGCAATGTATGGTAAGAATTAAGTGGTAAAGGAGTTCAGGGAAGGAAAAACTTACTCAGGCTGAGGAGATATTCATGGAAAAGGAATCATGTAAACACTATTGCCCTAAAGCTCAGGTACCAGGGGCCCTGCTCCGGGCTTTGTAGGGACAAAGAATATGCCACCCCAAAATATGCCATTCTGGCATACTGATTACTTTGAGTTAAAGGCACTTGAGAAACAGCAGGTGCAAGAATGGCATTCTGATCTTCCTTTTCCTTCCTCAAAGCAAGAGATGAAGCTCTCACGTGAAAGGTACCCTCCCTGACCGGGAGGAAGGAAGACACTCTTACCCACGGAGATGGGGTGTCAAAGCTGAGAGAGAAACAGGTACCAAAAAACCTTATTAAACTAACCCTTATCTGCCTAGCCACTTTTCCACAATTAAGTGTTCTACCCCCAACCTCTTTGTCATGTTTTCAAACTTTACTATTCTTTGTCCAACCCATTATATAAGCTTTTGGCCCTGATTGCTCCTTTGAGTGTTCATTTTTCTTGTGAGGGTGCCCATGTACAAGTAAAAATTACTAAATACAATATGCATGCTTTTTTGTTATTCATCTGTCTTATGTCAATTTAATTCTTAAGCCTAGCCAGAGACCCTAACAGGAAAGGGAAATTTTGCCTCCTCCAGAGCCCCCGCCTAGCCTTCCTTTTGCCATGTCCCTTCCTAGGGAACAAGGAATCCACAAGGCCCTGTGGTTTAGACCATAACCTAGATACCCAGAACCCCAGAATTGCCTGCCCACGTGGCTCCAAGCCCACTTGCAGGGCCTACATGGGTCTTCCAGGTAATTTCCCATTTAAGGTCAACTTAATGTGCCATATAATATAACAATTAGCGGGGTGGTATTTTAATCATATTCATGAGTTCCAGGATAAGAACTCTCAGGTGGGGGGATTTTTAAATTTTGCCTACCACAAGAATAAAATTCTAGAAATAACCAATACGTGAAGCTGGTATGAAATTCCAAAAGTACAAAAGGTGATATAGCAAAAGAGTCTCCAGCTTTTATCTCTTCTCCCTATCACCCAGTTTACCTCACCATGGATGGTCACTGTTAGTGGTCCTTCAACCACCATGTTACACAAATACATCATGCTTTTTTTTATCTTAACACTATATCTTGCAAATCATCTCGTAGCTGTATCATAACTTATTAGCTATCCATGGGTATTTAGGTTATTTAGAATATTTTTCTTTTACAAAAAAAAAGTGCTGCAATTAAAACCCTTTTAGACCCAGTCTCCATGCATGCCACTGGGGGACCTGGAGATTGATCCACCTTGCTTTCCACCCACCAGTGCCCATGCACACCTTCCAGAGGCCTATGGACAGGCTCCTTCTGCTCACTGCCACCACCTGCACCTACTGTCTAGAGGCCTGGGGATAGTCCTACCCTACCCACCGCCACCAGCACGTGCATGTACCATCCAGGATGGACCCACCCCAACTGTCACCAGTACCTCCATGTCCTGGAGACTTGCCCACCAAGCCCACCACTGCCACTGCTGGCATGTGCATGCACTGTATGAGGGTCCAAGGGTTGTCCTAGAGCAATACTGTAACCACCCAATAGGTTTACCTTGCCTGCTGCCTAGACAGAGCCAATTTATCAAGACAGAAGGATTGCAATAGACAAAGAGTTATTCATACCGAGCTGGCTGTACAAAAGTCCAGAGTTTTCTTATTATATTATTCACATCAGTCTTCCTGAGCATTCAGGGATCAGTTTTTTTGTTTGTTTTTGTTTTGTTTTGTTTTGCTTTGCTTTTGAGATAGAGTCTCGCTCTATGGCCCAGGCTGGAGTGCAGTGGCGCGATCTCAGCTCACTGCAAGCTCCGCCTCCCGGGTTCATGCCATTCTCCTGCCTCATCAGCCTCCCGAGTAGCTCGGCCTACAGGCGCCCACTACCATGCCTGGCTAATTTTTTTGTATTTTTAGTAGAGATGGGGTTTCACCGTGTTAGCTAGGATGGTCTCGATCTCCTGACCTCGTGATCCACCCACCTTGGCCTCCCAAAGTGCTGGGATTACAGGCGTGAGCCACCACGCCCGGCAGGTATCAGAGTTTTTAAGAATAGTTTGGTAAGTAGGGGGGCAGTGAGTTGGGAGTTCTGATTGGTCGGGTCGGAGATAAAATCACAGATAGCTGAAGCTATCCTCTTGCACTGAGTCAGTTCCTGAGTGGGGGCCACAAGACCAGATGACCCAGTTTATCGATCTGGATGGTGCCAGCTGATCCAGTGAGGACAAGGTCTGCAAAATATCTCAAGCCCTGATTTTAGGTTTTACAATCATTATATTATCCCTAGGAGCAACTGGGGAGGTTTAGAATCTTGCAGTATCCAGCTGCATGACTCCTAAACTATAATTTCTAATCTTGTCACTAACTGGTCAGTCCTGCATAGGCAATCTAGTCCCCAGGCAGGAAGGGGGTTTGTTTGGAAAGGGCTGTTATCATCTATGTTTCAACTATAAACTATAAATTAAGTTCCTCCCGAAGTTAGTTTGGCCTATGCCCAAGAATGAACAAGGACAGCTGGGAGGTTAGAAGCAAGATGGAGTTGGTTAGGTCAAATCGCTTTCACCGTCTCAGTTATAATTTTGCAATGATGGTTTCAATCCTGTCACACCAATGCCATGCACACTGTCCAGGGGCCCAAGGACCTACCTGCCTAGCCTACCACTGCCACCACCAGCACCTGAGCATGCCACCTGGAGGCTCAAGGACCAGCTCACCCAGACCAGCCGCCACTGGTATCTGCATATGCTACCCAGGCGTGTGAAGACTGGCACATCTGACTCACTGCCACCACTACTGGTGCCTGAGGAGTGGCCTGCTTAGTGTCCCCGATCCCAACAAAGCCTTGCCCCAGTGTCTACTAACAAATGCACCCTAAGCCAATGAAGAACTCACAGTTATCACTGATGCTCATTACAGCCAAAGAAGTCATTATGAAGACTACACTAATGTGCCTACCCGGAAGCAAAGCCAAAGCACCCTTCCCAACCAACACCATTATACATGTATAGGAAAAAAGACTTTCCCTATGAAAGTCAATAGATAAAATTGTAAGAAGTAACACTAGATGTGCAGCAATCACCATAAGGACACCAGAAAACATGGAAAGGAAAGGAAACATAACACCTCCAAAGGACTACAATAATCTCCAGTAACAGATCCCAAAGAAAACTTACGACATGTCTAAAAAATAATTCAAAATAAAGATCTTAAAAGAATCCAGCAAGTTGCAAGAGAACGCAGATAAACAATACACAGAAATCAAGAAAACAATTTATGAGCTGAATGAGAAATTCAACAGGGAGATAGATATCATAAAAAAGAACCAAACAGAAATCCTGAAGTTGAAGAATTCAATGAATTAAATAAAAAATGAAATCAAGAGCTTCAATAATAGACTAGATCAAACAGAAAAAAAAAATTGGACTTGATAAGAGATCTTTTAAAATAACTCAATCAGACAAAAAAATAAAAAAAAAAGAGAGCAAGAAAGAGAAAAGAATGAAAGCTATGTGATATATGGGAATACTATAAATCATCAAAAGATTCAAGTTTTAGGAGTTTCAGAAGGAGAAGAGATAGACAAACTCATAGAAAACCTATGTAATGAAATAATAGCTGAAAACATCTCAAGTCTTGCAAGAAATGTAGACATCCAGATACAGGAAGCTCAAAGATCTCTAAATAGGTTCAACCCAAAAAGATGTTTTTCCAATGCATGTTATAATCAAACTGTCAAAAATCAAAGATGAAGAGATAACTCTGAAAACCACTAGAGAAAAGCATCAAGTCACATAAGTCAGATATAAGGGAATTTTCATCAGACTAACAGTGGATTTCTCAGCTGAAACTTTATAGGTTAGGAGACAATGGGATGCTATATTCAAATGAAAGAGAAAAAAAACCCTGCCAACCAAGAATACTATCCCTAGAAAAACTACTCTTGAAAAATGAAGGAGAAATAGTCTTTCCCAGGCAAGCAAAAACTGAGGGAATTTATCACCACTACAGACCTTAAAAGAAATGCTTAAGGAAGTCCTACATTTGGAAGCAAAAGGACATTTTCTACTATCATGAAAACACATGAAAGTATAAAGCTCACTGAGTGAGCAGATGAGAAAGAAAATGAAGAAGAAAGAGGACTCAAACATATTCACTACAGAAATCCACCAATTGTAAAGGTGAACAATAAAAGAGGAAGTAGAGAACAAAGAATACACCAAACAATCAGAAAACAACAAAATGTCAGGAGTAAGTCCTCACCTGTAGATAACATCCTTGAATGTAAATGGCTTAAATTCCCCAATTAAAAGACACAGAATGGCTGAATGAACTAAAAAAAAATACCCAGCCAGATGCAGTGGCTCACACCTGTAATCCCAGCACTTTCAGAGGCTGAGGCAGATGGATCATTTGAGATCAGGAGTTCGAGGCCAGCCTGGCCAACATGGTGAAACACTGTCTGTACTGAAAATCCAAAAATTATCCATATGTGGGGGTGCACATCTGTAATCCCAGCTACTCGGGAGGCTGAGGCATGAGAATCACTCAAACCTGGGAGACAGAGGTTGCAGTGAACCTAGATTGCACTACTGCACTCCAGCCTGGGTGAGAGAGCAAGACTCTGTCTCAAAAAAAAAAAAAAAAAAAAAAATCAAACCAAACCAAACCAAATGAAACCAAACAAACAAGACCTAACTATATGCTGCCTATAAGAAGCTCATTTCACCTGTAAGGACACACATAGACTGAAGGGACGGAACAAATATTCCACACAAATGGAAACCAGAAACACACAGGAGGAGCTATACTTCTATTAGAAAATATAAGGCTGGACGCAGTGGCTCATGCTTATAATCCCAATAATTTAGAAGGCCAAGGCAGGAGGACTGCTTGAGCTCAGGAGTTGGAGACCAGCCTGGGCAACACAGGGAAATCCCGTCTCGACAAAAAATAAGAAAATTAGCTGGGCAAGGTGTCACATGCCTGTGGCCCCATCTACTCAGTAGGCTGAGGTGGGAAGATTGCTTGGGCCCAGGAGGTCAAGGCTGCAGTGAGCCATGATCATGCCACTCCACTCTAGTCTGGGCAACAGACTGAGACCCTGTTTCAAGAAAGAAAAAATATATAGAGAGAATTTAAGTAAAAAAATAAAAAGAAAAAGAAACACAGAAGGTTATATTATTTATGTCATTATATAATAATATATACAATGATCAATGATCATATATCATTATATAATGATAAAAGGATCAATTCAGCAAGAGGATATAACATTGTAAATATATATGCACCAACACCAAATCACCCAAATATATATAACAAATATTCTTAGTGCTAAGAAGAAAGATAGACTCTAATATAATAATAGTTGGAGAAGTCAACACCTCACTTTCAGCACTTGAAAGATCATCAAGACAGAAAATTAGCAACAAAAATGGACTTAATCTGCACTAGAGGCTGGGCATGGTGGCTCACACCTGTAATCACAACAGTTTGGGAGGCCAAGAAGGGCAAATCGCTTGAGCCCAGGAATTCAAGACCAACCTGGGCAACACAGGATATAGGGAGGCCCTATATCTACAAAAAGTAAGATTAGCCAAGCATGGTGGTGCATGCCTGTGTTCCCAGCTACTCAGGAGGCTGAAGTGGGAGGATCACTTGGTCCTGAGAAGTTGAGGCTGCAATGAGCTATGATTGCACCACTGCACTTCAGCCTCGGTGATAGAGTAAGATCCTGTCTCAAAAAAGAAAACAAAACAAAAAACAAACAAACAAAAAAACCACACACACAAACCTTTACTATACGCCAAATGAATCTAACAACTTAACAAACATTTACAGAACATTTCACCCAACAACTGCAGAATATACATTTTTCTCATCAACAAATAGAACATTTTCCAGAAGAGACTACACAAGGGGTATTCAAAATTCATGAAAAAATGTATATTGTGAAGAAACTACACATGGATGTCAAAATTTTTTGGACTAAAACTTGTACTAACTTACCATAACATATTAGAACAGGATCTAGCTTGAGGCACTAAGAAGGATAAGACATCGGTTTGAAAAAAGAGTCTATCAGAGCTATATAAATTCAGCTAAAATTGAAGGAAGAACAAACATCAAATTTATAGTAAAGCTCGGGTGGATGATGATAAAATCATGTTTTACAAAAAAATGTATGGGGACAATGCCCCAACAAAATTAGCAGTTTATAAATGGGTAATTCATTTTAAGAAGGGACAACATGGTTTGAAGATGAAGCCTGCAGCAGCAGACCATTCACATTAATGTGCAAGGAAAAAAATACATGTCGTTTGTGCCCTATTTGAAGAGGACCAACAATTAACAGAAGAAACGATAGCCAACGCCATAGACATCTCAATTGTTTCAGACTTCAACCAATTCTGACTGAAAAATTAAAGTTGAGCAAACTTTCACCAGATGGGCACCAAAACCATTGCACTGTCATCAGGCACAAACAAGAGCGAAGCTTTCAATATAAGTTTTTTAAGTAGCATCAAGATCCTAAAGCATAGCTTCAAAAAATTATAACAAAAGATGGAACATGGCTTTACTAGTACCATCCTGAAGATAAAGCACAGTCAAAGCAGTGGCTACCAAGAGGTGAAAGTGGTCCAGTCAAAGCGAGAGTGAACTGGTCAAGAGCAAAGGTCATGGCAACAGTTTTTTTTTTGGATGGTAAAGGAATTTTGCTTGCTGACTTTCTGGAAGGCCAAAGAATAATAACATCTGTTAGCCAAAGCTTCAGTCAAAAAATGCCCAGGATAGCATCACCAGAGACTGCTTCTCCACCACAACAATGCTTCTGATGATTTCTCCATCTAATAAGAGGAATTTTGTGAGTTTCTGTGGAAAATTATTAGGCATACACCTTACAGTACTGATTTGGCTCCTTTTTTTTTTGTTTGTTTATCTTAAAAAAAATCTAGTTGGGCACAGTGGCTCACGCCTGTAATCCTAGCACTTTGGGAGGCCAAGACAAGCAGATCATGAGGTCAGGAGATTGAGACCATCCTGGCCAACATGGGGAAACCCTGTCTCTACTAAAGATACAAAAAATTAACTGGGCGTGGTGGTGGATGCCTGTATTCCCAGCTACTCAGGAGGCTGAGGCAGGAGAATGGCGTGAACCCAGAAGGCGGAGCTTGCAGTGAGCCAAGATCACGCCACTGCACTCCAGCCTGGGTGACAGAGTGAGACTCCGTCTCAAAAAAAAAAAAAAAAAAAAATTCTAAAAGACATCCATTTTTCTTCAGTTAATATTGAAACAAGACTGCATTGACATGGTTAAATTCCCAGGTTCCTCAGTTCTTCAGGGCTGAACTAAATGGCTGGTATTGTCACTTGCAAAAGTGTCTTGAACAGGATGGAGACTTTTTTTGTTTTTTGGCTCACTCTGTCACCCAGGCTGGCGTGCAGTGGTGTGATCTCAGCTCACTCAGTCTCTGCCTCCCAGGTTCAAGTGGTTCTCCTGCCTCAGCCTCCCAAGTAGCTGGGACCACAGGTGCACAGAACCACAACCAGCTAATTTCCATGTTTTTAGAAGAGATGGGGTTTTGCCATGTTGGCCAGGCTGTTCTCGTACTCCTGGCCTGAGTGACCCGCCTGCCTTGGCCTCCCAAAGTGTTGGGATTATAGGCGTGAGCCACCGCGCCTGGCCAGGAATGAGCTTATTTTGAGAAATATAGTTTACATTTTAAAAAATCTTTTAATTCCATTTTTTTCCACAAACTTTTTAAGGTTCCCTAGTATGTTAGGCCACAAAAAAAGTAAATAAATAAATAAATAAAAATAATTTAAAAATTGAAACAATATCAAATGTCTTCTCAGACCATAACAGAATAAAACTAGAAATTAGTAACAAGAGGAATTTGGGAAACTATACAAACACATGGAAATTAAGCAACATGCCCTTAAATAACCTTTTTAAAAATTTAAACAAATGAAAATGGAAATGCAAAATACCAAAACCTATAGGATACATCAAAAGCAGTACTAAGAGACAGGTTTTATAGCAATAAAAGCCTACGTCAGAAAAGTAGAAAGGGGTCGGTCGTGGTGGTTCACACCAGTAATCCTAGCACTTTGGGAGGCTGAGGCAGATCACTTGACATGAGGAGTTTGAGACCAGCCTAGCCAACATGGTGGAACTCCGTCTCTACCAAAAAATACCAAAAAACAAACAAACAAACAAAAAAAAAAAACTAGCCAGGCATGATGGCATGCACCTGTAATCCCAGATACTCAGGAGGCTGAGGCTTGAGAATCGCTTGAACCGAGGCAGAGGATGCAGTGAGCCAAGATCGCACCACTGCACTCCAGCCTGGGTGACAGAGTGAGATCTTGTCTCCAAAAAAAAAAAGGAAAGATTTCAAATCTGCTGCCTCATCATCAAACTCTTGGGCTTCTCTGCAACTACAGGTAGACAATCTACTGGCCACAACAGCTGCTGTCACATCTTCTCCAGTGTTTTAACAGAGGACTGGCCAGTCTCTGACTGTACACTCGCTGGTACAGGGAGCTTACCACATCCTGATACCGATTCCATTGTTGGATGGAGCTGTTGGGAATTCAGCTTCACAATATGCTGAGACAACTGTAACCTTTGGACTCACAAAAGTATGAGTTCTTATTTAATTTGGAAATAAGCAAAGAGAGCTATAAACTACCACTTTTTCTAAATGCTGTTTCTATGACCTTTTCAATTTCAGAAATGGTTAGAAATTTTCCCTAAGTAACATTCAAATGATTTGCAGTGCAAAGAATAATTCGACCCTTTTCTATTTTCAGAAGGCATATGGTATCTAAAAGGACATCACTGATGTGGGGCCCTCTAACTAGTTTTAACAGCAAAGTAATTATCTGTAAAAATGTACTGAGTCTTCTAATGTAATTAAGGATCACTGATCCTCAAGACAGCTTCTAACTTTAGCCTTTAAAATTTTTCTTCCATTTGAGGCAGAAAGAATTTCATATATGTAACAGTATCTTTTAAAAAATACAGTACAGGGCCAGCCATGGTGGCTCAGGCCTGTAATCCCAGCACTTTGGGAGGTCAAGGTGGGTGGATCACTTGAGGCCAGGAGTTCAAGACCAGCCTGGCCAACATGGTGGAACCGTCTACAAAAATTAGCTGGGCATGGTGGCGTGCCTGTAGTCCCAGCTACTCGGGAGATTGAGGCAGGAGTATCACTTGAACCTGGGAGGTGGAGGTTGCAGTGAGCCAAGATCATGCCACTGCACTCCAGCCTGGGCAACAGAGTGAGACTGTGTCTCAAAAAAAAAAAAAAAAAAAAAAAAATACAGTACAGGATCAATTTAATCATTGATACCTCTCTGGATTACTCCGTTGTTGCGATTCTTTCAGAAAACAAAGTGAACAGTTAAATGAAGTAAGAATACTGTGAGACTTTGGAAGTAAACAAAAACTAACAGTTATTGAATGCCTACTACATGCCAAGCACCATGCACACATTTAAGACGCTAATCTTCACAATTGTGCCAGATTGGTCTCACCTCTATTTTACAGATTTTAAAAAAAAATTGTTCAATGAGTTTAAATGACTGGCTTAAATTCATGTTAACACAGGACTGGAAATCAATGCAAGATCTGAGAGTTAAATGACCACATGCCCTTGCCCCTGTTTAAACTAGACCTCTCACTTAGCTAACTGTACACATGTGGAAACATGAATCAGTCAGGATTTATTACCTGTGACAGATCAAAATGGCAGTGGCTTCAGAAACATAGAAGCTTTCTTCTTTCCAGTGCAGAGGTAGACAATCCGGGGCTCCTAGGGTCCCTCTGAGGTGTCAAGGGTAGAAGCTCCTATGCTTTTGTTGCTGTGCCCTCTGTGGTTTCATGATCTCGGATAGGGACCAGAGCTCCAGCCATTACCTCTTCATTTTGGCTGGCAGAAGGAATAAAGACATGCCCCTATCTTTAAGGACATGTCTCAAAGTTGCTCAGATCACTGGCCAGATCTGATTGACTGCAAGTGAGGCTGGGAAGGTAATCCTTATATTCTGGGTGGCCTTGCACTTATCTGAAAATCAGAGTTCTATTTTATTTTTTTTTATTTTTATTTTTTTTTTTTTATTTATTTTTTTTTTTTGAGACGGAGTCTCGCGCTGTGTCACCCAGGCTGGAGTGCAGTGGCGCGATCTCGGCTCACTGCAAGCTCCGCCTCCCAGGTTCAGGCCATTCTCCTGCCTCAGCCTCCGAGTAGCTGGGACTACAGGCGCCCGCCACCACGCCCGGCTAGTTTTTTGTATTTTCAGTAGAGACGGGGTTTCACCATGTTAGCCAGGATGGTCTCGATCTCCTGACCTCGTGATCTGCCCGCCTCGGCCTCCCAAAGTGCTGGGATTACAGGCTTGAGCCACCGCGCCCGGCCTAAAATCAGAGTTCTAAAAGGGAGGATGAATATTGAGAGACCATAGCCTCTGCCAGTGTGCTTAAGGAGTATGCCAGAAATAAAAAGTAGAACTTAAATCCTTTCATCTTCCCCTTCATACAAGTGTATATTCTGCTAGCAAAGTGAGACACTGATCTGTACTTTTCTTGATACTTGAAGTATTTTGTTAGAACCAGAGTAACAAATCTCCAGGGACCCACCATCCAGAATTTAACAAATGCTTACATCTTCCTTCGGATTTTTGGAAAAAAAAAAAAAGAAACAAACAGAAGAGACCCCTTTTGCAGCCACAAGCAGTTCTACTCTCCTCTGAGTTCAAGGCAACTGCTTTCTCATTATGTTTCTATACTTTCTCTCTATAAATAACAATCAACATAGTTTCTTAAAAAACTGTATAAATGGCATGCATTTCATCTCCTGTGACAGCTTATTTTCATTCACTATTTTTTCAAGGGCCACCCACATTACAGATCAAGTTCATTCATTTTAACTGCTCAATTGTTTACCATCTATAAATAGGCCACAATTTACTTACCCATTTTCTTGCTCATGAGCATTTAGGTTATTTCCAACTTTTCTTGGAAACAAACAATTCAGCTGTGAGCCTTCTTGTACATTTCCTCATACACGTGTACATGGTTCTCTAGAAGATTGCTTCTCAAGGTTTCATGAGCATGAGTCACCTAAGAAATCTTAACCACCGAGTCTGGTGCAGCAAGTCCACGTCAGGACCTGAGAGTTGCAAGCGTCCAGGTGAAGCCCATGCTGCTGCTCTGTGGCCCACACTTTGGGAAGTGAGACTCTTAAGTGTATACCTAGAATTGTTGGGTCATAGAGTATGCAAACCTCACTTTCTTAGACATCATCAAATTGAACCTGTTTTTACTCCAAAAGAAGTGAACGTGTTCCTATTGCTCCATTCTTACCAACACTAGATCTTGTGACTTTTTACCTTTTGCTAATCTGAAAGCATGAAAAAATCAGGTCACATTTCACTGATTATCAGGACAGTAATAATCTTTCCACAATTTTTTTTTTTTTTTTTTTTACTATTCAGGCTTTTTCTGTTCATATAGTTCATCCATTTTTCCAATACAGCAATTTTAAGTGTGGTCCAAGGACCCTAGGGGTCCCCTGAGACCCATTCAGTGGGTCTGCAAGGTCCCTTTTTTTGTTGTTGTTGCTGTTTTTTTTTTTGAGACGGAGTCTCGCTCTGTCGCCCAGGCTGGAGTGCAGTGGCCGGATCTCGGCTCACTGCAAGCTCCCCCTCCCGGCTTTACGCCATTCTCCTGCCTCAGCCTCCCGAGTAGCTGGGACTACAGGCGCCTGCCACCTCGCCCAGCTAGTTTTTTGTATTTTTTAGTAGAGACGGGGTTTCACTGTGTTAGCCAGGATGGTCTCGATCTTCTGACCTCGTGATCCACCCGTCTCCGCCTCCCAAAGTGCTGGGATTACAGGCTTGAGCCACCACACCCGGCCGGTCCCTTTTTTTTAAACAATTACCTATCTATGTGAGGCTGATATTCTCCTTCACATACTTCAACCAAAACACACAGCAATAGACTGCAGAAGCAGGTATGAGAGGCCAGCTATCTTTTATTAAGCTAAATGTTAAAGAGATTTGTAAAAATGTAGAACAACGCCACTCTTCTCGTTAAGTTTTTGTTTTGAAAACTAATCATTCTTCTTAATGTTTTTCTTAATATAACTTTTAAATTCTAACAGAAAATATCAATAGATTTAACCCACATACATGAAAACTCTTTGGGGTTCTCACTTTTGAAGAGTGTAAAGGGATCTTGAGACCAAAAGTTTTAGAATTGCTGTTCTAATGCATGGCTGTCATTTTCTCAATGACTTTTGTATGAGGTTATTTTGTTTTTTTAAAGTATTCCAGATACTAATCCTTTGACAGTTATAAGCATTGCAAACATTTCCTTCCTGTCTGTAGCTTGTTCTTTTACAGTGTCTATTGTTCTATAGAAGCCATGATTTTATGCGTCATTTTTTCCTGTGTCTGCTTTTGTGTCTTGCTTTAAAGAAATCCTTCCCATTTGCAAAACCATGAAAATAACCTTATAGATTCTCATTTAGAAGTTTTGTTTTCATATTTAGGTCTTTAATCCCTTTGTTTTTGGGGAAGGGTATAAGGTAGTACATATTGTTTTCCCCATAGAACTTGCCGTATCTGTCAAAAATCAAGTTCCCATGTAAACATGGACCTGTTTCCGGGCTCTTTATTCTCATCAGAGATCCCTTGACTGACCTCTACTGGCACCAGCCACGCACTGCTTTAACTGGTATACCTTTAAAATATTATTTGATATTGTTAGGACAAGTTCATGCCTCTTCCTCTCGTTCTTCTTCAAAATTATCTTGCTTTTTCTTAAAAGTAATCTTTCTCTTCCCATGTAACACATTTTGGGGTGTAACAGAAGGTCTACTGAGTTGGAAGTCCAGGCATCTGCCCTGTTCTAATGGCAGCTGCCCCTAACCAGCTGTGGCTGAGGAGCTCATATCTCTCTGAGCTTGGCTTCCTTTTCCATGGAACAAGAAATCTGAAAATCACCTCTATTTTTCCTCTCCAATCCCAACAGCCTATAATTTTAGTATACAGACATTAAACTTAACAGATAAGGAAGGGAATTGAATAGAGATACTTCAGCATTGCAGATTATAGGAAACAGAACTTCCGCCACATAAATAGTAATGTTTAGGAATTCATAAAAGAGTTTAAAAGTTCTCTTCATTATTTTATGTTGAAGGTTAGGCTAGAATCATCACCAGAGTATTCATGGGATTTTGGGGGTCCTCTAAAATGAAACTATGTCTTGCCATAAGAGTTTTACTTCCTGTATGAGTTAAACCACAATTTTAGAGACAATCTTACACAAATACAGAGGAGTTTCCAATCAGAAAATTTTGTACGGGAGGATTTAGAAAAAATGAAAACTTCTGATGAAACCCATTATAAGTCTTCGCATGGAACCAAAATTCCAATATTACTTCACCAGCAATCACTAGGTGATGAACTCTGATGTGACTGACCTCCACTAATTCATTTACAGCTCTGCTTTTTCTTCTTTGTGATCAAAGGCAGGAATTAGAAAAATGCTTGGCTAGAGCTAAGGATACTGCTCTTATTTTGAAGCAGGGAAAGTCTAAATGGGCTTTGTAGGGAACCCCCAGCTTTGGCAACATTGAATGAATTACAGAAAGAAAACGGGATTTCCCCTAACTCTCTCTTCCTGGAACCCTCATTCTATGAATCTCCACATCTGAGCTAACTTCAATCAAGATGGGTACTTTTCACTGACCTCTAATGAGATCAGTGTAAGAAGCATGCCCATGTATTTCAGAATATTGTTTTACCTCAGACAAGTGAAATTAAAAGTCTGCAATTCACCAAAAATATTTTACCCTTAGCATAATATATGGTATGTTTCTGTTTTCCTCTTCAGAAGTAGACTTAGGAAGCAAATTCCTATAAAACTTAATTGCCCATTTAATCCAACATGTATACTTTAGTCTGCAAATATATAAACTAAAAAAGATTTACCTTAATTAAATTTAACAATATTTTGTATAAAGCTTTTGTGTTTAAAAAGCATTTTCATAGATACTATTTCATTTTACCTTCATAATCATCCTGTATGATAAATGGAGACAATATTATTATGGTAAGAACTGTGTTAGAGATAAGAAAAAGTTCTGAGAAATTAGATGATTTCTCAACATCACAAAGGATGAGACACAAGACTTAGGTCAGCTTCCAGTCACAACTCACAAAGATCCCTTGAAAACTACGGTTGATTTTTGTCAATCTGCATAAAAGTGACAAGTAACTCCACTCAACCCTCATGAAACAAATTAAATACCTGCATGTTCGGTACAAGAGAAAGCAAAGAAGTCATAAGGGACATCTGCAGTACATTAACTACCTTTCAAGATGACTTCGTATTTTTTACTGTATAATAACGTGTGACTAGTATGTCCTCTGGTTCATTTATATTCCTATTCATAATTACGGCCAATTCATCTGGTTCAGATAAGAAGAAAGTAGAGCACATTCAGAAGTCTCAGGATAAGAGATCAGATGATACGAAACTGGCTAGTATTCCCCCTGAAGAGATCAAGAAGGGGAGCGGGGACAATTATGAGGAATTAGTGATAGAAATTAGCAAGAAATGGAAACGTATGAAGGTAAAGAAAAAAATATATCTCTAAATGGAAAAGAAAAAAATTTAAGTTTCAAATGCTTATTTTTAAGTCAATAACACAGAAGAAACCTGATCATCAATACTATCCATGAAGCTATCAGAAAAGACTTTGCCATTAAGGATTTTAGTGTTTTAGAGCTGATCTATAATTGAAAATTTGTTCATTTCATTAATCTGAAGATTCGAGGATATGCAGAAAGCAATAACTTCATTGTACAGAAAGTATACATTTCAAGCCAGTGAGTTTAGAATTACTTTCAAGACCAATTAAAAGAACTGACTAATCCATCCTAAAAATGGACTTAATACTGATCAATGTACACGACTGTTCTAATACTCAGTTATAACACTTCTTCATATTTCTTTTGTGTTAATATTCATCATTGCTATAGAACAGATGGTATAAGCCTCAGCTCTATCACAAAATCTTTCATTAACAAAGTTTTTCTCCATTGAATCACGGGAAAAAAAGAAGAAAAACGTCTGAAAATAGTGAAGAAAAAACCCAATGAAGAATAACACATCTCTTGTTAAATAGTATAAATTCTGTACCATCTGCTACCTTGTTCCGTCATACTTTACAGCTGTCACTGTGCCTAGGGAGGACATGCCATGTAAACTAATTTGCTTCCACCTCCACAATTCAAATCAGAGCAAAAAACTGAACAATATACCTTACTGGTAAACCAGTAAAATATCAAATTAAATCAAGTAAAATCATGAAGAGATACTATTCTTGAAACACAACTACAAATGTTCAATTAGTTTCTACCTATCATTGCTCTTGAGAAAAAAACACAATAATCCATAATCAGTTATTTAAAAATAATTTTTAAAATCGGATCCAGTGTCATGTGGAAAAATGATCTGTGATGCTTTTTAAAAGATCTGAGTTTTTCATATATTGTGAAGGATTAACAAAATACAAAAGCATTAAGTAAAAGTAATGTGAAATTCACAAAATAAAGCAGAAAGGAGCACTTCTGTGTTAAAATAATGTAATTCTCCCTGTACATTTCTGTCCACATGAGCCAACAAACATCAAGAATACACACTTTACAGTATTTACCTGTTTTAAGACATTCAAGTCAATTCAGATGGCAAAAGTAGAATTCAATCACTAGTGAAATGTTTTAAAAATATATATTAAACCAAAAAAATGTTTTTACAAGATAAAAAATAATCTTCCACAATGTAATTAATTGCAGATCATTGAAATTTTAACTCTTTAGATGATTTCAGTTCAGTTTTTTGGTTTCAAGATCTAGAGACAGTCAAACAAAAGCACAGGCAGAATCTCTATCTGTTTTTACGTTTCTCTTTCTTGCTTCGACTACTTGTTGCACTGTTTAAAGATGATGATGAAGGTGCTCTTGCATGACCTGTGGCCTTTAGATGGTCAAAAAGTTTATTCCGGGATGGAAATTCACTATGGCAGGTTGTACAGCTGATAAGAACATCACTCTGAGAAGGGCAAAAATCATAAATAAAAGTAAGCATCATCACTTAAAAGTAGTGTTTTAGGTTTTAATGTCAAGATTAAGCATCAAACAATTGTAAAATAAAGATGTTTTAACAGAGTGGACAGCTAATACACAGGTCCAACAAAGGCAGATGTTCTTGGAGGTTAAATCCCACTAATCAACACAATTAACTTTAAGGGTCCTGAGACTTTCAATAGCATGTACCCCATGGACTAGAACGGAGGAAGAGTTTATGCTTCACAATTAATCTCCAGACCTTGACACATGTAATTCTTACCACCAAGGCTTTAGATTGAAAAGTAATAGAAAGCAACAGTAACTGTCCTGGTACAGTCGAGCATTTCCAATGTGCTTCTTTTTATTTTAATGAAAAAAAAGATACATTATATATACAAATTCTACCTTTATCAAACAAAACTGTTGATGGATCCACGTCTTTGCAGGTTCTTTGGGGAATGGCTCACCAAATACACATTTCCTTCTTTAGATCATTATATTGCTTAAACAGCAAGATATGCTAAAGAGATACGAATATGATTTTGACCTACCATTGCCTGTGGTTCAGCAGGTACTCTGACAGGTTTTTTCATATCTTTGGTTTTCTTTCCTTTGGGTTTAGGAACACTGGAAAATAAATAATTCAGCATAATAAAAAAAAAATACTCCTTTTAATCATCATTATTTGAGTGCTCTAAAGAACACTCAAAAAAGTGAAATGCACTTTAAAGGTTAATTTATTAATTTTAAAGCCAATTTAAATGATTTTTACATTCAAATAAACAGCTTTAAAAAGCAACTTCAGAAATCAAATTGAATATCAAATTTGGCATAAAAATTAAGGAATTTACTTAAAACAGTTGAAACAAAGTTAAAACAAGGTTCTTAAAATATTTCTGAATGTTTTATACAGTGTTTTCATAAAAAGCAAAGCACTGCCATGCGCAATGGCTCACACCTGTAATCCCAGCACTTTGGGAGGCCAAGGTGGGGAGATCACTTGAGGTCAGGAGCTTAAGACCGGCTTGGCCAACATGGTGAAACCTCCGTCTCTACTAAAAATACAAAAAATTAGCTGGGCGTGGTGGCAGGCACCTGTAATCCCAGTTCCTTGGAAGGAGGAGCAGGAGAATCACTTGAACCCAGGAGGCAGAGACTGCAGTGAGCCAAGATTTTACCACTGCCTTCTACCCTGGGTGACAGAGCAAGACTCTGTTTCAGAAAAAAAAAAAGCACGAAGCACTCAATACTCCATTTAAAGAAGCAAACCATCTTCATAACCCAACAATAGTAATCATAAATGATCTGACATGAAGTGTGGTTCCCCAAAAACATTAACTTCTTTTTTTTGTTTGTTTTTTTGAGATGGAGTCTCACTCTGTTGCCCAGGCTCGAGTGCAGTGGTGTGATCTTGGCTCACTGCAACCTCTGCCTCCCGGGTTCAAGCAATTTTCCTGCCTGAGTCTCCTGAGTAGCTGGGACTACAGGCATGTGCCACCACATTCAGCTAATTTTTGTATTTTTTAGTAGAGACAGGGTTTTACCATATTGGCCAGGATGGTCTCAAACTCCTGACCTCGTGATCCACTGCCTCGGCTTCCCAAAGTGCTGGGATTATAGGCGTGAGCCACCGTGCCAGGCCTAATATTAACTTCTTGAATGTGATCCAGTCTAACAAACATTTCAATAGTTGCACAGAGAAATGAGTGAAACAAAGACTCTGTAATACATTTTTCATAAAATTAAATTTGCTCAATGTAAGGAATTTACTTTTATTTAAAAATGATGTCTTTTCTGTTATTCTGATGGTTTTTCCCCACCATATCATTTAGATCAGAAATGATGTCGCTGGGTTCCTCTTATTCTGCCTGAACTGCTGAACATTCCTCTACTCATCTCCTACATGAATTTCAATTGTCCTTAGGCATTTCATACCTTCCCTCATTTGTGCTAACCAAATTCATAGGGTAAAAATCTGGGTCCAACTATACTGTACAGAACAGACAGGATGGGTTATAATGAGTAAGTTATGATAATGCTTCCGGTTTATAGGCATACTATTCTTCAAGCAGAGGCCAATGGTCTGTGTTAAGTTAAATGGCCTATGCATTTAAAAGATGCAGATTAGGAGTGTAACATATTGTGTAGGATTCAGCCAGCTTTGAAAACATCAAGAAAAGGATACAATGGCATAAAAGGCAACAAATAATACATACTAATTTTCAAACTATCATCACAGATATGACACTAATATGTCTAACAAATTTAGGATAATATTCCTGGCAAACATCACTTATATTATGAAAGACAGTTACATCTCTGAAACTGATATCTAAGACCTTTATTTTTTAAAAATACTACACACACACACACACACACAATTTTTTTAAAAAACCTGTCTCAGTAGGTGGCCAGTGTCCACACCACTCCAGAGAAGCAGCAGAGGAGTCCAGCATAAAGGCCCTGGATCCAGGGGACAGGAGTAGTGTGGGGAGGGTGGTGGGTATAATGTATCTATCTTAGCCCTACCATTCTGCAGCTGTGAAGAAGTCACTTGAATTCTCTGAATCCTTTTCTCACATCAGTGAAATGAGAGAGCTGAACTATATCAGTGGTTGCCCAAGTCTGAGAACCTTCTTCCTCCCCAGACCAATTCTCATGTAGAAGTAACATGGAGGCTGGGCATGGTGGCTCACACCTGTAATCCCAGCACTTTGGTAGGCCGAGGCAGGCAGATCACAAGGTCAGGAGTTTGAGACCAGCCTGGGTAACATGGTGAAACCCTGTCTCTACTAAAATACAAAAAAAAAGCCAGGCGTGGCGGTGCATGACTGTAGTCCCAGCTACTCGGGAGGCTGAGGCAGGAGAATTGCTTGAACCCAGGAGGCAGAGATTGCAGTGAGTTGAGATCGTGCCACTGTACTCCAGCCTGGGTGACAGAGCAAGACTTCATCTCCGGAAAAAAAAAAAAGAAGTAACATGGAAAAGTGAAAAATTTTAGTTTTAGATGAAGAAGGGGTTCAGAGGCCCACAGCCCCACCTCTTGGCCCACTCTTGCGCCCATCCCACAGGACACACAGGCTCCGTGGAGCCAGATGATCTGGGTGCCTTCAAGTCGTCAGACAGATGGAATGAAGTGTCAGCCTTTCTACTCAACAGCTTTTGTCTTTGGACAATTAACCTGAAATTCAGTTTCCCCATTAGCAGAAAGGGAACAAACACCTGGTGTCAGAGTGAAATAAATATGAATTTCCCCTTCTAGGCTTCTACTCTCCAAAGTTCTTCAAAGCTTCAACATGACCAGTTTGTGTAGTTCTTTATATACTTTCTTCTATAGCCAGAGCCATATCATGGGCCTGAGCACATCTGTTTCCTCCTTCCTTAAACCCCTAAGTGCCTTAAACCCCAAAGTACACACACTCCCCCACCCCATCACTGTTGCTCCAGTGTTAGCATTTTTACCTCATGCTCCCACTTTGCTCTGTCACTTTAATTCTTTTCAGGGTTCTGTAATGACAGAAACCTGAAGCTCCTCACTATCAGATCTTTCCTCAAGAAATAAGAAATGATTCTCTGTTCTAGAGGAACCGAGGAGGATGGGGAAAAGAAAGTCAGACAAGAGGAGGAAGGAGAGGACAGGACAGGCTACCTCCCTTGAGTGAGACCTCCTCCTAGGCCACACCATGGCCTTGTGCAGCACCAAGAGTCCAGGGCTCCTCTAAGCAGGAAAGGCCCCAGCTGCTGCCATGCATCCTCACAATATGGTGGGGCCCAACACAAGCTGCTGTCATGAGCATGGAGATTTGGTTAGTAACACTCCAGGGACGCAGCAGGAGTCTTGTTCTCATGTGAGTGTCAAGGGTTAATGATCCACGACAAAATCAGCACCACAGCAGGATAAGGGAAACAAGAACTGGATCAAAGTGACATCTTTCTGATTTTGGCCATGCTGCTAAGATGTGTGTGGGCACATTCCTCTAGCATCCTCTTCTCAATGCTCTTCATCTGTATACATATGTGTGTGTATCTACATGCAGGTATGTACAGATACATCTAAATTACTCGGTCAGTCATGGGAAAGAAGATTTTATTTGATATATGAAAAGCTATATCCGGCCGGGCGCGGTGGCTCAAGCCTGTAATCCCAGCACTTTGGGAGGCCGAGGCGGGCGGATCACGAGGTCAGGAGATCGAGACCATCCTGGCTAACATGGTGAAACCCCGTCTCTACTAAAAATACAAAAAACTAGCCGGGCGTGGTGGCGGGCGCCTGTAGTCCCAGCTACTCGGAGGCTGAGGCAGGAGAATGGCCTGAACCTGGGAGGCGGAGCTTGCAGTGAGCCGAGATCGCGCCACTGCACTCCAGCCTGGGTGACACAGCGCGAGACTCCGTCTCAAAAAAAAAAAAAGAAAAGCTATATCCTTACTATCAATATTCGGTAATTTACAAATGATATGCAACTTTGACTTACCTTTTAGTTTCACTTTTTGGATCATCACATGGTTTAATGATCTCTGTGACACTGACATTTTCCTGGGGACTATCTTCCAATTCTTTGGTACTGTCTTGATTTAAGTTAGTATCTTCTGGATCAAGCTTTACTCCTTCTCCAGTTCCATTTACATTGAAATTGTCATCATAATTCTAGGTAATAAAACGTATGTGCCATTACAAAATAAATCTACTACTACTACTTTTTTATGTTATGTTGCCAAATAGTTATATACTTTCGGGAAATAAAAAGGGGAAGCAGGTAAGTTAAGAACATGGATGCTCATTACAGAGATAGTAAATTAGCGGAAATCTGAAAACAATCCAAATGTTCAAAAAGTGAAAGGCTGAATATATGAAGAAAAATTCTCAAGTGCTTAAGTATCATGTTTCCAAAGATATTCAATTATGTGAAAAAATACAACATATTAGCAAAAGCAGAAGAGAGAAAATTGTAATCACAATTTAATTATTAAGTAATCTCTACAGGTAAAATTGAGGATGATATTTTTCCATATTTCCAAATGATAAGCAATGGGCAACTATTTTTCTACAGTCACAAACAACGGCAACAACAAACAGGCATTATAGAAGAAAGACACCGGGCAAACCTATCCTAAGTGTACCTGTCTGTTTTCAAGCAAAATTTTGGCACATTTGTGCTCGCTCTCTCCACCTCTTCTCTCTCCCAACACACACTTTTTCCCCCAAACCATCTGAAAGTGAGCTTGCAGGCAGATATGAATCTTTGCCAGGTACATCCTAAGAATCAAAACATTCTCTGGCACAATACGCACGCTCAAGAATCTAATGCTGATATTATCTGTTACACAACCCACATTCAAATTTACCAATTAATCCTTTTCCCCTATTGGGACATACAGGATACGGGGTGTAATCAGGGATCACATGTTGCATTTAGTTGTCAGGTATCTTTAATGTCCTTTATTTTAGAACAGTTCCCCCACTTTTTTGTTTTGTCTTTCATGGTGTTGACAATTTGATGTTTTGTAGAGTGTCCCATAATTTGGCTTTGTTTGGTTGTTTCCAAATGATCAGATTCAGGTTAAACATTTCTAGCATAATACTATAATCCCAGGAGGCAAAATGCGTTTGTCACATTTTTCAGTGATATTAATAAGTTTGATCATTTGGTTGGGGTGGTATTGCCAGATTTTTCAACTATAAAGTACATTTTCCCTTTTTTAATTAATAAGTAATCTTTAGAGCATGATGCTGAGACTATGTAAATATCCTGTCCCCATAACCATTTACTGAATATACTTGGCATCTATTGACGATTCTTGCCTGAAACATTTATATACTGGTGGATGTAGAAGAGTGATTTTCTCCCTCTATTACTTCTGTCATTTGCACTTGTACTAATTAATATTCTCCTGTAATAATAAAGCTTTCCCATTTCCTTTCTCCAACTCCCACTCTTTTTTTTTGAGACAGAGTCTTGCTCTGTTGCCCAGGCTGGAGTGCAGTGGCAGGATCTCAGCTCACTGCAACCTCAGCCTCCAGGGTTCCAACGACTCTCCTGCCTCAGGCTCCACAGCTGGGATTACAGGCGCGTGGCACCATGTCCAGCTAATTTTTGTGTTTTTAGTAGAGATGGGGTTTCACTATGTTAACCAAGCTGATCTCGAACTCCTGACTTTGTGAACCACCCGCCTTTGCCTCCCAAAGTGCTGGGATTACAGGTGTGAGCCACCACGCCTGGCCAACTCTCACTCTTTTAAAAGTCAATATAGATACATAAATTTATTTTTAACAAATGCAATGTATGAAGATCTATTACCTTTATTCCTTTTGATGACTCAAATTTTCCCAAATTGGCAGGCCCCGCAAGCTGGATCTTGAGTATTTCTAATGTATCCCTATCAGTTTTTGAGCACTTCCTTAGTTTCTAGTATAAGATGCTCTAGGCTCATGTTCCACTTTCCCAGTCTCAGCCCTGAAATCAGCTACTTCTCCAAAGATCAAGCCTGTTTCCTTTTCATAGAAAAGGAAACTTAAAAACCAATACGTGTGCACTAGGTGTGCTCAATGCTAGGAGTGTCATTGCTTCTAGGTCCTCACAATGCACACTGCTCACACACTTACTTTCTTTAAATGATGGGCTCACACCAACATCTCCACTTCAATCCAACTCCACAGTATTCTTCTTCTCTTTCTCTCTATGTTTGTACTTCCCTCTTCCCACAAAAAGAATATGGTTCCCAGTAACAATTTATTCATTTAATTCCTTTTTTTGGGGGGGGTCAAGGGTCAAATAATTTAATTTTTTTGAGATGTCAATACAACCTACATTGTGAACAAATTCAATTTCTATAAAAATCCCAATAGCACAGGATTTTTTTACAGACCTATTGTTTAAAATTTTTAAATTTGATTATGAACTATAACTAGCCAAGCACTCATGAAAAAGAGGAGGCATTATACTTCCTGATTTCAAAACATATTAAAATCTACAATAACAAAAACAATGTGGTTCTGACACAAAGACAGATAAACAGATAACAGAACAGAATAGAGCACAGAAATGAACTCTTCTGTACATGATTAAATAATCTTCCACAAAGTTGCCATGAGCACACAATAGAGAAAAGATAATCACTTCAAAAAAAAATGTTGAAAACTACATATCTACACTGATAAAGCTGGATCCTCTCCTTGAATCACATACAAAAAATATTTTAAATAAAATACTTACACATAAGAAATAACTAACAAATCTCTTAGAAAAAATATAGGGGAAAGAAATGACATGGGTCTTGGCATCATTTTCTTAGACACAACATTAAATATAGATCAACAAAGAACAGAAAAATTTAACTACATAATACTTCAAATTTTCTGCATATCAAAAAAAAAAATTCAGTAGTGACAATGCCTCCTATGAAATTGGTGAAAATATTATTCATTTACTTTCAAAAATACCACACCAATACCACCCAAAAAATACCAAATTCAGGACTTACTTTTTTGGCAGTTAATTTTATCTTTCCACTATATCCCATGGAACGTATTCAGTCAGAGTACTATGTTTGAGTTACCTGAATTAAATTTTCTTTCCTGTCAGTCAGGGTCATTTGTTTCTATTTACATTCAGTTTTAATTTGGGAGTGTTTTCCTGTACAATCCTTGTTGTTTACGGAATTTTTCTGGCCATACGGAAAACTTTCCCAATCTCAAGTTTCAAGATACTCATTATTTGCTGCCATCTGCTCTTAAATCTATCAGTACACGTCTCCACACTGCCCTTCCCTTCAAAAAGATCTTAGAAAATATCAGGAAAAGTGCTACATCAAGCTAGGTCTGAACTTGCTACAATCAGGAATCATAAACGAGGAATGCTATTAAAGGAATATAGCTTTTGTGAGAAACAATGGGGTGTTCATTTGAAGCATTTTCACCAGTAATAAAATACTAATATATGTGTTTATGGTTGCAATCAATAGAATCTATGCTCCATTAATCAAGGTAATACAGGCTCAGGTTAAACATAAATCTCTCTCCATTTATTTTTTCCTTACTGTAGTGGTACTGACATACACAAACGTTAAACATAAATCTCTCTCCATTTATTTTTTCCTTACTGTAGTGGTACTGACATACACAAAAGAAAGAGAAAGTGTTCCAAACTAATAATTATAAGGTGTTTGGATGGATGATGGTAGGCATCAATTTATAAAAAGAACACATATTTGCTATGTGGTTTTATAACTGAAGCAAAAAGTTCCAAATTACAATTTTAAGTGATTAACTCATGTGTCATGTATCATTTTTGGAATAGGAAACTGATTTTTAAAAGACTATCAAATATATTATTATAACCATTTGGATAAATAAGCCAAATCTAAAGTTTTATTAAAAAGCATTAATGTGTTTTATTAAAAATATTTAATACTTAATGTAAGTTAATATAACTAGATTATACTAAAATGGCATAAAACCAAATATCCATATTTTTGTAGGTGTAACAACATAATATCATTTTATTTAAAAATAGTCCTTAAGATAATGAATTTGGACTTCAGCTGTGAAATATTTAAATTACTTAAAACTTCTGAAAAACAGAAACATTTTTTCAAGACTCATAATCATTACAAGTTTCTTTTTTTTTTTTTTTTTTTTTTTTTTTTTTTTTTTTTTTTTTTTTTTTGAGACGGAGTCTCGCTCTGTCACCCAGGCTGGAGTGCAGTGGCCGGATCTCAGCTCACTGCAAGCTCCGCCTCCCGGGTTCCCGCCATTCTCCTGCCTCAGCCTCCCGAGTAGCTGGGACTACAGGCGCCTGCCACCTCGCCCGGCTAATTTTTTATTTTTATTTTTTAGTAGAGACGGGGTTTCACCGTGTTAGCCAGGATGGTCTCGATCTCCTGACCTCGTGATCCGCCCGTCTCGGCCTCCCAAAGTGCTGGGATTACAGGCTTGAGCCACCGCGCCCGGCCTATCATTACAAGTTTCTAACCAAATGTTCCTTTTGCAATGTTTATGTTGCTTGCAGAAATAAACTTAGATAAAAAAATGACCAATCCCAGATTTTCCTATTTCAAGACTTTAATTGTTATCTTGACTTAAAAGCCCTTCTGTGAGACGTATTCATATTTTTAATACTGAAAATTCAGCTAATTCATAACAGGGGAATTCTACATGCATACCTGTTAAACACACTAGCAGTCATAATTAAGTTAGTTATTACATACATACAAGGGAGGGAAGCACTAAAAAAGGAAAATATTTCCAATTCCTTTTAATGAAGCTTACAACCAACATAAAATTATGAAGTGTAAGTCTCTCTCCTTAATACAGATGACACTGAATAAATAAGAGCGCTGCGACTTTACAGTTGGCATTTAATATTAACAAAACCTTTCTAACATACCTGTGCTGGTTTCTGTTTCTTTTTCTTCTGTTTTTTAGAAAGCCTAAGAGCAAATATAAATCGAAATGTCAAATACTTGACTCTGTGAAGATTAAGTGGAAAAAAAAAAAAAGTTGAAACACTAGTGATAAAGTAGTAAAATAGAAGTAAAAGATTAAAAATATTTAATATCATAAAGCATTAAAAGGAAAATAAAGTATTCACATTGTCATTTTAGAGAATAACAAAAGTCTGTAGTTCAATGGATAGTAATTAGCATATCAATTGCCATGTATAAAAACTGCTTTTAATATAGCGATAATATGTTCTATAAATATTATAGTTGACATTCTGTTTGTATCCACTTCAACACTATAAAGTTCCATGAACTGGAAACTATGGAGACAATATTAGCATAACTGAGTAACTTTCTTGGGATAAAACAGACTTTAAGGCCGGGCGCGGTAGCTAACGCCTGTAACCCCAGCACTCTGGGAGGCCGAGGTAGGTGGATCACCTGAGATCAGGAGTTCAAGACGAGCCTGGCCAACGTGGTGAAACCCTGTCTCAACTAAAAATACAAAAATTAGCTGGGCGTACTGGTGTGTGCCTGTAGTCCCAGCTACTTGGGAGGCTGAGGGAGGAGAATCACTTGAACCCACGAGTTGGAGGTTGCACTGAGCTGAGATTGGGCCACTGCACTCCAGCCTGGGCGACAGAGCAATTCTACAACTAAAAAAAACAAAAAACAAAAAAAAAACCTTTAAATGCAATCTCTGAATGTGATAAGTATTTCTAGTGACATTTAATATTTAGAAGTACTTTTGTTTTGGTGCATCTTCCATTTCTTCCTCAGAATTGTCATCTAATGGACTTTCATCAATCTGAGGTCTTGAAAAATTTTCTTCCTCCTCCTCCAGCTGTTGTTTTAGCAAGGCCACCATTTCCCGATGCTTCTTTGACTTCTCGTGATTTTTCATGCTGAAAGAGCAATCTGACATGAGCAGCTGCACTAAAATTAGTTCAGGTGTCCAGATAATGTTGCTGGATAACTGCAACCAAGATAAAATTTGCTTTTTTCCCCACTAAGCAAAACGTTTATGATTTTTATTTACTTTTTTTCTTTTTTTTATTTGTTCATGATTTTATACAGAGAAACAGAACGTGTCAGGATTCCTCTGGTAGTAAGCACACTGGAAGCTCGTGGCCATGCTCTTTCTTCTAGTACCACAGCTTCCCCTGTCTTTCTCTGTCCTTTTATCTACATACATTTTCTTCCTTTCTGGGGATGGGGGAATGTTGGCAGGGGGAGGTTTGGCCAAATTCTCTATTTATTATTTTGATTTTTCAGTTCTTAAAGCTTCCTTCATTGTTTCCTTTTAATTGCTAAGTATTTGCTAAGTGTTTTTACATTCCAGGCCATCCCACAGACTTGGAGGGATCACTGGGAAATTAGAAAACACACATTCTAATGTTAAAAGGAAGAGGACCCTGGACTAGAGAAATGGTGGTGGGAGGGCTTGAAATACAAGAGCAGTTTACTGCTTCTTGCTTTTTCACCAGCTGCTTTTCACCTTCTCAGGAGAGGTCTCCTTCCTCACTCTCACCACCGTAATGTAAGTTTAGACACATCTCTACCCCTCTGTTCAAAACCCTGCTGGCAATGTCTGACTTAGCACACCTACAGGCAGCTAACAAGCATTCCACAAAACAGAGTTGACAACATAAGCTACAAGAGTTATATCAACTAAAAAGGAGGAACCTTTGCCAACTATCTACTTCCTCTCATCTGTTTAGGCTTTTGGTATTATAGTTTTAGTTGCTATTTTTCTTTCCCACTAAAATTCTCCCTGAGACCAAGCTGCCCTGGAGATAGATACTGGAAGATCTTGTGTCTGAAAGTAAGTCCTCCAAAAAAGATAGAGGCACATGTCAAAAGGACACAAAAACTGGCTTGAAGGAATGCTCACTAACCAATTCTGGAAAAATTTGAGCAAGAAAAGGTCGGTAATGAATTATACAACACTGAAAAAAATTCATAAATTCAAACTGATAACAGACACATTTTTCATGGATAAAAGGGAAGGCTCCAGTTTACAGCAAAAGGCCAAGTACTAACAGATAAAAACTGGAGGGGGCACTGGCACTGGAAAAGCATCATTTTGCAACCATCATAAAAAAGACTGATGTGGCCGGGCGTGGTGGCTCACGCCTGTAGTCGCAGCACTTTGGGAGGCTGAGGTGAGTAGATCACGAGGTCAGGAGATCAAGACCATCCTGGCTAACATGGTGAAACCCTGTCTCTACTGAAAATACGAAAAATTAGCCGGGCGTGCTGGAGGGCGCCTGTAGTCGCAGCTACTCGGGAGGCTGAGGCAGGAGAATGGCGTGAACCCGGGAGGTGGAGCTTGCAGTGAGCCAAGATCGTGCCACTGCACTCAAGTCCGGGTGACAGAGAGAGACTCTGCCTCAAAAAAAAAAATACTGATGCAAGCTAAAACCATCAACAGATGCCAAAGTTATAAGGAAAACTTTTATGAGAAGCATGATATCTGCATAGTTTTAAAGTGTCTCCTCACAGATTAAACATGTTACAAGGGAAAGCTTGTTGCAAGGGAAAAAATACTAACTCTATAGTAAAATTAGTAGTATAGTAGTAAGATTAGATGACACCTTGATTGGGTGATGAAAATTATCATGACAAATGAGGGGCAGAAGGACTTTACCTGTCTCCAGCTATGAATCCCTGAGAGTACAACACGCTTGTGCAGCGTCCCACCTGGGGCTGCATAACCTGAATCTAATCATGAGGAAATGCACAAACCCAAATGAGAAGAATTCTATGAAAAAAGTATTTTAAAGAAACAGTATACTTCTAAAATGTAAACAGCATAAAAGACAAGACAAGCTATTCCAGATTACAATCTTAGACTGCATTCTGTATTGAAGTGGAGAAAATTCTATATTAAGAAACAACTGATTGGCAAAATTGGAATACATCAGATAGGTAATAAATCAGATAAAAATACCATATCAATGTTAATAATTACTTTTATTTCATCACTGTAGCATGATTACATCAGAGAATAACCTTACCCTTTTTTCTTATTTTGAGACAGAGTTTCACTCTTGTTGCCCAGGCTGGAGTGCAATGGCACGATCTTGGCTCACCACAACCTCTGCCTCCCGGGTTCAAGTGATTCTACTGCCTCAGCCTCCTGAGTAGCTGGGATTACAGGCATGTGTCACCATGCCCAGCTAATTTTGTAGTGTTAGTAGAGACGGGGTTTCTCCATATTGATCAGGCTGGTCTCAAACTCTGAACCTCTGGTGATCTGCCCACCTCAGCCTCCCAAAGTGCTGGGATTACAGGCATGAGCCACTGCGCCTGGCGGGAATAACCTTATTCTTAAGATACAGTGAAGTATTTAAAGTATTTAGAGAACACTATATATGTAAGTTACTTTCAAATTATTCAGAAAAAAACTGTGTGTGTGAGAATGTGTAGAGAGAAAGGACATGCAAATGGTGCAAAATGTTAGTAACAGGTCAATCAGACACACTGTATTCTCTTCTTGCAATTTACTTTTAAGTGTGTCATTATTTCCAAATTAAAAAAAAAAATTCAAATCTCCTTCATCGTTGACCTTTTTCTTGCTTGTTTCTAATTTTTCTGCCCCTTCCCCTTCCCTTACTACTCTGTTATTTCTCCCTGAGGTCATATGGTAATACCATTTATGACTCTCACAGCCCCATTCTCATCCTTTGGCCTCCTTTCTCTCTGACTGCCCATTTTGCTTCTTTTCCCTTGCTGATTCTACTTTCATTTTCTCCCATGTTCTTTCCTCCCTCCTTTATAATAATGGTATCCTTTTTAACACTTCTCTCTTCATCATTGTCCCCCTAAGATAAAGGGCTTCCACTTCAGCAAAGATACTCTGGGCCGGACAAGTTTCAAGTCCCTATACTGGCAGCATCAGCCTGCATGTGACAGTGATGGTGGGAAGCGAGTCTGACACCAACAATGGAGGGAGATAATTAGACATGGTCTAGACTTTTTGCCCATGTGACTGTGTCTTCTTTGCCAAAACAAGCAACATTTCTTTCTGGAGACAGTGCATGTGTTTTAAAAGCAGCTCTTATGTAGGAATACTGGGATGAGTGAGAATCAGTACAACAGGTTTAACAGCAGGGACAAATACCTCTTCCTCCCCTGCTGGAAAGGAATCCCCCAAGACAGTATGTGAGGCTAGTTATCAACTGCTACAAGCACATTCTCTTCAGAACTTTCAAAGTGTTACACTTCAACTCAAAAGAAAACACAAGGGAAGGGCGCTGTGGCGCATGCCTGTAACCCCAACACTCTGGGAGGCCGAAGCGAGTGGATCACCTGAAGCCAGGAGTTTGAGACCAGCCTGACCAACATGGTGAGACCCTGTCTCTACTAAAAATGCAAAAATTAGCCAGGCACGATGGCCTGCATCTGTAGTCCCAGCTACTCGGGAGCTTGAGGCAGGAGAATCGCTTGAATCAGGGAGGTGGAGGTTGCAGTGAGCTGAGATCGTGCCAGTGCACTCCAGCCTGGGCAAGAGTGGGACTCTGTCTCAAAAAAAAAAAAGAAAACACAAGTTCAAAGACACTAAACTTACTCCTTTTAGCTGGATGCAGTGGCTCACACTTGTAACCCTAGCACTTTGAAAGGCTGAGGCAGGTGGAGTGCTTGAGCCCAGGAGTTCAAGACCAACCTGGACAACAGGGCAAAACCCCATCCTCACAGAAAATATTTAGGTTGGTGCAAAAGTAACTGCAGTTTTTGCTACTGAAAGTCATGGCAAAAACCACAGTTACTTTTGTACCAGCCTATTAAAAAAATTAGCTGGCTGTGGTGGCAGGTGCCTGTAGCCCTCGACACTCAGGAGGCTGACATGGGAGGATGATCTGAGTCCAAGAGGTCAAGGCTGCGGTGAGTCATGATTGTGCCACTGCACTCCAGCTTTGGTGACAGAGTGAGACCCTGTCTCAAAATAATAAAATAAAATTAAATAAATAAACTTACGCCTTTTCTGTCTTGAACGATTTGTCACATGCTGGGCAGTAGAGGTCATCATAGAGCTCAGCGTCCTCAGCCTCATCACTGTTTTTACCTATAAGAGGGAAGCCTATAGTAAGAAACCTTTCTGATCAGAGCACAAATCTAAAATATGCTGACAAATTTCATCTCTTTGGTAAGGATCTATACTCGTACATAAATTAGAAATTAAATTTTATTTCTTTACCAAAAAAAAAAAAAAAAAAAATGCTATCAGGATTTGAGTTAGCTTTTTAAAAGAAGCACCGTACTATAAGGAAAGGCTTCCAAATAAAGCACCTTACCTTTCAAGTTCTTTTCCTAAGTCCACTTAAAAGAAGATTTAAAACATCCTTAAAGTCTTGGATGTGAGCTAAGTTTAAAAAATTAAATCCCACTTTAATAGATCTACCATGAAGCAGTTTTTTCAACAAAGGTCTTTCCTTAGTTTACCTCTTGAGCAAGGTTTGGTCCAAACACATTTACAACTCTGACTTACTCTTAAATACTTAATAAACTTAGTTTATAACATTCCATCACTATAAGACGGATAGGCCATAAGTTAACATATTACATGTAAAGTTTCACATTATAAACTTTTACATTTTTGGCTTTATTACAACTGAGTAATTACTATCAGTATAGTCCACAAAAACTAAGTGACTAAAAAGCTCAACTAAAATTATTTTCACAAACCCATATTCTATTTTTGAAGAAACAAACAGGTAAACTGTCATTTGGGATTTATTACGGGACCAATAAATATCTCAAGGTATCTCTTCCATGTACATGTTGCTTATTTATAAGTGATGTCAGTATGATTCTGAAGGACTATCTCATTGAAATCATAAATGATCAAAATATACCCTATCTAGTGTTAATGTTTAATATACGGTGTTAACTTTCCATTATGGTATTGTAGACTTTCAATATATCGTATATGTGAAATTTTAATTAATCAAATAGTTAACAATACTGGATTTGAAGCAAAAACTCTGGATCTAAAAATGGTCATACGTTCTCAGGCACATCTCATAGCTTCTCAGAGTCCTAGTTTCCACAACGGCAAAATAGAGACAATTCCATGAGCAAAACCTCCATGTAAGGGGGATTGTGTGAGGATCCAGTGAGATCTTGGATGTGAAAGGACGCTATAAATTGTAAAACTCGATGTAAATTAGGCCATCTCACATTTATAGAGTGCTTTTTAATTTTCAAAGTACGTTCACAAGTATTACTTCTGATTCATTAATAAAACACTTCCTAGTCATTTTGAATAAATAAAAGTTTATCATTTTATCATTTGGGCTACTAATCTGAAAAATCACATTTGTAGATAAGGTAAAATTGGGTCAATTTTATAGAGACAGTGGGGAAAATACAGCTATTCTCAAAAATGCCCTATCCTTGCCTTTTAAGGAAGTCAAATACCTGTGCTCTAATGATAGCGGCAAAGAAAACAACATTTTGGCACACGAAGAGGAGCCCCTCTATAAAGTCACAAGGGAGAGGAAGAATTTATACACAACACATAGATTCTCATGCAATATCAGCTTTTCTAGAAATAGTTACTATTAAAACTTGACCTACCACTTAATTTTTTCTTTAATAGTCACACTTGTAAACATGGCCATTTGTCATGTTACACAGCTAGAAGTACACACTGTATAAAAACAACATTACCATCCTCCCCATCTTTGAGTTCATGTTCTTCCATTTCGTTTTCATCCGACCCATCTCCAAACTCCTTCTCGTACCGTGCCTCCATCTCCTGGAGCTCCTTCTCCAAATTCGCCATAGTCATCCAGCTCTGTTCTCTGTACTGCTCCGCCAGTCTGGACACATACAGCACAGTCTCATAGCAACAAGCACGCCTCTGCATGGTTTATACTTACTACTTAGGTTTAAAATCCATTCCCCCTAGAGAGCTTGCTCCCAACCTATCCATGCTTACAAACTTAAAAGCTGTGCTTAGTTAAAACCAAGGCAAAGTCACTTAAACCTGTTACCTGTTACATGGTTGATTTTAATTGCTCCAGCAGTAGATAATAGGTTTTGAAACACGTAACTCAGCAACTTATTAAAAATCTTCAGACGATTTTAAGTCGTGTAGGTAAAGTGTTAATTTTCAAAAGATGAGGGTGGGATGAGTTAGGATTCTTAAGAAGTGAGTAATTTTTAAAAGAATGCTATAATGCTCTGGACAGAATGCTTTTACAGTAACTTTTTAATAACAAAACTTTAGAGGAACTAAAATGAACAGAGTATCTCAGAGTACACTGACCAAAAGGCAGTACTGCACGGTGGCTAAAGCAGGAAAGCGTGGAGTCAGAATTCTCAGGTTCAATTCCTCTACCATTTACTGGCTCTGTGATCTTAGGCCTGTCTGCCTTGTTTCCTTGAAAGAACAAGGAGGATAAGTTACTTCACAGCATTGCTGTGAGGAAGGCACTTAGAACACAGCCTTGCATAGAGGAAGAATAAAATTAACGTTAGTTATTAATTAAAATTATTAAATTTTACAAGAGTCTAAAGGATCTCTCAAATGTAAAGGGTCTCTGAAGGAAAACATGTAATTCAAATAAAAACTTTAGGCCAGGCACTGTAGCTCATGCCTATAATTCCAGCACTTTGGGAGGCTGAGGCGGGCAGATCACCCAAGGCCAGGAGTAGGAGACCAGCCTGGCCAACAGGGTGAAACCTCGTCACTACTAAAAACACAAAAATTAGCTGGGTGTGGCGGCATATTAAGCCTGTAATCTCAGCTACTTGGTAGGCTGAGACAGCAGAACCCCTTGAACCTGGAGGCAGAGGTTGCAGTGAGCCGAGATCGTGCCACTGCACTCTAGACTGAGCAACAGAGCGAGACTCTGTCCCAAAAATAATAATAATAATAATAATTTTTATACAGTAGATGAAAAAACACTATCCAATGCCACAATTTTAAAAAGAACAAAAAGCAGGACAAAGCCAGGCTGATGACTGAACCCATCATGAACATGTCAGGTACCGCTGGTGCTGCCTCTGTCCCCCACCGATACTGAGAAGAGGGCCCCGCGCATGCTACGCACTTGGCCTGCTTTAGCTTCTGCTGCCGCCTCATCTCTTCGGCTTTCCTTGCCTTCTCTGCATTCTGTTCTTCCACAAGTTTTCGATGAGCCTGCACTCTTTTATCTCTTTTACGAATGAAAGCTACCAGCTGACGGACAAGCTCATTCTTCTCTTTCCTTGCTTTGTCCCGAACCTTTTTGTTTTCTTTTTCCATGGCTCGTTTTTCCCAGCGGTTTGAAGCTTGTCGTGTATCATATTCTTCCTTCCATGCAAAATTCTTTTGAGTGCAGAAACTCTGCCAATAAGCGTAGAAAGGATGGACTACCTAGCGACAAAGAAAACAGATTAACTTCTGGGCTTTTAAATTTTTTTTTAGAAAAGCAGTAAATATTAGTGATGCAAAACATCTTTTAGCTTTCTTTTTTCACATATATAACACTTCTATTAATCACTGGAGAAGACAGTACTTCTAAGGCTTTCGAGAATAAATCACTCTTCAAAATAAACCTAATGAGAAAATAAAAATAGCCTTACTAATCACTGGATGGGACTATGGTGATTAGTAAATAATCAGTAAATAATTAGTAAATTAAAAGGGAAAAGTAGGCATGGTGGCTCACACCTGTAATCCCAGTACTTTGGGAGGCTGAGGTGGGTGATCACCTGAGGTCAGGAGTTTGAAACCAGCCTGGCCAACACGACGAAACCCCGTCTCTACTAAAAATACAAAAATTAGCCGAGCATTGGTGGTGGGAGCCTGTAATCCCAGCTACGTGGGAGACTGAGGCAGGAGAATCGCTTGAACCTGGGAGGCTGAGGTTGCAGTGAGCTGAGATGGTGCCACTGCACTCCAGCCTGAGCGACAGGAGTGAAACGCCATCTCAAACAAAATAAATAAGTAAATAAAATAAAAATAAAAATAAAAAATAAAAAAGGAAAAGTAGAGGGAAGGTTGCAAGAGATCCAAAAGCTACTTCAGAAAGGAAGAGAGACAAAGAGAGGTCATGGGATAGGTCCGAGAACTAGAACCAATTGTTTTAAAATGAGGAAATGGGAAGCTGGGAGCTGTGGCTCATGACTGTAATCCCAATCTTTTGGGAGGTCAAGGAGGGAGGCCAGGAGTTCAAGATCAGCCTGGGAAACTTAGCAAGACCCCATCTCTACAAAAAAATTTACAAATTAGCTAGATGTCATGGCGTACATTTGTGTTCCCCAGCTACTCAGGAGGCTGAGGCAGGAGGATCAGGAGTTTGAGGCTGTTGTGAGATATGATCATACCACTGCACTACAGCCTGGGTGACAGAGTGAGACCATCTCAAAAAATTAAATTAAATTTAAAAATGGCACAGTGATAAATACTAATTATAGAACACAATGTATTTTTCTTTTACCGTATCATAGTCACTCTGGGAGTCTCCAAAAGTTGGGAAATCATCAACCTCTTCCTCTAACACAGATTCTAGTTCTTCCTTGGCAATCATTTCAAAAACATTACGATACACCGTGTAAAAGCCCTAAAAAAACAGTAACAAAAACAAATTCTTAACACTTTCACAGCCTAATCACAGAATAAGATTTTAAAATACAAAATGAAAAATTTTAATGTTGAAGAATTTTGGGACAAAGTTCAGTCCCTGAAAGTACATTTAGATTTCAACTGGAGGTTTTTATACACTGACAGTTTAAACATGAAGGTAATGCAGCTTCAGTTTTCAAAATGAACACTGCTTCACTTTCTATTACAGAATAGTTTTAAGAACTCTCTTGGTATGTGAGTCTTAGTACTTGACAAGAAATTAAGGGTGAGTTCATTTATCTTACCTTTTCATCATCTCCATAACCAGAATAACAGGTAACGGTGAAATAGCGTAGCAAATCTAAGCTGTCATCTTGATATTCGCCATCAAGCCCACCTTTAAGTAGGGCCTCTCTATGATTATCATACCTGAAAAACAAAAATTAGCATCATCAGTGAAGGCTGAATAAGTAAGAATTCAAAAGGATTTCTTGCTCCTTTTGAATATTATTACTGTACATTTTTGGTTGTGGATATGTCCAATCCATAACCAAAAACTTTTAAGGAAATATTAACATGAAAAGAGTTCATAATCTTTCACAGAACTGTTAATTTTAACTAGGCCTGCAACTTCTGATACATTATACAATGCTAGCCCACATGAACAGGGGAATTTAAAAAGCCAAGGAATTTCCATGACTGTCTCTGAGTCCTGTACTTCCACAGGAAAGAAACACAAAACAGGACATAGGAAATCTGGCCCACAGAATCATTACACATCTGTGATTTGGAAATTTACCAAGATGCACCAGAATAAGACTCTTCCTATATTTAGGTCAACTTAATCTAGGAGCTTCACACACATACAATTACTTCTCATAACTCTGTAAAGGCAGTTGTTATCTCCATTTGATATAAGAGGAAATGGAAGTCAGTGATATTACGTAATTTGTCATCCTTGATCATAAAACCAGTAACCAGCAAGGTCAGAATTCAGAAGCAGGTCTCCTACATTGGGAAGACCAGCTCCTAGCCACTACGTGGTACTGCTTCCAGGTAAAAAGACAGTTACTAGGCAAGAGCTTTCAATAAAAAGACAAAGGAATCCCAAGGATCAGAAAACAACCCAAGATCTTGAGAAGAGACTAAGCAAAAGGAAGTCAGGAAAGAATTTCGAAGTTCTGAGAGGAAGGCAAAAGCAATTCCAAGACCAGATCTCCAAATTCCTTGGTAGAGAAATGTTCAGGATCCTCTCTCTGATTTTCTTATAAAACACAATTTTATAAGAATTTTCTTTACAGACTTTTTTTCTTGACAGCCACCTGTGCTGTACACTGTTTAACAGAAAGATGATTTGCACAGTAGCTCTTTGTAAGAGCAGAATCTTGCACAGTTATGTCAAAGCTTACAACCTATTTCCTTGTGGCAAAAAGTTAATTGAGAATCTGAAAACTGAGAACTTCAAACATAGTAATTTTCATCTGGAAATTATTTTAAATGATCAGACCATCATTAGTAATATCTGTCACAGATGCAGAAACTTAATTCAATTTATTCATATAAAGTAGCTTTGAGGATTACCATTCTTGTATTAAAACACTGTATTGGCCGGGCACAGTGGCTCACACCTGTAATCCTAGCACTTGGGAGGTCAAGGCAGGTGGATTGCTTGAGGTCATGAGTTTGAGACCAGCCTGGCCAACATGGTGAAACCCCATCCCCACTAAAAAAACGATACAGGTGTGTGATGGCACACACCTGTAGTCCCAGCTACTCAGGAGGCTGAAGCAGGAGAATCGCTTGAACCTGGGAAGCGGAGGTTGCAGTCAGCTGAGATTGCGCCACTGCACTCCAGCCTGGGTGACACAGCAAAACTCCGTCTCAAAAAAAAAAGAAAACATTCTTCCTGTCTGATACCAGTAAATCTGTCATACACCAAAGGGTATTTAATGAGAAGTCACCTAAAGTATCAAAATTAAAATGATAAAATATCACCAAACTTTCTGTTTCACCCCCTATGAAATCAGATAATTGGAGCAATCATTTCCAAGGTTCCTTCTGACCCAAACATTAGATTTTATGTGATGACTAGGTGACAGATGTTTCAGGACACATCAAAAACCATTTAATGTACTAAATTTGAAAAAAAAGCCACCTATATTGACAATTGCTCCCAATATCATAAACTAGGATGGGAAGGACAGCGTGATGCTCACCATGCTCTTTCCTGAGGGTCACTCAACACATCATATGCTGCCTGGATTAATTTAAATTGTTCAGCTGCTTCTGCGGCATTATCCAGATTTTTATCTGTTAAAGTAACAGAAATTTAGTCAATCAAAAACGTAGAGGACAGAATCTAAATAACACCTCTTTCATCAGAAATGCCATAAACAGATGAGAAGTGCACAAAACAAAGACAACTAGATCAAAGCAGAGAGACCCCGTATAACAGTCAATAATCAAGATTTGTTAAAAGTATCAACCTAAGTAGAAATTTCGGGCTTTTCCCTAAGCTTTGGTACATCACTAAACAGTCAACTGGGCCGGCGTGATGGCTCATGCCTACTGTAATCCCAGCACTTTAGGAGGCCAAGGCGGGTGGATTACTTGAGGTCAGGAGTTCGAGACCAGTCTGGTGTTCAACATGGTGAAACCCCGTTTCTACTAAAAATACAAAAGATTCACCCAGCGTGGTGGTGCACGCCTGTAGTCCCAGCTACTCGGGAGGCTGAAGTGGGAGAATCACTTGAACCCAGAAGGCAGAGGTTGCAGTGAGCCTAGATTGCACCACTGTGCTCCAGCATTGGTGTCAGAGCGAGACTCCATCTCTAAAACAGAATAAAATAAAATAAAATAAAGCAAAACAAAACAAAATAAAAGTAAAATAAGTCAACTGGATATCCACAAATGGAAAATCCTGAGTAGTATAAATTTTACTTTTAAAAGGAGTAAAATAAATAAAATCAGTTCTAGAAAGGCTTGTTTTGTGCTAGATTACATTTAGTGCTCACATTGTTTTTTTTCTTTCTCATCAATGTATATCAAAAGAAATCTCATACAGTTTTAAAAATATACACTAATTAGTTATTATTTCCTTAGCTGTGCTTCCCGAACCATGGAATTCAGAAAGCGTCCTTGCCTCAGGGTGGTAGCCAGCTTGCAAGACAGCACCCTGCCTCCTGGCATTCACACCTTGTGCAGTCCCTTCTGTGTCAGCAAGGTTAGTCTGTGTGACCATCAGGAGATGGCAGAAGTAATGGTACCTCACTTCCGAGATGAGGTTATAAACGACTGCAGTTTCTACCTTGGGCTTTCCCTCTCTCTTGATCACTCTGGGAGCGGCCAGCTGCCATAGCATGAGCAACTCAGGCTGCCTATGGAGAAGCTCATGGGATGAAGGAGGTTCCAGCCAACAGCCAGCAGGGCACTGAGGCCTGCCGCAACCACATGAGTTGGTGGTTGGTGAGCTGGAAGCAGGTCCTTTCAGACAATGAGAGAAAGCCAAAATCATCTAGCCAAGCCGCTCCCAGATTCTGATCTTTAGAAACTGTGGGAGTCCATATAGTGAATATACGCTTGCTGTTTTTGTTGTTTGTTGTCTTAAGCCCTGAGGTACTGGTAATTTGTTACATAGTAATAGACAACTAATACATTCAGAAAGTAAAATATTTTGAATTGACTATGGAGCACACTAAAGTTCTTCTTTTTTTTTTTTTTTTTTTTGTTTTTTGAGGCGGGGTCTCGCTCTATCACCAGGCTGGAGTACAGCGAAGCGATCTCGGCTCAGCTCTGCCTCCTGGGTTCAAGCTATTCTCCTGCCTCAACCTCCCAAGTAGCTGGGACACTACAGGTGCGCACATTTAATTTTTGTGTTTTTAGTAGAGACGGGGTTTCACCATGTTGGCCAGGATGGTGTGATCCGCCCACCTCAGCCTCCCAAAGTGCTGGGATTACAGGCATGAGTCACCGCGCCTGGCCAGAGCACACTAAAGTTCTTTAAGCTACAGCTCAATACTACCCTTCCCAAGAAGTTATAAGAAAACATGACAGTAATGTATTATCTACAAATAGTTTTGCAGCCATAGACCACGGCTCTTCAGGGCTTCCTGCTGCCCATTCTCAGTTACCATCACACTGATGCCATAAATTATGATGATATTTAGAGAAGATAATTGCATTCAGTTCCTAACAGGTTTGGTTTCACAGGAGTTAACTGATATTTTAGTCATATTTGCATGCTTCTTCCTTGCACTGATTTCTAATTAATCACCAAATCTGGTCATTTTTCCTTCCCAACATCTCCTCCCCTTGGGCTTTCCCCCTCCCTCTGACCCCGAGCCTGGCCTGGGCCCTTACCCAACTGTCCACTGCGGACTCTCCCTAACTTCTGTCTCCAGCCCTCTTCAATCCACTCAGTTGCCTTCATAGTACCCTCCCATGGCAGCTTAATAAAACCAGCCACAACTTTCCCTTATTTAGCGAAGCAAATTTCACAGTCCTTGGCCTAATATTCAAGATTACAAGAAATACAATCTGATTTCAAACTACTCTTGTATTCAAGAAATACAATCTGATTTAAAATCACTCTTCAGAAAATTATATACGCTTTTGGTCGCAGCATTCTCTACTTCATTTACCCTTTCCCACCTAGAAAGTCAAGGAATTCCGAACTTCCTTCTAATTCCTAACTTGATGTCTAACAGTAACAACCCAAACTCTAAGAACACACTTCTACACTAACCACTAACCCAAACTCTAAGAATATACTTCTATACTATTTTTACATTTATTAATTTTGGTTGTTTCTTCTGACTGTCTGCTATGATGAACATCAGTTCATTTACTTCTGCTCTAATATATTTATAATCACATTTTTTTCATGCCTCTGTTGGTAAACCTAACTTGAAGTAACAGACCCACACCTCTCTCTCCCATTCTATCAACCATAGCCATTCCCTTTTGACTTTGGATCCCTGGCCTTTCCTTCCACTCCTCTCCTAATCCTTATTTTTCAGACCTGCAATAAACACCATCTTCAGCCAAACTGTCCCCTGGAACATCTTTTGTCCTCCACCATGCTATCCTCCATACTGTTGAGCTCACTTTTCCAAACTGCATTCCTCTAGGATCCAGTCCAAACTCCTCTGAGAAGGGGAAGACTCAATACAAAGTAACTCCCTCCCTGAATTCCTGGAGCATATATTAGTTGTTCTATTAATCTAATCACCAATTATGTATGTTGCGATTTTTTTTAGAGGGCAGTTGTATTTAACTTTTCGTTTGTGTAAAGCAGAAAGTTGTTTTCCTAACAAGACTCTAAGATCCCTGTCTTAGCATTTCCAAATCTACTTAGTAGAGGGCAGTGACTTGCATATATTGGATACTCTGTAACCGTGTTTACTGATTAATGCAAATATGAAAGACTCTTCATATAAACTTCAAAAAGCTGAGCGTCAACTACTGTCTTAGTTTCCCAGCCTGGAAGATCAGATTACTTCATAAAAGTCACACAGGCCTGGATTATAGTCCAATGACACATCCAGAGGAAGGATACTTCTAAGTAAACATACAAACTTTACTAGGGAAGCCACCTGATTAAAACTCTTCCTCGGCAGAATCATGTCCAAAGTGAAGTACAGGGTCTGCTTAATCAGCCTATTAAAATAAAAAAAAAGCGAAAAAAGTGCATTCCTATTTAAAAGATATTTTACTAGCTCTCGTCTCTTAACTTCTTAACTAAGAAACGAAAGGAGCCATACATCAGGTTGAAGTATCTGGGATACCCGGACGAAGTGGTGGGCAGACGAGGAAAAACACCGAGAGGCTGCGCTTCAAGGGACGCAGGGAAGGGCAAGCCTGGGGCAGGTCCGAGTTCCGAGTCCCCGACTGCTCCCTCGTGGTGTCTGCGACCTGGCAGCAGGAGCAGGTGAGGTCGCTGGACTTCAGTTTTTCCCCTACAGTGGCGATGCGGGACCGGGGTCGCGGGTATGAGGAGATGGGGTGTGAGCCGGGGGGCGCCTGGGCGGAGCGCTGCGCCCACCGAGGCGGGCGGGGCAGCGCCGGGCACCGGCCGGGCCGGGCAAGAAGCTCCTAGGCCGCCAGGTCGCTCTCTGCTGCCTCCGCGGAGTCCGACCCGGGGAAGGGACAGTCGGGGAGGGCCGGGCTTGTCCGAGGGCCCGCGGCGGCTGCGGGTCAGGTACCTACCCGGGTGCCATTTCAGGGCCAGCTTCCGATAGGCCTTCTTCAGCTCCTCCTCGCTGGCGTCGCGCCGCACCCCCAGCGCCTCATAGTGACACTTCATCGCCCGATCGGGCTGGCGGCTGGCGCTGGGGCCCGGGACGGGGTCGGGGCCCGGGCCCGAGCCCGGGCCGAAGCGGCGGCGGCGGCGGCGCTGGCAGTCTTCTCCGGCGGGAGCCCGCCGCCCGCACTGGGCCAGCCAGCGAGCGCGGCGGCGGCGACAGCGGCGGCGCTGAGGGTCAGTGAAGGCGCGCGGTGGCGGCAGACGACGCGGGATGCGGCACGCGGGAGCGCGGAGGGGGCGGTGCCGACGGCCGCCGCTTCGCATGGGCTAGGGGTGGGCTCTGTTCCGGAAAAGGCCGCGAGGGAGGGGGTGGGGCCTCGGCGGGGTGAGAGGCGGGGCCGCGCGGGGGGAAGGCGGGGTCTTGGCGAGAGAGAGGCGGGCCGCGCAGGAGAAAGGCGGGAGCTTGGCGGAGAAAGAGGCGGGCCGCGTGGGAGGAAGGCAGGCCTTGACGGGGAAGAGCAGGAGGAAGGCGGGGCCTTGGGGTGAGAGGCGGGGCCTCTGTGGAGTGAGAGGCGGGGCCGCGCGGGAGGGAGGCAGGGCCACGCTGGTGTCATTGTGAGGGGCACAAATGGCGGTCAGTGTGAGTGGCTGCCGACCTGAGGGCTGAAGGGGGAGACAGGAGATGGGATGGGAGAGGATTCTGGAAAATATCTGATTGGAATTTATCAATGGAGCCCCGTTTTTATAGATGAGACGATTCAGACTCCAAGTGGTCAAGTGGTTGACTCAAGCCTTCTCAGCTAATACAATAGCAGAATTCGGTTGGACAGAATACCAGGTTTTTTATCTCAATTTTTAATTCCCTTCAGCTGCCACTTAAGATCTCTGGTATTGATCATCTTGACCAATATGCATAAGAAAGGACAGTAAGATTATTTAAGCTGAAACAATTTAAAAGGGAAGCATCGACACACTTAAAAATAATGAAAAGCCTTACCACCACCATGGATGAAATTGTGCCGATCTATCCATCCATCACTCTTTAATCCTAACTTTCTGGCCTCTAATCCTACCTTTCCAAGATCGGTTTAGGTTAAGAAAGCAGTTAAAGGATAGTATTTAACCAGTAGGTTTTGGTTGATCTGACTAGCTGTATTACATTGTATTACAAGATGGAAGATCTGCACAACTATTCCAAACACTTTGATAAGGTATCAAAATAATACCATAATTGTTATTAAAAATGCATTAATACGCCAATATAGTTCACTCTAATGTGGAAAGTTTACATGCATCAGTTAGGTGTGGGTTGTATTTACCAATCATGTATGGTTAGCTATGTTGCTAATATCTATTGCACAGGGTTGGGGTACCCAAGTGGTTTAGGAAGGTTATCCTTCTCTTCCCCAATATGCTGCCCCCGGTAAAATAAAAAGAAACCAACGCTAAGCTTCATCAGGTTACTTCACACACCACTGACCAACCAACTCACTACTCAGAATTCATACACTTTCCTTTTTTCCAGAGGAAGATTCTACACAGTCTCAGTTAGTTGGTAAATTGGTAATGGATAAGGATTGAGAAGTCTGAGTTTGGGGGAATATGAAACCTTTCCCCTCCTGAGAACAGAATTGAGATGGTGGGCAGTGGGGATGCGGGGGGCGGGGGGGCAAAAAACGGACAAGGAAAGTTTTCCTCCAACTTAATTTGGAGTATTTTCTCCCTCCAACTTAATTTGGTTTTGGATACAGCCTCTAGGAATCACTCACTTCTTTTACCATCTGAAGAAAGAGGGATTTTTGCTTCTAACAGTGTATAAAGGTAACTATGCTGGATATAAATTTCAGTCTAAAGGAACATCTTGACCGGGCATGGTGGCTCCTGCCTGTAATCCTAGCACTTTGGGAATTTGAGGCGGGAGGATCCCTTCAGCCCAAGAGTTCAAGACCAGCCTGGGAAACATAGCGAGAACTTGCCTCTACAAAAAAAAAAAAAAAGAACTAGCCAGGCGTGGTGGTTGCCTCTACAAAAAAAAAAAACAAAAAAAACAAAAAAAAACAAAAACAAAAAACCAAAAAGAAAACTAGCCAGGCATGGTGGTGTGGGCCTGTAGTCCTACCTACTCAGGAGGCTGAGGTAGGAATACTTGAGCCCAGGAGTTACAGCCTGCAGTAAGCTATGACCACACTACCGCACTACAGCCCTGGGTGACAGAGCAAGACCCTGCTGCTAATAAAGGAACATCTTTTATTAAATAGGTACCCTTTAAATGACCACAGACTTAGAGATGTTCCATTCCAGAAGAATTCTCAAATAAGATATCCATATAATTGTGAAAGGGAATTGGAGATGTAAGGATACCTCTATATGGAAACTGTTAACTGAAAATTGTGAAATCGGAAATTACACCAAAACTGCACAATGCACACATCAAAAGTACAAGTTTGTATCTCTACTCACACTTCCAACTTGTTGATGTACTTTATAACCTATAATTAACTTGTTCCTGAGATGTGGATGTTTAAAAACAAATTCTGAATACGGCTGTCTTATTTTTATCCAAGACTATATTCAACTGCCTAAATAAAATAATGGCCACTTTGTTTTTTTTTCCATTTAACCAGATTTGGCCCTAGTCACATGCAAGTATTTCAAGTGAACCTCTGACCTGAATTACCTGCATAATTTAGATGACTTTTAAGATTTCAAGTTTCCTAATTTAGACTATTTCAAGATAAGTAGCCAATTAAACACTCAGGAAGGCCGTTCCTTAACAAAAAATTTAAGGGGAAAAAACCATGAATATTGATCATTCTGCCTAAAGACTTAAAATAATAAAGACATAAAATTAAAATATAAGTGAACTAGGAAAGATATCTACAATAAACTTACTATATAAAAGTGCTTACAAAATCAGTAAAAGACAGTCCTACTACAGAAAAACATTAGTCCAGTCAAAAAGGATAAACCAGTAACTAATAAAAAAAAAGTGCTTTTTTTTTTTTAACCTATTAAATTGACAGATTCTTTCATGCATAGTGAAACTGGTAAGGGGACAAGGAAATGAACCCTCTAACCTCTAGTGAGGTTATGGTGGTGGAGGGAGCAAGCAAAAAGCTTAGAGTTCATAATCTTTAACCTAAGTTGCACTTCTAGGAAACCAAAAGTGTTGTGTAAAAAGACATATGTAACATATATAGATTCACTACAAGCATTGATACCAGCAAGAAAAAAAAAGAGGAAAAACTGTAAATACTGATTACATAGCTATGGCACACAGAATACTATGCAGTTAGCAAGTCAACACGTAGAACAAACACATAGAAAAACAGTGTGCAGTCAAAAAAGCAGGTGATGAAACAGCATGTGTAATTTCATTAGATATATGTTATATATTATTGTATTTCTATCTGTCTATGTCAGCAGCCACCTACCTCCATGGTCACTGGTACTCAGAATCTTTTCTTTCCCTGTTACTAATTTACCCATATTAAGCCCAGTGCCCCCTTACACAATAAGCAGTTTCTCTTTCATGTGAGAAAAAATTCAAATGTTCTGGTATCCCCTCTAACAACTGTCCTATTTTTTTCTTCTTTTACTATTAGTTTTCTAAATAAGTAATCTACACACACTGCTTCTAAAATAAATATGTAATTTGACCGGGCTCAGTGGCTCATGCCTGTAATCCCAGCACTTTGGAGGCTGAAGCGGGCAGATCACCTGAGGTCAGGAGTTCGAGACCAGCCTGACCAACATGGAGAAACCCCAACTCTACTAAAAATAACAAATTAGCCAGGTGTGGTGGCACATGCCTGTAATCCCAGCTACTTGCGAGGCTGAGGCAGGAGAATCGCTTGAACCACCGAGGTGGAGGTCGCGGTGAGCCAAGATCGCGCCATTGCACTCTAGCCTGGGCAACAAAAGCAAAACTCCACCTCAGAAATAAAATATAATAAAATAAAAAATTCACAAAGTGCTTTCGACACAGCCATTAACGCATTTGATTCTCAAAATCTAAACATAATGTCCTCTTTTCTGAAGTGACAGATCAGAGATTGGTTCTTCAATGGCTTCATTAGTGGTGACTCAGAGTAAAGTAAACTTCAGTGAGATGCTTTCCTTTCTACCAGTCTACTCCTACTTTACCATCCACAATCGATGCTCTTGAAGTGTTGAATGCTTTTACAAATAATAGGACCTAATAAATGTCTGAATTTCAGCTTTGCTAAACCAAAAAGTCCAACCCAAGAGAACAGGCTACATTAAGTGTGCTACATTTTTAGCAATACAAACTTCAAAAAGAAATCAGAAATTAACTTATGAATTCTGGTGATATTTTATTTAGAAAAAGATAATCACTGATTTTAAGATCTTAATTTTTCTTTCTTCTAAATGCTACACTAATTAGACATAAGATAGTATCAGATAATAAAAGTATTTACACACTGAATACAAAATAAATATAAAGTAACTGAAAAACAAATCAGGTTTCCATTGACTTATTTTTTTTTCCCACTGTCCATCCTCTGTTTCATTTTTCTTTGCCTTTTGTAAATCCGTTTCTTTCTTGCTTTCAAATCAACTTTTGGCTCTGGTTTTACCCACTGTATTTCTATTGGTTTCTCCTCAGCTGGCGTTACAAAAACATCTGCAGTGGGATCATGTGGAAGAAGAGTCTTCGGCTCTTTCTTTCTCAGTTTTTGCACATCTTTCACTTGCTGTTTCTCTCTGTATTTTGCAGCTGTGATGGATCTTATGACACGCCGATGCTAAAATTAAAAAAAAAAAAAAAGGTTAGACGCTTTTGAAATAAAAATAAACATTTTATATAAGGCAAAAACTTTCAGTTATGAACCTTATATCCCTTCAGCCAGTGTCATGAAAAAAAGGAGTAATTTCCAAGTCTCTATGCAGCAAAAACCAAATTCAGTTTCACAGGTAATAAAACAGCAATTACTTCACAGAATCATTTTGGCCAAAGGGTTCCGGTACATTGAAGACTACTGAACAAAACAACAGCTTACCATGTTTGGTGACTGGTAGTGAGGATTTTCATATAAAGTTGGTCCTCCAAAACTTCCCTGGAAAATCTTTATGAGATTTAAGACAAAACGAGGTCCTATTTCTACAAGAGCAGCATCTTCTTCTATGATCTTTAATAAAAAGGAAACATTTCGTTTTGGTTTGGTTACATTATTCCAAAAAGGTATACTGACTATAACCTCATTATAAATGTGCCTGAAATAATTGATAATCCATAAAATCAAGGTGGGGGTGAAACTTGGTAAATGCCAAATCATCAGTATTTTCTGAAATCTATTAGTACGTATAGGAAGTCATCATGGAAAAATGTTTTTTCAGTGTGTACTTTTCAAATTGAGTAATTCGATTTTGGTTTACATCTTGCTTCTCACAATGCATATATCCTTGAAAAACTGTGGTTAAATAGGATTTTAAAATAGTAACCACTATTAACAAAATGTATTAAAGCATATTATGGGGGAACTCTTGAAATGTAAACCAATCCCTAAATTGTTTATAAATCTAATTCAAGATAGATTAAAAGGATATGTAGCCAAATTTATTTCATAGCTACTGATTATGGAATTAAAAGGTGACTTCTGAACAACAAATACTTATGTTATCTATTAGTTCAGGCATGTCTGCCCTCAGAGGTTAGGAGGATGTGTTCAACTCACATGCCAGGTATCCAATATAAAATATGCAGAAAAGAGCTCAGTTTATGTCATGTGCTGTCTAAAATTTTGTTCTTGTTCTCTTCCACCTCTTCATCTTTCTGCACTTATCCTGCCAAACTCCTGCTTCAAGATTTCTAGAATCACCTCTTCTTTTCTCCTGAATGAGTCACTGTATGACTCATCATCTAACAGTTGCCACTGAATGCCTTCTATAGCAATTACATTTTGCTAGGTCTTAACCCTTGAGGTGGTTTTAAAGCTTTTAGAGAAAAACTTATATTTTACTGTATCCTTTACAGCACTTTCCACAAATTAGGAACCCAAGTATCTCATGGATTTTCAAGCTACTCCTTTTCTATAAAGTGAAATATATAATGGCTTATTAGGAAATCCATACTGTGTATCAACTAACAGTCATGAATAGAAGTAGGTAGAGATCACTTAAAGTATAAGACAGTACATAGTTACTTGCAGCAATCTCTTTAGGGAAAAGGGAGCTATTTAAAACAAAAGGATTGTTTGCATTTTTTGTGTATGCAGACCCTGTATATCCTTATCTAAAAGTTTAATTAAAAATTGATCATGTACAGTGGCTCACACCTGTAATCCCACCTACTCAAGATGCTGAGGAGGGATGATCATTTGAGGCCAGGAGGTTCAAGATCAACCTAGGCAACACTGCGACACTCTATCTCTAATAAAAAAAAAATTAGGCCGGGCGCAGTGGCTCACGCCTGGAATCCCAGACTTTGGGAGGCCAAGGTGGGAGGATCACCTGAGGTTAGGAGTTTGAGACCAGCCTGGTCAACATGGTAAAACCCCATCTCTACTAAAACTAAAAAAATTAGCCAGGCGTGATTACGGGTGCCTGTAATCCCAGTTACTCAGGAAGCTGAGGCAAGAGAAGCTTGAACCCGGGAGGTGGGGGTTGCAGTGAGCCGAGATTGTGCCACTGCACTCCAGCCTGGGCAACAAGAGCGAGACTCTGTCTCAAAAAATAAATAAATAAATAAATAAATTTAATTCCGTTAAAAAGAAGGTATAATTTAAAAAATCAAGTAAAGCTTACCTGAAAGTTCCGAAACCATATCCTATTATCCAAAATGGTGAAAGTAAACACATGGTCCACGAATGGTTGGCTTTTGGGATGATACCGTGGTGTACTAAAGATCTAGTTTAAAAAGTGTATGTTAGTTCCTTATTCCAAGACATATCATGTATATTTTGGATAGCTAAAAGATATTTACCTGAATTAAGAGTTCTTTTAACAAAGCATAATGTGGTAATTCATCAAAAGCCTATAAAAATAAAGGAAGCATATTATTTAACAGTAGATTGCCTTGTTTAAAACTGTTTGCTCATTTGTTTCTATAACCTCATTATAAGTGTGCCTGAAAGAATTGATAATCCATAAAATCAAGGTGAGGGTGAAACTAAATTGAATTACACAACTATATCTACTAAAAACCACGCCAGATAAGAAAATTAGACCTCATACACTGAATGAGAAACTTACAGGGTCAAAAGACAAAAGGGGCCGAGAACCTTTCAAACAGTTTCCAGTCATCTTTAGTTCAGCAAGGGTATGAACTAGAAAAATTGCAATGAAAACAAAAATAGTTACAACTTTTACACAACTATTTCAAAAGATTATTTTTAATTTCCTCATCTAAAAAATTTTATTGAGTCAACTTACTATTTTGAACAAGGAATTTAGCAGACGGTCCATGAGGTGAATTTGAAAGCCTGAAAGATATAGAGGAAGCTTTTTCAACTGATCAGCGAATGTAGTCAATGCTTACCACCTATTCACCATAAATAATATGCTTATATTCATATATTTAATTTTCTTTAAAGGTATCAAGTTTTGTGAAATCAAAAAAGTTTTATTCATTCTCAACCTCTTAACGTGAAAGACTAGGAGTCTATAACATAAAAGGTACAAAGAACAAATCCACTTAAATAAAGGAGTTTAACCAATATCTTAATACATTCTCTTACCACATATAGAGATCTTGTTTTTTCTTAGCTTCAAAATAGATGCATTTATTACAGTTCTTCATTTCACAAACCTAAAGGAAGCAAAGTATAGGAAAATGAAGTAGATAATATAAGTGAGAACTAAAGTAATTATATGTGATTAATATCATTTAGATTATCTCAAAAACACCTAACCAGGCTAATAGGCTACAAAGACCAAAACATTTATTTATTCACAGAAGGAACCTTTAAGTTCCTTCTAGGTATTCTACACAAGGTAAACTAGATGCTCTGCCCGTATCTTGGATGAAATTATCTATCATATTTTTGGGCCTAGCATCTAAAATGGTCTCACTTCTGATTACTGGAAACCTCCCCCCTCCTTTTTTTTTTTTTTTTTTTGAGATGGAGTTTCGCTCTTGTTGCCCAGGCTGGAGTGCAATGGCACGATCTTGGCTTACCGCAACCTCCACCTCTCAGGTTCAAATGATTCTCCTGCTTCAGCCTCCAGAGTAGCTGGGATTACAGGCATGCGCCATCACGCCCTGCTAATTTTGTATTTTTAGTAGAGATGGGGTTTCTCCATGTTGGTCAGGCTGGTCTTGAACTCCTGACCTCGGGTGATCTGCCTGCCTTGGCCTCCCAAAGTGCTGGGATTACAGGCGTGAGCCACAACGCCTGGCCAGGAACCTCTTCTGCCCATAGTCCCATGTATAAACCACAAAGACTAAAAATAGATAAGGAATACCACAACTAATCTTATGTTGATCCTTCATAATCAATCTTCTTAGCCAATCTTATGAAAATCCAGTCCTTACAGAACTAAAAACATCCTTTTTAATGATTATTTTGGTTTTTAACTTTTTAGCTTTTTGATATTAAGATTACAAAACTTAAGTTGTTCTTCATTTATACTATCATTTCTGGTGATTTGGTTCTATAAAGTCATTAAGGGATTGGGTAAAAAGCCTAAGAATATAAAACCTATTTCAAATTAAACTTCAATGTCTTCAAGGCTTACAAAAGTCACACTTGAGAAGATATAAAAACATTACAAGAGTGAAGTCTTGTATTACTGTAGTATTCATAAACCCTAATTAATATAGTACTCATAAACTCCAAACTATTTAAGACTTTAAACCTAACAACTTATGGGTGGATGAGGTTCATGCCTGTAACCCCAGCACTTTGGGAGGCCAAGGCAGGTGGCTTTGGGAGGCCGAGGTGGGTGAATTGCCTGAGCAACCCGGCAAAGCCCCATCTCCACTAAAAATACAAAAAAATTAGCTGGGCATAGTGGCGTGTGCCTGTAGTCCCAGCTACTTGGGAGGCTGACACAGGAGAATTGCTTAAACCCAGGAAGCAGAGGCTGCAGTGAGTTGAGATCATGCCACTTCACTCCAGCCTGGGTAAGAGTGAGACTTTGTCTCCAAAACCAGTTAAACAAATAAACAAACCCTGACAACTTAAAAAAAAAAAAAAACTTAGGTCCAATGCTTTTGTTTCTTATGGGTCTTAGAATAAACACAAAAATGGGAAGCTTGTGCCACTTCTGGGCCTTTGTAGTTGCCATTTTCTCTTCCTAGATGGTCTTTTACCATATTTCTCCTTCATTAAATCTCTGCTCAAATATTAAGTTAAACATCATCCCTTTGAACAGGTTTTACCGGTCTAGTCTCAGCTGCTGAAAACCTATAACCTGCTTCATTTCTCCTATCTTTACTTGAAATTATAAACCTTGTTTATGGCCTGTCTCCATTAGAATGTAAGTTCCATAATGACAGGGACATTGCTCTGTTAAACACAGTTTCTGCAACACATAGAATGATGTGGTATTATAGCAGAGGTTCAAAAATTTGTGCTCTCAAGAAGGCTAATAGTAAAAAAATGATCCTAATTCTTCTAAGTTTTGAAAATTTTGCTTTAAAATGTAAATTCATGTTCTGTGCTTCCAGAGGTTAAAAAAATATACATAAGTGTAGTATACTTTGAAAATGTAACCTATTCCTAGTTAATACCTTAAGAGCAGTTCCACACAAATCACTTTAATACTGGCAAAACACTTTTTATCATGTGGGGTTTCTACATATATAGATATGTTTAATGGACTTCTTATTTTACTTTATATATGCTGACTGATCATTTTTTGAGTACCTACTACGGATTTAGCATAATACTAGACACTACGGGGTTAAAAAATGAGACATAATCCTTCTCCTGAGATTTCAATATGCTTGTTCAGACAAAACAAACAGACATGACTGAAGCATTAAACTGTAGGAGAAAAATCTGGAAGAGCAGTTATTGAAGAGTTAATAAAACGTGTCTGAATAGTTTTTACAAAACAATTTTTAAAGTCACTGAATGACTTATTTTTGAAATGAGCCACTGTTAATGTCTTTAAAATATTTTATTGCAATTACTTTCTAAAATTACCTCGTTAATCACAAATAGCTTATCCTTACGATCCATTTTAGTATCTAGAAAAAGAAAAAAAAGACAAAGCAAGTAAATTAAAGGTGATTTCAAAGTTATTTCAATCAAACCACATATGCTATCTAAAAAATAAGTGTTTTTACACTCTTCAGTTTAAAGGAGATTTTATTATTAATTTTCAAAACAAGACCTGAAAACAATCGCTTAAAAAATCTTGACTCTTTGTAAATGTAAAGAAAATAAAATAGAGTCTGTAAGAATTAGAAATTATAGTGTAAGCAGTGTTTCTCAGTATTTAGGTATTTTAGGAATCCTTTTCAAAAATGGGAAAATTCTCACAAACCAAAGACTATGTTAAAGGAAACCAGTTTCAATGAAGATATCTTTCACTTGTTAATCACAGATGTCAAAGAAAACTGACTTCATGCCTGTGTAACAAATCTGCACATATACTCCTTGAACCTAAAAAAAAGTTAAAATTTTTAAAATAAAAAAAAAAAAAAAACCCCAAAACACCTCTCAACATAAGCACAAACATGATGCGTTGCCACTCCACTGTTCTAAACGATTTTTTTTTTTTTTTTTTTTGAGACAGGGTCTTGCTCCTTGCCCAGGCTGAAGTGTAGTGGCACAATCATGGCTCATGGCAGCCTTGACCTCCTGGGCTCAAGCCATCCTCCTGCTTGAGACTCCTGTGTAGCTGGGACTGCAGGCAAGTGGTCCCACACCTGGCTAATTTACTTTACTGTTTTCGACTCCAACTTAAAAGGTGCTTCAAATTCTATCCCAGGTACATTTTTCAACAAAAACAGTTAAAAAGAAAAAAAAAAAAAGCCCAAAAAGCAACACATGGCAGTCCTTAGCACTTAGGACAAACCATCCCACCTATCTCAGGACCTTTAGAAACATTACAGTGAAGGCATTCCTGGACTTTCAAGAAATGTTTCAATAATATTAGGACATCTGTTTTAAAAAGTAAAGAAACTACCTAATGAAGTCTAAAGAATTTCTTACAAAATGTTAACTAGAAAAATTGTGGCACTTGAAAAGATAAAAGGTATTGTGTTTTTTTCGTGAAAACACTGAACAAATGAAGAATATATAAAATAAGTGAAAACATAAAAATAGCTAAGTTTATAGACAGAAATTTCTAAAGTATATGATACAAAGGCACCTGCTTTAGAATGAGGCATCAACATTCTCAAGTCCTGCATTAAATGTCTTGTCCTGAAATTTATTCCTCTGGAAGAAAAGATGAGAATCCGTTCCTTATTTTTCCACTTGCCCTAAAGAAAAAGAAAATGTTAAAAAGATTTTAAAATCTCATACTGAACTGACCTTGTTTTGTGACAGGGTCTCACACTGTTGTCCAGACTGAAGTGCAGTGATGCATGCTCACAGCTCACTGCAGTTTCAAGTTCCTGGGCTCAAGTGATCCTCCCACCTCAGCATCTGCAGTAGCTGGATACTACAGACATGTGCCACCATGCCCAGTTAGTATTTTTTTTTTTTTTTTTGTAGAGACAGGAGTCTCCCTATGTTGCCCAGGCTGGTCTCCAACACCTGGGCTCAAGCGGCTTGGCCTCCCAAAGTGCTGGGATTATAGGTGAGAACCACTGCACCTGGCCCTGTTTGTTTTTTAAGAGCTTCCAGGTAGCAAGTCAAACCATCCTGACTCCTTTAATTTCATCTCTCACCAACATTCACTGACCACATCTGCCACCCAGAAATGCCCTCCTTGGTTTCTTGTTTTTCATCTTCAATCTCTCCAATTCCTCCTCCCAACCCTGAAAGTTCTTTCTTAGCCCTCTTTTATTTCTGTGCTCTCCATGCAGAGGTCTCATAATAATTTCTCACAATTCTTAATCCTTTCTTATTCACACTGCACTTAGAGTCTTATATTAACTGCAAAACTCCTAAATGGCTAACTTTCTCAGACATGAAGAACACCTCCAACGGATATGGTTGACTAGCTCTTTCAAGTTTACTTTTTTTTTTTTTTTGAGATGGAGTCTCACTCTGTCACCCAGGCTGGAGGGCAGTGGCGCAATCTCCACCTCCCGGGTTCAAACGACTCTCCTGCCTCAGCCTCCTGAGTAGCTGGGGTTATGGGTGCCCACCACTGCACCTGGCTGATTTTTTTTTTTTGTAGTTTTAGTAGAGACAGGGTTTCACCATCTTGGCCAGGCTGGTCTTGAACTCCTGACCTAGTGATCCACCCTCCTTGGCCTCCCAAAGTGCTGGGATTACAGGCGTGAGCCACCGCGCCCGGCCATTTTTAAAGTAATACTTCAGTCACATCCTTACTTCCCAGAGTTTTCTAAACAAAGTTCAAACGACATAGCTTCGACACTGAATTGTAAAATACATTTTCATTTTTACATCATTATTGCCCCAAATGAAGCCTAATGCAATCCAATCTGGCTCTATTTTTTACATTTTTCAGCATTTCCCTACTTCAAACTCTTTTGAATGTCAAAATTCTACACTTCTTCTGATATGCAGCTTAAAGACTAAATCCTTCATGATTCTTTATCTTATTATACTAGGGTAAACGTAATCTCTATCTCTTGCATTTCCATAGAATGTATCAAAGTATGGCTCAGATTATGGATACTATCTAGCTCCTTAAGGGAAGAGTGAGAACACTAACATTTATTGGAAGTGTACAAGCCCAGCTTATTTTTCATAAAAAGTAAATATTCTCTCCCCCCCCTCCCCGGCCCCAATCTGCAGGTCAGAAAAGAGCGGGGCTAGAATTTACACTTATCTTTTATTCCTCAGAGCTCACACTCCTTTCCTAGAGCTTGCCATCACACCACACGGGGTCATTGACTTAACACCTACTGCGTGCTAGACTACTCTGCTAAGTGCGGAGGACGCAGAAATTAATGTCAAAGATAATCCTTGCCTTCACAGTATTCTGTCTAGCTTAAGATGAGTTCTCAGTTGAATGAAATCTAGCTAATTCCAACTAACGTGCACTTCTTTTGAATAAAAACCATCAACTTATTTGAATTCTTAAGTTTCCTCCTAAACTCCAACATTTCAGGAGGAAGGGGTCACATGCTAGTCACCTTTGCAATCTCAAACCCAAAGGATGCCTAACTTGGTAAAATGCATGGCACATTCAATGTCTGTTGAATACAAGTAAAGCTCATAGTACCTAGCCTATTTTTCATTATCCCTTGAGTTGAAAACTGGTTAATAAATCAGAGTCACAGTCCTAAGGGCAACAACTTTTTAAAGGCTCACCTAACAAACTGTAGGATCCCTGACTGAGAGTGGCTGACTATGGCAGTATATGGGCATACCAATCACTGGAAGAAATACTCAACAGCAAGAAATAGCCAAGGAAAACTTTTCAAAAATATTAAAAAAACAAAACAAAACAAAACAACTCAACAACTACGAAGACAAAACGCTAGATCTGAGCACCCTGTAAGTCGCTTTCCCGTGGGCCGGGTGAAGATTTTAAAACCCGCCGCCTCCAGGAGGGCGGACACGTGCACAAGGATTAGCTGAAAACTCGGTGCCCAGTCTGGCTGGGAGAATTGCTAAAATCGACCTACCGTTAACACTCTGGCTACTCTGAAATTAGCAGAGCTGTAGTCAAGTAAGTAACCCAAGAAAAGGCGCACAGAGCCGCCGCCGCCGGTGTAGCCCGGGGGCATCCCCTTCTACCTTGCAAACGGGGCCTGGGATCCGGTCCCTCTCTTCTTCCTCCACCTCCTCTGCGGTGGTGTGCCGCTTAGTTGGCGGCGCGGCATCTTTTTCGTTTCGTTTTGGCTTCTTCGCCTGCACTGCCAAGTCTCCACGCCGTTTCCTCTTGGTTGCCGCCATCTTGCCTTACTACCTGCGCTCTTGGCCTGTTTTCAGGCGTTGCCTCTCGCTCCTCTTTCCGATCTCTATGGTTCGGTGGCTCTAAGCGCTCAGCTACGCGGTTGTCCTCCAGGTCTGCGGTGTCTCCTTCCGGTCTCAGTGGCGCTGCACGCGCGGCTCTCTAGGCCTCCTTCAGCTCTGTGGTGACGGTGGCGGAAGTGGAGGGCAGGTCTGAAGAGTGGCGGGACCGGCTCCACTTCCTACGCGATTTCTCAGAGCTGTCTAGCTGCTCCTCAGGGACTTTCCTGGGAAGGTCTCTCGGGCGTCCAGACCCCACCGCAAAGGTAGGGTGTCCGCACTCGGGGACCCCGAGACTAATAAGCGATGCTGTCCCGCGGGCGGGCTGGTGAATGGGCTTGTCTGGGACTCTTGGGGGATCTTCTGGACACTCTGGGCGCTCCCCCCATCGCCTGTTCTGTTGGAAGCGAGGCTGGTGCCGCGGTCGGATTCATAGCTCCTGTTTGTTTGGCCGGGAGAAGCTGGCCCCAAGCGGAGATACCGTGTCAGTTGCGTGTCTTCATTCTTCACAACTTTTCACGTTATTGTCCTCTTACAGAGACGAGGAAATCGTAACTTAATTTTCCCGCAAAATTACAAAGACAATTAAGTGACATAGGTGGGATTCGGCCTGGTCAGCTGAGTTCAGCCGCCCAGCCCCCGTCCACCTCTCAGCGCAGGTGGAGCTCGCCAGACCTCGCCTGCACTGATGTGAGTTTTATTGTCCAGTCCCTTCAGGTGTTTCGCGATTCGCCGAGCAGGTGTTGGCCCCAGGAGCATTTCCCTCCGGGCCGAATGCGCAGTGGACTATGCCCCTTCTGACCCAGCAGATCCAAGATGAGGATGATCAGTACAGCCTTGTGGCCAGCCTTGACAACGTTAGGAATCTCTCCACTATTTTGAAAGCTATTCATTTCCGAGAGCATGCCACGTGTTTCGCAACTAAAAATGGTATCAAAGTAACAGTGGAAAATGCAAAGTGTGTGCAAGCAAATGCTTTTATTCAGGTACGGAAGTAGGCGCCTTTAAGCCTGTGCCATAGATATTCTAAATGCAATTTAATGATATCCGAAGGTTTTAGTAGACATAATAAATAACTTAATACGCATAATAACTTAATAGTCAATAGTCATAATAAATAATAGATAAATAACTTAATAGTCTTAAGTTAGAGAACAAACGTCATTACTTGAATTTTTTTTTTTCTCTCCCGGTAACAAATTCTTTTCCCATCTTGTTTTACAGAGATAATGGTTAGTAATGACTAAAGTTTATTAAACTAGACTGTCGGCTAGGCTACAGTCTTCTTAGTGTTTAACTTATTTAATTTTAACAATAATCCTATAAGGCAGGTTCTGTTGTTATTCCCGTTTTATATATGTGGAAACGAGGCACAATTTTAAGTGATTTGCCAACAGTCCCACAGCTGGTAAGTGGCTGAATTGGGATAAGAACCCTGAACATTTGTTTCCAGAATATCTGCTCTTTTTACCACTGCGATACTACCACCTTGCTGTTACTAAAGAGTATTTTTTCCCTTTACTGGTTGTAATAGAATTTTTGTTCTTCCAAAGTAATATTTGTATGGTTCAGATAGGATTGCAAATTCAACTAAGCATTTTTTTTAACACGTAAGTGCACAGCATGACCTCAGGGATAGAGAGGTAAATAAGACATGGTTCTTGTCCTTGTGCGGCGACATGGTATAGTGGCTCACACCTGTATTTCCAGCTGCTCAGGAGACTGAGGCTGAGGCGCGAAGATCGCTTGAACTCAGGCATTAAAGACCAGCCTGAGTAACCATAGTGAGACCCCCGAATCAATAAAAAATAATAATAAAAGTTGTAACTAATATTGCTCATGCATTATCAAGTCATCCGTCTGTTTTCCAAGTGACCTTAGCAGTAGTGATACGCACAAAAACGAGATAAGGGAGAGTCCCAGAGGGATAGTTTTAGATCCAGGAATGGATATAAGGATGCTTCAAAGGATGTCTCTAAGATGTTTTGATTGCTAATCAGAAATTATTCTCATGGGATTAGCACAGTATTGTATTTTTTAAACATATAAAGTGAAATCTAGGACATTGTATATTTTCATTCTTTTACATAACAATTTTCATTTTTACTTTTTCCGTAGGCTGGAATATTTCAGGAATTTAAAGTTCAGGAAGAGTCTGTTACTTTTCGAATTAATTTAACTGTCCTTTTAGACTGTTTGTCTATTTTTGGATCAAGTCCTATGCCAGGTAAACTATTATCAGTATAAAGACATAAAAGTGTTATATACAGTGGTCAGAAAAATACAGGAAGTTATTTGGAATATAAACATTTGTTCAGAAAGCTAATGCCAATTCATTTTTCGGTGGCCACAGTCATGGGTTCTAACATTTCACAATGTTAATTGCAAGTATGTTTATAGTTCTTTCATATTTGTAAAAGTATTTACATTCATCTTTTTTTAATTTACAAGGCTTTGAGGGATTTTAAATTTGAACTGGCCAAAAGAATACTTTGGACATGTCTTTAATATCTTTAACATTGTGAAATGTTTTAATTGCTTCTCTTCCCTAACTTGTCCAGAATTACTCAGCTAGTTAGTGGCAGAGAAAAACGAAAGCCAGTTCTCCTGACTCCTAGTTTACTGTGTTCAAAATTTGTTTCTTTTAAGCCATATTTTATAAGTTATGTCTATTTTGATAAATGATTTTTTGGTGTTTTTGAGACGGAGTTTCTCTCTTGTTGCCCAAGCTGGAGTACAATGGCAGAATCTCGGCTCACTGCAACCTCTGCCTCCCAGGTTCAAGCGCTTCTCCTGCCTCAGCCTCCCAAGTAGCTGGGATTACAGGCACGTGCCACCATGCCCGGCTACTTTTTTGTATTTTTAGTAGAGATGAGATTTCACCATGTTAGCCAGGCTGGTCTAAAACTCCAGACCTCAGGTGATCTGCCCGCCTCAGACTCCTGAAGTGCTGGGATTACAGGCACGAGCCACCGTGCCTGGCTGCCAAATGATTTTCTTTAAAATGTATATTTTTTTATTTGTTAAGGGAATTATTTTTAAGAATGGTGAAATTCAATTGCTGTAGGTATAAAACTGTAAGGAATCCCCAGAATTTTATTTCATAGGAAAGCAACCTAGAGATTAGCTAGGAAAAATTCAATATAGTTCTCCAGAAAAGTGTATTTTAACTTTCCACAGACAGTTCCACTGTTGAATTATACATTTTCTAATGACAGTGTTCTCCAGCTGGTTTTTCGTAAAAGCATCTGTCATGTTCCATTCCTCACTGTGGCTCTCAGTCCAGCAAGGAGAAGGACTTTGAATATCCTGTCATAGTCCTCCTTGCCGCTAGTGGCTTGCAGTGTTAAAATTTATACCACCATTAACAACCCTCTTTTTCTCTCAGTTTGATTTTAAAATGTGAGGAAATATAAATATCTCCCAGTTGGAAAAGTTAGAAGGATCCTTCTCATAGTGAGTACACTGACGTTACAGTACAGATGATAGCAATCCACTGTTACACACATTGAACCTTCAAGGAATAGCATACCCTGTTCTGCAGCAATTTAGTTACTTGCTGTGTTGATCCATATAGATTCTCTATTCTGAAATTTTATGGATGTAAAATCAACAAGCTACTTCTGAGGTGTTTATGACAACCTGAAAATGATTCCAAAGAATTATGTTACATTTTATTCTGGTTCCCAGTTTTCTTGTATTTTTGGAATTGTCTACACACAACTGTCATCAGGGAAGATGTAATCCCTTTTTATGAGGAAATACATGTATGTGAGAAATTGGACGGAATAAATTATTCTTGAGAAATTTGATGTATCATTTCGAGGAGAAGCTGAACCCAGAGCTATAAAGCTAACGCCAAGTATGACTTCTTTTCATTGCAGGGACTTTAACTGCACTTCGGATGTGTTACCAAGGTTATGGTTACCCTTTGATGCTGTTTCTGGAAGAAGGAGGAGTGGTAACAGTCTGCAAAATCAATACGCAGGAACCTGAGGAGACCTTGGATTTTGATTTCTGCAGCACCAATGTTATTAATAAAATTATTCTGCAGTCAGAGGGGCTCCGTGAAGCATTTTCTGAATTGGATATGACGAGTGAAGTCCTACAAATTACCATGTCTCCTGACAAGCCTTATTTCAGGTACTTGAGAGCAGTGCAGTTATAGGTAATGTGGTCTGTACTCCCATCTTCCCACTTAGACATTTGCTTAGGGTGCAAAATTTTTATTATCCACATTTTTAGAGTTTTCACAACTTTAGACAGCTTGTACTGTTACCTCATAATTTTATGGTTCAAGAAACTTAAGACCCAGGAAGATTCACTCACTATGTCATATTTAGGTGGTAGTGGCATCTAGATGAGAAACCCAGTCCCCTAATTTATAAATGAGTGGTATTTTCATTGTACTACTACTTACTGTCATAGATCAGGTTACATCATGAGGAAAATTGGGTTTAAGTGTTTGAAAGGGTGTTTGTATTATGGTATCTTTTTCAAGTTCAGGTTGCAGAAGAAAATGTTTTCTACACATGGTTCATTCAGTCACCAAGTATCTGTTGATCACCTACCATGTGCTTATTCATCTTATTAAGCATTATGGGAAGAACAGCTTAAAACCAAGGTGAAACCAACATACGTGAAACAGCAAACCATTAAGTACCAATATAGCACACAGAGATACCTGGGAAACGCTTATATAAGGATTTAGAGATGATTGCTCAAAGCTGGCTTCCCAAGATAGGGCAGTTTTCAGCAGGAATACCATATCAAAAAAGCTGCTCCTGATACTTTAACACAAGTGTCTGTTCAGGGTTAGACTCAGTTTAGAGATTCTAGCAATTTAGAGAGAGGATCTAAATATTCTCTTTTCAGAATATTTCAGGATCTAAATACTCTCTTTTTGAAATATTTCAGAATGTTAAATAAAGGCACTAAAGACATATGGAATAAAAGGAATAAGGTATTCTTTTTGTAACTACTTTAGAAGAATTACAGGCCTGGCTGTAAAAGTGCAGTGGCTCACACCTGTAATCCCAGCACTTTGGGAGGCTGAAGTGGGCGGATCATTTGAGGTCAGGAGTTCAAGACCAGCCTGGCCAACATGGTGAAACCCTGTCTCTACTAAAAGTAGAAAAATTAGTTGGGCGTGGTGGCGCGTGCCTATAATCCCAGCTACTCGGGAGGCTGAGGTGGGAGAGTCACTTGAACCCAGGAGGCAGATGTTGCAGTGAGCTGAGATTTCACCACTGCACTCCAGCCTGGGTGACAGAGTGAGACTCTGTCTCAAAAAAAGAAAAAGAATCACAGGCCCTTCTCATGACTTTGGGGAGTTAAGAATTTGGCTCAGGGTCCGATAAAAGTGTTAACCAAAATGGAAATTGGACACCCTACTTTAGCAGTGGAATGAAGTGAAAAATTTCAGGTACTTAAACAATATTTCAGAGGATCTCCTCAGTGATCTCTCTCAGCCTGGGTAACTAGATGGACCATGATATCTTTCATCTCCAGGATGGGAAACAATTTGGTGGTAGGGAGGTAGGAGTTGAAATTTTTTCCTGGATATGTTCAATTTGATGGTAGGGGAGGTAGGAGTTGAAATTTTTTCCTGGATATGTTAAATTTTAAGTACCTGTGACACTAGGGAGTAGCTGGATGCATAGTTATGGTGCTCAGGAGATCCATTTAGACTGGAAATTTATATTTGGGAACCATCATCATGGCTGGGCATGGATGAGACGGGTCAGAGAGAGAGATTATATTAGAAGAAAGAAAAGATGGATCCCAGGAAAACCAACACCTGGAAGATGGGGGGCAGAAATGGAGCTTAGAGAAAACCAACCTGGATCTTATCACCATGCTCATATAATAGTTAGCAATGTGCTAACCCTGCAGCAAATGCTTCAGAAGTTCTTGCAGATTAAATCAGCATATTAACACTTACAAATTGTCTACAAATAACTTTTGGTGTTACCAAGTGAGGAAAACCATGAAATAGCCTTGAGAGCAGTCTAAGATACAGAAAAGCTGTAATTCCTCGGTGTAGGATTAGGAACAGACCTAAGGGTTACAGTTGACTTAGATCAAGGTCTTCCATCAGTCCTCAATTCTCTCTCCCATTATATATTTCTGACTTAAGGATGAGGAAAAGTCATTTTCAGAGTAGGATTAGGGTAATGAAATTAAAGTGTCCACTACCCTTTTCCTTTTACAATTGATTTTCTTCAAAGCCGTTGATTAGTTGCCCTGAACTCTCGGAACTCTAGTGGGAGCTTTATTATGGTACTTGTTATCGTGTGTTGTAAGCATTTGTGTACATGTCTGTTTCCTCCACTAGTATGAATTTCTTAAGGAAGTGTTTCCTTTATTTGGATCCTAATGTAGTTTATTTTTGGACCAATGAATAAATGAATCATTTTCTATAGGTTATCTACTTTTGGAAATGCAGGAAGTTCCCACCTTGACTATCCCAAAGATTCTGATTTGATGGAAGCATTTCATTGTAATCAGACCCAAGTCAACAGGTCAGTTCTTAATATAGGGGTTCCCATTGGTGATAAAGAGGAGGTTAAATACCAGATTTCTGTTAAATAAAAACACTTTCAATCTGTTAATTAAAATGCACAGCATTTTATAAAAATAAACAGTAGAGTGCTGGACTTACTAGGGGATGTAGGGTTCTAACAGTGGATGAATTTTAAAAACATCAAGAGAAAATATTAGCAAATTGGATAAGTACCTGATTTTATTCTTAGTTTTGTTACTTTTTGTCCTTGGGAGTTCTGAGCAGTGTTCACTGTGTTGATATAACATCTTTTTATTTTGTTTTCTACAGATACAAGATTTCTTTACTGAAACCCTCTACAAAGGCATTAGTCCTATCTTGTAAGGTATCTATTCGGACAGATAACAGAGGCTTCCTTTCATTACAGTATATGATTAGAAATGAAGATGGACAAATATGTTTTGTGGAATATTACTGCTGCCCTGATGAAGAAGTTCCTGAATCTTGAGTCTTGAGTATGACAATTCACTGATATTTATGTGTACATTTATGACAGATGAAGTTCTTATTCTGAGTACAGTACTCTTTATAATTTCATATTGGATTTTCTATAGAGAAGAAGCACTATGGGGAAGATAGGAGCAAGGTCGTGTACCTAATAGTTACTGTGTTTTCTAAATACATTTTGTAGAGGGCATGTAAATAAATGTTTTCATATAGTCATAGATTATTAAGGGCTGTCCTTTAGTTCTGTCTTTTGAACTCACAGTTATGTGAGCCAATGTAACATTTCAAGAGTCTAAAGGCTTAAAGTTTGATGCAGCTACCTGAAATGTTCTTTTATTTATTTACTATTAGAAAAAGCAAAGGCATATAAGCATTGCTTATTAGTTTGAATTCTAGAGACTAGATCATAAAGTGGTGGTTCTCAAAGTGTTGTGCCCACACCAACATCAGAACGGCCTGCAAACTTGTAGCAAACTCTGGGGAGGAGGCCAGCATTCTGTATTTTAACAAGCTTCCCTCAGGAGATTCTGATGCATGCTAAATTTTGGGAACCACTGGTTTAAAGGAAACTTTTTTCTTTAATAGGAAACTTTTTTTCTTTAATAGGATTTAATTGTATTGAGATAATTGCTTTTACATGTAATTTCCTTGCAAATGTTCTGAAGTTAAGGCATCACTAAACAAGTCTGAACAATTCTTTATGTGATTTATTTTTAAAGTAGACCTTTTAAAGAGATCTGTGAACGGGATATAAAGCAATTTTCAGTGTTACAGGTTTTCTTCTTGTTCTCAAAACTGTTCACTGTAGTAAGTAACGGCAGTCAGTACTTATTACTTTCCATTTGCCTATGAGTTTCTTGACAAATCAAGATGTAGAAAACCAGTTATTAAGTGATTTTGTACTTTCCTGGTAGTTGTCACTAAAATAATTTTTGTGGCATATAAATATATTTAATAAAATACAATACTAAAATTATCTGACTTACTCTCTAGTAGAAAAAATTACATGAGTACAGTGAAGCTTCTGTCTTTGTTACCGTACCAGGTGACAACAGCTCAGTGTCCGTTCGTGGACGGCACTATTGGCCTTTTGAGTGAGATGGTTCTTTAGGATAAAAAACTGTCATCCCTTTGCAGGATTCATTTAGCCTTTCTGGCCCTTACCCACTGATGCTAGTCATTGTGACCACCACCTCCCCCAAATAAAAGTGTACCAAAGTATTAATTGTTGAGAACCATTCAGTGATATTCACCAAAATTGGAAGATATATTGGAATGCCCTACCTCAATATAGGTCACATAGTGTTAGAGAAAATTGGTTTGGAGAGTATTACAGCAAAGTGTGCTGCAAGGAGGCCACTCCAGCACAGTGGCAGGCACTGCTTCCCAGGCATATGGACAATTTTGGGAGGTGGCCAGGGTCAGTACCTGATAACTAATAAGTCTCTCAATCTCAGCATGCCTAATATATAATAGGCATTTAGGAACTTTGTTATATGAAAGAATCTCCAATTTCAGATTTTCTGTTAGCATCTTATTAGTCACTGTTTAATTCTGATGATTTAGCTCTAAATTTATTTTGATCTAAGGTTTTTTATTTTTATTTTTGGAGACAAGATCTTGCTCTGTTGCCCAGGCTGGAGTACAGTTGTAGGATCACAGTTCACTACCTAGGCTCAAGCAATCCTCCCATCTCAGCCTCCCAAATAGTTAGGACTATAGGTGCATGCCACCATGCCCTGCTAATTTTTGTATTTTTGTAGAGACGGGGTTTCACTATGTTGCCTAGGGTAATCTTGAACTCCTGAGCTCAAGCAATCCACCCGCCTTGGCCTCCCAAAAGGCTGGGATTGCAGGTGTGAGCCACCACGCCTGGCCTAATGTATTTTTTAAAAGTTGAATCTAAAAAGAATTTGAAACCAATATAAATCAGCTCAGTAAGGATGGATATTTTTGCACATTTAAAACTATTATTTTAGGCCGGGCGTGGTGGCTCACACCTGTAATCCCAGCACTTTGGGAAGCCGTGGCGGGTGGGTCATCTGAGGTCAGGAGCTCGAGATCAGCCTAGCCAACATGGTGAAACCCCCGTCTCTACTAAAAATACAAAAATTAGCCGGGTGTGGTGGTGGGTGTCTGTAATTCCAGCTACTCGAGAGGCTGAGGCAAGAGAATCACTTGAACCTGGGAGGCGGGGGTTGCAGTGAGCCGAGATTGCACCCTTGCACTCCAGCCTGGGTGACAGAGCAAGACTCCGTCTCAAAAACAATGAAAAATTAAAATAAAAATTATTGTTTTAGCTGCATGTCTTCAGCTATTTAGAATTCAGAGACTAAGAATTGTTTCTAAGTCACTCTAACATCAAGGTACTTACTTTATAAAGAATTTCCTCCTTACGTGTGTTCTATTTGACCCAGGCATTTTTACTTTAATAAAAGTTTAACTTTATTTCCTATGCAAAACCACTAGGGGGAGTGCTCCCTCAGGCAGAGCAGGCGACACTTTGGTGCCACTACAAATTGATGTGTAGCATATAGAAGAACACAGTCTTATATGTGACTTTTAGTTCTGTCTTTTTGAAGTTTATCTCTCTTTCTAGTAAAATTGTGCTTACTGTGAATGGATAAGTAATCTTTTTTTTCATTTTTCATTTGTTGATTTCCCATTCAATGATGTAGTGCTTCCACCTAGAATTGGTGAAATGCTTCAAAATAATACAAATAAAAATATTTGTTAAATTTCACTTTTCTAATAAAAATAAGGCTTGTAACACAATCATTTTAACAGGAAGCCACAGGGTTTCTGTGGTATTATCAAAGTCCCAGTAAAAATTAATTAAAATTGTAAAAGGGCAGAATGTGGCACTCTCAACAGTGGGGTAGGGAATCATTCAGAACATAGAGACTTCCTTCTCTCCTTCCCTGTCTTCACACTGCTTGTCCCTTATCCCCACCTGAAATAAAATCTATTGGGTCCTGAGAAATTGGAGTGTGGAGTATTTTTTCTTTTCCCAATTATGTTTGTAATTTGCTTTCATTCTCTCTTTGGAATAGGCAGCGCTGTTTTATACTAGTATCAGGTTACAAGCACCCCAGGAGGAGTCATTAGCTCTAACAGGATTTCTCTCTCAGGAGTGGACAGCTAGTATTCTAATCAGAAAGACCAAAGGCAGTGGTTTCAAGTGCTTTCTCTATCTGTATCTCAGTCACATCCAGAGGTTTTGATAATCAGCAGAGTAAATGTGTGAAGTATAGTTTTGAAATTCATAGCTTGTTGATCATTATAATAGATACTAGTAGTGGCTCTCAGTGGCAAAACTAGAGGTATTCAGGATATGTGAACTTACTAAATTATTTCAGAGTAATCCTCATATTTAAGTGAAAAGGAAGTAACAATCTAGTGAAGCCTATGGCCTTTACCCTTAGGCATGGTGCCTGACACTTGATCCCAAAATGGTCTTGCTTCCTGCCATTTTGTCCAAGGATTTCTGGTTGCCTTGGCTAACTAGGTTAGGAGAGTACTATTTCTGGAATATTGTCAAGCCTGCCTTAAGTGGACCTTTAATACAGGTTACATAAACTTTTTTCTTTCTTTCTTTTTTTTTTTTTTGAGATGAAGTCCCGCTCTGTTGCCAGGCTGGAGTGCAGTGGTGCGATCTCAGCTCACTGCAACCTCCGCCTCCCAGATTCAAGCAATTCTCCTGCCTCAGCCTCCCGAGTAGCTGGGACTACAGGTGCCTGCGACCACATCCAGCTAATTTTTGTATTTTTAGTAGTGATGGGGTTTCACCATGTTGGCCAGGATGGTCTTGATCTTTTGACTTCGTGATCCTCCCACTGCAGCCTCCCAAAGTGCCTGGGATTACAGGTGTGAGCCACCACGCCTAGCCGGTTACATAAACTTTTTTGTTTGCTTGCTAAAAAATGTTCATTGAGCTAGGTGTGGTGGCTTTCACCTGTAGTCCCAGCACATTGGGGGGCCGAGGCAGGAGGACCATTTTAGCCCAGGAGTTTTGAGACCAGTCTGGCCAACATAGCAAGACCTCATCTCTAAATTTTTTTTTTTTTTTTTTTTAGCCAGGTTTGGAGTATGCATGTAGTCCCAGCTACTCCAGAAGCTAAAGCAGGAGGATTGCTTGAGCCCAGGAGTTCAAGGCTGCAGTGAGCTATGATCATGCCACTACACTACAGCCTGGCAGGAGAGTGGGACTGTGTCTCAACAAAAAATAAAAATATTTATTGAAATCTGTATGTGAGACAGCTTGATCTGGGCTTGAATTATTTTTTTCTAACTTGGTACAGAGATTGTTGGAAAATAATCCTCATCCACCTAAAAAATGTCAGTGCTTGTTAGCTAATTCAGAAGAATTGTAAGAGCTCTGTATGTTAGCTCAGATCTGTTAGAAATGTCAAGTGTTTGATTGGATTGGGTTATCCAGATTGGTTGAATTTAGAAAGTAGCTTCTGTGGTTTTGCAGTGAGAATGCAACTTTATATTTCTAATGTGGCTTGTTAAGACTTCGGGATTTCACCAAAATAGTAAAATTTTAAAACTTTTGGGCAGGGCACAGAGGATTTTTAGGGCAGTGAAACTAATATGTATGATACTATAATGGTGGATACATGTCATTATAATTTTTCCAAACCCACAGAATGTATACCATCAAGAGTGAACCCTCATGTAAACTGTGGACTTGGGTAATAATGGTGTGTCAGTGTGGGTTCATCAGCTGTCACAAATGTACCACTTCGGTGGGAGATGTTGATAAGGGAGAAGCCAGGTATGTGTGGGGGTAGGGGGTAAATGGGAAATCTCTGTAGCTTTCCCTTAATTTTGCATGAACCTAAAACAGCTTTAAAAATGCCTTTGGGAAAAACTTTGGGGACCAACATAGGTGCCAACTTATTTTACCAGGTATAAGGATGTTAAAATTATACCATTCAGTATCACCACCATTTTATAAAACATTTTAACATCAAAACCCCAGACGATAGCAACTTTACAGTGACAATAAACTTTAAACATTAAAAACAACTTTCAAATGCAGGAACAGGTACACCATAAAATTTTATTTCACAGTGTTACACTTATGCTACTGTTTATTGATATAGGTTTGTCAGTTTGGACATCTTAGGATTGCAAAATAGTAACATTTTATAAATTTTGGTGCCACCCAAAATGGAGTCTAAATGGCCATTTCTTTCTGTTATTATTATTTTTTTAATGTCAGTCATTGTTGAAAAGCCATTTTCAACTACGTATGTGAAAATGGAAGCAACTCTTCTGAAGCTACTGTAATCAATTCAGAATATTCTGGGGAGGAACAGCAGCCTCATCTCCAGACAGGGCTAAAATGAACAATGACAGGCCAAGTGACCAGTTAATAAGCACCACAGAGAAGGGCAATGGAATATATAGCTGTTTTCAGCCAGGGCTGCAATGTGGGACCTTGATCCTGAGTGCCAACCCTAAAGCATCCTGGGAGTTAGTCGGCAACTGCCAGGAGAAGGCCTACCAGTCAGTGGACAAGCCTTTGGCTTAGTTGGTATATGTGTGCTTCTGCCACAGCAGAACACAACTCACTATACCTTAGGTACTGGTTGATTCTTAAATTTTACAGGCTGAACAAATGACTGAAATAATTTCCTGAATGAAGACCCAAAATGTGGTTCTATAAGCACTGAGTGCATTGATATAGATATTGATAGTGATACACTTGGATCCCCAAAGACACAGGGTCTTTGAGCTGTATTATTATTATTATTATTATTATTTAGATGGAGTTTTGCTCTTGTCGCCCAGTCTGGAGTGCAATGGCACGATCCTGGCTCACTGCAACTTCCACCTCCCGGGTTCAAGTGATTCTCCTGCCTCAGCCTCCCAAGTAGCTGGGATTACAGACACCCACGATCACACCCAGCTAATTTTTGTATTTTTAGCAGAGACGGGGTTTCGCCATGTTGGTCAGGCTGGTCTCGAACTCCTGACCTCAGATGATCTGCCCACCTCGGCCTCCCAAAGTGCTGGGATTACAGGCTTGAGCCACCATGCCTGGCCATCCCTAGTTTCTTTATAAAGTAAATAGGTCCTTTCTAACTTATAACATGTTATGATGAGTTCAGTAAATCAGATCAGGGCAAGTGTTTCAGAAGGATCAAACTATTCCTTCCAAGGCAGTTTTGGTGACCTCAAACAGGCTGAGACTAAAGACACTTCCAAATACAGTTGACCCTTGAACAACATGGGTTTTAACTGTATAAATCCACTTATACACAGATTTTTTTCAATAAATACATTGGAAGTTTTTTTGTCTTTTTTTTTTTGGAGATTTTTGACAATCTAAAAAAACACAAACTGTTGCCTAGAAATATTTTTAAAAAATTTAAAAGGTATGTCATGAATGCATAAAATATATGTATATACTAGTCTTTTATCATGTGCTACTACAAAATATGCACAAACCTATTATAAAATGCTAAATTTTCTCAAAGTTTACACACATATACAGTACATGGTGCTATTCACAGTCCAGAGAAATGTAAACAAATGTAAAGATGCAAGGTTAAATCATAGCCGCATAAAACCAACGGGAGTACACACTGTACTGCAGTCATTTTGTAGCTGCCTCCTACTGCTGCTGCCGTGTGCTCAGGTGTTGTGAATATCCGCTCAAAACGCTGTCTGATGCTCATCATCTCTGTATGAGCAGTTCGACTCGCCAGTAAATTTCATGTGGCAGAAAAAAGTACTCTCTTGAGATTCTTAAGTATTTTTCATCGTGTTTAGTGCACCATAAACCTCAAATAATACCATGGGACCCATACGAAGTGCCACTAGTGATGCTGGAAGTGTTCCCAAGAAGTAGAAGTCATGACATTACAAGAAAAAGCTGAATTGCTTGATATGTATCAAAGATTGAGGTCTGTGGCTGTGGATGCCCTTCATTTCAGTGCAAGGATTCTTTTTGTAAACAGACGATGTAAATTTATGGAATCAATAAATACAGTATAGTAATGTAAATGTATTTCCTTATTTTCTTTCTTTTTTCTTTTTTTGAACAGGGTCTCACTTTGTCATCCAGGCTAGAGTGCAGTGGCATGATCTCAGCTTACTGCAACCTCAACCTCATGGGCTCAAGCAATCTGCCTTCCTCTGCCTCCCAAAGTGCTGGGATTACAGGCAATGAGCCACCATAGTTGGCCCCTTATCATTTTCTTAATAACCTTTGCTTTTCTCTAGTTTACTTCATTGTAAGAATATATTATGTAATATACATATAACATACAAAGTATGCATTAGTCGACTGTTTATCTTATCAGTAAGGCTCCCAGTTAAAACTAGGTTATTAGCAGTTAAGGTTTGGGGGAATCCAAAATTATACAAAGATTTTTGACTGCACACGGCATTGGCAGCCCTAACCCCTGCATTGTTAAGTGGTCAACTGTAGTATATGAAAGTGTTCGCCAATAAATTACTTAGGTATTGCAGAATTTTTTTAAAAATCAGAACTGAAAGGAATAAAGTTAGAGTCAGAAAAAGGGAAATGGAAGGTAATAGAGTTCCAATGACACAAGAAACTATAACTTAAAGCATGTGTCTAAAAGATTTCTTTCCCCCAAGTCATAGATCAGGATCCTAGTTGTTTTGTGTTTTTTTTTGAGATGGAGTCTCTCTCTATTGCCAGGCTGGAGTGCAGTGGTGCAATCCCAGCTCACTGCAATCTCCAACTCCCCGGTTCAAGTGATTCCCCTTCTCAGCCTCCCGAGTAGCTAGGTTTACAGGCACGTGCTAACAAGCCTAGCTAATTTTTTTTTGTATTTTTCATAGGGACGGGGTTTCACCATGTTGGCCAGGATGGTCTCGATCTTCTGACCTCGTGATCCGCCCGCCTTGGCCTCCCAAAGTGCTGGGATTACAGGCGTGAGCCACTGTGCCTGGCCAGGATCCTAGTTTCTAATGGCTCTTGGGTATTTCACCTGGAATGCTGCTTCTAAGTGGACCTCTTTTCCCAGAGTCCTTAATAAAAAACCGTTCTGTTTTAGATCTGCCAATGCTATCAATGTTGAGAAACATTTTGTGGTCGAGAATTTTTATCATCAACAAGGTTGTCTTTATTGTTGGCTGTTGTGTATAAAGGTTTTCAATTTGGTAACAGAAGACCTAGAGGAAAGGAGAAAATCATATGAGCGTTTTTCTTGGTTCTTGCCTTCTAACTGGCAACTGCCTCCCCCAGCAGCACGTCTCATTACCTTACCTCAGCTAAAGGCTGAACTTAGCCTGAGGCAACTGTGTCACCATTTTCCACCACATGACTATACTCTCCAAATGCTGGCTCTTCTAAGAGGCCTCTAAAATCTGAAGAGAGTCTCGAGTTTTCTTCCTAAAGAGCAGGGAGCTCTCGGCAAACCAAGGATAGTTGAGCTACCTGGATTGTTTAAATCCCAGGTGGAAAACTTATCTAATTTAGGGCCTTTTATATAGTTCATGATTTTCAAGTGGTTTCTTCTCATGAACACAGAGACTTAGAGCCCGAGGCCTGTGAAAGATCTCTGTTGTTTGTTTCTAGCCGTTGAGATGTCTGTCCTCTGATTTCTCATTACTGAAGGAGCTGAGCAGGACTCTGATGTATTATGATCCAAAAGACAGCTCCAGAAACACAGTTACTATTAAGTGTTCTTTAGTCACCTCCTATTTCTACCTCAAGCCTGAAAAAAAAGTGGTTTTTTTTATCCTTTTTTTTTTTTTTTTTTTTTTTTTTTACCTGTAAAGAATATTTGTTCTGTAGTATATGAGATACAAAATTTATGAACTTGGGGTTTTTATGCAAGTCGTACTAAAGACTGGTTCATTCTCTATTACTGGACTGTATAAAATATAGGAAGCGATCTGGCACTTTAACTTCCTTTGCAGTAAACCAGGAGATAATGAGATTCCAAACTAGCTGAAGAAATAGGCACAGATTGAGTCAGTTGCCCAGGGATCTCATAAATTCAGAGGTGGGCAATAACTGTGAGAGGCCTGCATCTCTGCTAGGGATAGTAAGTGGGAATTGGCCTCAGGCCTACTTCTCTCACACCACAAGGTGGCAGGATTCCCCTTGCCTGAAATCTGAAAGGATAACTGATTTCCATAGTGTATATATTCTCTTTGAGTTTAGGTGACTGTCAGACTGCTTATCTATGATACTATCTTTGTTTCCAGAACCTGATAAATCTGTATCTTTTTCGAGATGTTAACCAGAAAAATGTTTTCCACATAAGCTTGGTAGTAGCTTTTCAAAATATTCAGCCCCCAACTCCGTTTGCTTCATGCAACAATGGTGTCAGTAGAAGGGAATAAAGACAAAGACCAGCTTTCAGTAAAAATAAAAATAGCTGTTACTTAATACATGATTGTTATGGGGCCAGGCACTCTGCTAAGCACTTCACATATAATGCATTATCTCATTTATTCTCACAGCAACACTGAGATAGGTACTATACTTCATCCCCATTTTATAGGATTATCCATAGCTAGAAAGTGGTAGTCCTGGGTTTTGAACTCAGGCTTGCCTGTCTCCAGAACTACAGCTCTTAACCACCATAAATCAATAAGATTAATTCATAGGGATGCACTGAAGTCGTATTTCTATGATCAGATTAAATAGCTGATGAGATAGTCATAGTTCATAAAGACTTTATATCCTAAAATGGGGCCAAAATTCCTTACCAAACTGCAAAAGTATTCATGTATACCCTCAGGGCGAGCATGCACTACACCCTTTGCTTTCAACAAAACCAAATCTTAGTTTCTCTACTTCGTTCTAAAGACAGTGCAAGGTTTTATTTGCCAAAATTTAAATCACTGATCATTTCAAAAAGACTTCAGGTATGTAAAATACAATGTTTTCTGAAAAACTGATTTGCAGCCAGGTATGGTGTACTCACGCCTGTAATCCCAGCACTTTGAGAGGCTGAGGCGGGAGGATCGCTTGAGCCTAGGAATTTGAGGCTAGCCTCAGCAACATAGTGAGACCTCGTCTCTACAAATTGAAAATATAAAAATAAAAATTTTAAAAACCTGATTTGTTCCCAACATGCCAATAGGGAAGGATATATATATATAATTTTTTTTGAATTTTTAAAATTTTTTCTTAGGATACAGAGTCTTGCTCTATTACCCAGGCTGGAGAGCAGCAGCATGATCTTGGCTCACTGCAAACTCTGCCTCCCAGGTTCAAGCGATTCTCCTGCCTCAGCCTCGTGAGTAACTGGGACTACAGGCGCATGCTGCCACGCCTGGCTAATTGGGGGTTTCACTGTGTTTCCCAGGCTGGTCTTGAGCTCCTGAGCTCAGACAATCCACCTGCCTCAGCCTTCGAAAGTGCTAGGATTACAGGCATGAGCTACAGAACCCAGCCAAAGGTTTTGTATATTAAAAGTCCTGAGAAGCCCTTCAGAAAAGTAACCTGTGTCACTTTGTTTAAACCTGGTTTTTTTTTCCTTAATTGATTTTTGTCTTTCTGCCACAGAGCCTTTCTCCCTCCTGCAGAGAACTGATGCACATCCCTTGGAATCAGCATTTCTTGCCGCCCCCTTCAGGACATGCTGCCCTGTACAGCTGTAAACTACTTACCATTCCTCCATACGCTGCCCTCTGTCATGCTTCTGTGCCTTTGTATGTAGAGTTCCTTCTTCCGGGAATGGCTTCTGTTCTCCATCTGGATGAACTGCTACTTCTCCTTTAAGAAATGGCTCAAATGTCACCCTCTCTATGAAGTCTTTTCCGTTTCTCATAGATTGTCTCTCTTTTCATTGCACTGAGAATGCTATTCCAGAACTTAAACTTCATGTTTTCGTTATTTCTTCATGTTTTCTCTTACACTAGAATGTTGTCCCCTTAAGATTAATGACCATGTTTTATTTATCTTTATTACCACCTGCAGCTCTAACTGCACCTGGCACTTAGTAGGTGCTCAACAAATGTTTGTTAAAGGAATGAATGAAGATGAAGAAATTGAGACTCAATGTTTAAGTGACTTAAGGTCTCATGGTTTTTGGGATTCACACACGAGGTGCCTTGACTCAGAGTACAGTGCTCTTTTCTCTATATCTGAACAGCAAATATGTGGTAGAAGTCCGCTATTCCCCCACCCATAGCCCAAGGTGGAAGACACTAATAAATCAAGCTCCACCAAACCCAGCCTTTTGCTCTGGAACCTGAAGCATCACTCCAGGAAGCCATTAACAGAATGGGCCCATGAGATGAAATGTATTTGCTCTGCCTGCCCTATTCCACGCTGTCCCCACCTGTCAGACCATTTCTGTGGGCATGGCAGAGTACCTGGAGACTGCAGAGCTCCCCACTGCTCTGCTAAAGACAAGGTACACTGAGCTGGCTCACTGTGGCTTAGCAGCCCTTGTTCCCCATAAAAGAGACCCTCAAGCAGCGAACTAAAGGCTTCTGAGTTTTCACTTCTCTACCTGCCCCAGTGCCTCCAGCTAGTACCAGAATCCTGATTTGGAAAAGCTGCTGCCCCTTGTTTGGCTGCCTGGCTCTGCTGGAGCAGATTGTGCTCCTCACTCAGTCATACCAAGGTTTGGCCAGATATTTTCTCCTTAATTTTGTAGATGGAGTGTTGGAATGTTTACTAATAAATAATAGGAAAAGAAGATGAATGCAGCAGCCTGGAAACAACCCAGCTTATGGAACATACATTTCATCACTAAGGTCTTGCCTAAGACTGGGTCTGGCTGATACAAAATGTACTGAAGCATATGACCTCCTTTCTTTTTCCTTGTTCACTTCTCTCTGGAGACAATCAACTCCCAAATCCCCATTTCCACCCTATTTCCCTTCTCTAGCCCCTCAGCCCAGAAGAGGCTGTTCCATTTTGTTCACAAGACCAAGAGTACTGTATGTCACTAATAGGTTAATAGGCATTGAGGCACCTTCCTTTGCTCCCCTCTTATGAGAAGAAAAGGATGGTTCTCCCTGCTCCTTCTGTTGGCTTCTACAGCTTTATACCCATCGAAAGGTATATCAAAATAACTTTTCAGTATGCAGCTGTTTCGGAGACATCTAACAGAGAGAAAGGTAAAGTTGGTAACTTCATGCTTTCATACATCCAGCAAGTTTGATGACTAGGTAGAGTTGTTAAAATAGCTAATATTTATTGAGCACTTACTGTATACCAGATACTGTGCTAAGTGCTTTATGTGAATGATCTCATTTACTCTTTATTATGTTTCCATATTATAGATACTATTCTAATCCTCATTAGAGAAAAGTGAGGTTTAAGATACCTTACCTAATGGTACATAGTAGTAGAGCCTGGATTCAAGCACAGATATGTCTAACTTTAAATGTAGTCTATGACCTTAACTACTACATTCTTCTAACAATCAGAACTGTCCAGTAATGGAAGGAAGGGGCCATCTTGAGAGATAATGAGTAAATTCCTGATTATGGGAGGTATTTAATCAGGTACTGGACAAACAGTAATCTCAAAGGTCTTCTCTACCAATACAGCTCATGCTAATATCAGCAATGTCAGTGATGATTTTCTGTTTGCCAATATAATGCTTCTTATTAGTCATCCTCTTTCCATCTGCAATCGTCATCATTAACACGCTCATCATCTATAATTAGCACATACTATGTGCCAGGCATCTTTCTTTGCAGTTTTACTTATTTATTATTTATTAATAACAACCCTATGAAGTAGATATTATATTATTATCATCCCCATTTTATGGATGAGGAAACTGAGAAGAAAAGCGATTTGTCCAAGATCTCACGCTAAAGACAGAGCTGGGGCCAGGTGCAGTGGCTCACGCCTGTAATCCCAGCACTTTGGGAGGCAAAGGCAGGCAGATCACGAGGTCAGGAGATCGAGACCATCCTGGCTAACACAGTGAAACCCCGTCTCTACTAAAAATACAAAAAAATTAGCTGGGTGTGGTGGTGGGCACCTATAGTCCTAGCTACCTGGGAGACTGAGGCAGGAGAATGGCGTGAACCCAGGAGGTGGAGCTTGCAGTGAGCCAAGATTGTGCTACTGCACTCCAGCCTGGGCGACAGAGCAAGACTCTGTCTCAAAAAAAAAAAAAAAAAGAGCTGGGCTTATAACCCAGGCCATCTGGCACTAGTCCGTTCCTTACCACTACATGGCACTCTCTTAATATTTGACACATATACCATACTCTTAAAATATATCTTTTTTATCGTCACAAATAACATTTATTGTAAAAATAAAAGTAAAATGACACAGAAATACATAACATAGAATTTGAAAGTCCTCCATAATCCTGTGTCCTAGAGATAAGTAATATTCTTTTCACTAACTACATATTTACATATGAGTTATGCTACATATATTGCTCACTAATGCGTACTTTTCATGTTTTTAGCCCTAACAATATATATGGGAATATTCTTCCATGACACTTAAAGCTCTACATCATGCCTTTGAATGACCATATTCTACGGCAATAAACATGTGCTAGTATTTCTACTGGTAGACATTTGAGTTTTTCCCACAAATCTAAAAGAAAGACATAGTTATGTATGTATATGTATATGTGTATATTTATATACACATATTTATAAATACATATTTTGTGCAAGGATTTCAAAAGACAGATCTTAGAAGTGGTCTTTCAGAGTCAAAAGTTCCATGCATCTAAACATTCTATTAACTTTTCCCAATATATCCACCAAAAAGGTGCAATCAACATACAGTCTCATATAAATAGAGTATTGAGAGGGCTGAGCTCCCCATAGCTTTTACATAGCTGGGTTTTACTACCTGTATTTGTCATTACCACTAAAACAATAGGTTAAAAATGGTATTTTATGTTTTGAATCCTGCCTGAGATTGGAAATCTGTGTGTGTGTGTGTGTATTGGTCATACGCATTTCTTCCTCTTCGAAGTGTCTCCTCATGTCTTTCGTAACAATGACACTGGCCTCTCTTTCATTGAAACTTTGTCGTATATTTTTTTCTGACTCTCTTAATTCTTAAGGACTTTTTTAGAGACTCCTTTTCAGTTCCTCTTTCTGCATGACCCCTAAATAATACAATAATGATAATTACAATAATTAACATTTCACAGAAGCTTACTATGTGCCATACAGTAAGTAAAGCACTTAAAATGAAGTGCTGTATTTATGTGCATTTTCACAGATGAAGAAAGTAAGCCTTAGGAAGTCCCACTATAAGTGGGAAAGCTCAAATTTGAGCCCCAGCTGTTCTGCTACCAAACCACCATATTCTCTCTGAAATAAGTGGAAGCATTCTCCAAAGTTCTTTCCTAAGCCTTCTTGTTTCACATGTATGTATTCCGTGGGTTATCTTACCCATTCCATTAGCTTCAGAATCATTTCTTTGAGCTCTTGGCCCATACAGCCAACAACTTAACAGCTGTTGCCAAGTGGATGTATTGTGGGTACTGCAAACATATCCAAAGTGGAAACCATCTTCCCTCAGGCACCCTAGACATCCTCCAAGATTATTCCTCTTGCCAATACTATTTAATAACATTGCCATTCACCCAGTTGCCCAAGCTAGAAACTTCAACACTACCTTTGATTCGTGCCTCTATTAAACCTCACATCTGACTGGTCCTATGGTCTCTCAATACAGACTCCATATAGCTTCTCGATCTATCCCCTACACATTTTTCCTACTACGGCTTTAGATAATTAAGGGTCTAAACATCTCTCCCTTGGACTATCGGATCTACCTCCTAACTGCTCTCCCCACTGCTCCCTAGGTACCATCTATCCTTCTCATTGCTGCCAGAGGTAATGTTTTAAAGCCAATAATTGGTCATGTCATATCCTGCCCAAAACTCTTTGATGGTTGCTTTCTGTCTACTAAATAAATCCTAAAGGCCTTAGCACAGCACATAAAAATTCCATAATCTTGCCCCAGTCTGTCTTTCCAAATTCATGTCCAGCACGTCCCTCCTCAAGTACCTTAAACTACAACCACTCGAGGTCACTTGCTTTTCCTCCGTGATATCGGGTATCTACGCCACTATGCTTCTGTTCATGCAACTTGGAATACTCTCCTCTGGCTTCTTGTCTACCTGCTTATGTCTACTTTTCTTCGAAGACCCTGCAACCCAGCCCCCAACCTATGCAGAGTTTCCACTCACATTTCTAGCCTCATGATGTATTACTTGCCCTTTTCCTTTACATTTCTATTAAAGACTTAATACAGACTAACTTTCATATAAGGGACTCTATCTTAAACATATTAGTATTTCTAGTGCTTAAATGAGCTAGATATGTAAATGATTACAACTGAAGTACATTTGTGATTTAGGTAAAAGTTAGACTAAACAACCAGAAAGTTTATTTCCAAATCCAAGATTTTCTATGCCCTTTCTGTACACCAAAATTTTATTTGAGACCCTTGCAACTATCATTTAACCTTGAAATTAACTCTGATTTCAAGGGGCCATTTCTACTTTAGCTTTTTTGCACAGGCTTCAGAAGCCAAGAATTCGGGCTCCTAGCAATGAAAGTCCAGTGAGTGTAGTCAACGAGTTTCCAGAAGAGGTGAGGTAAGAAGCAGGAGAGTATATCGGAAAATTAGCAGAATTCCAGGACATCTGGGATTGATTACTCCAGTGAGATGCTGAAGTCTGCAAAGAGAGCAATCCTTGTACTGGGTTTTGACATCTGGCTTTGGCAGTTTCCCCCACGGCTTTGCTCAGCAGTTCTTGAGGAATGAGATACGGGCTTGTTTTAGGGAAAGAAAAACCTTCTGCTACAGCAAAGTCCTTCAAAAGACTCTTCTTTTCCCCTTATATGGAATTTCTTGGTAGGTTTGGTTTCATTGTAATTTACAGAAAGAAAAATTAATTTCCAAGTACCTAAAGACACTCATACCACCTAGGGTCTGAATTAGATCTCCTAATTTTTCCTCCTTCTATGAATCATTTCAGATCACTTAAAAGACACAGTAAATACTGGAAGGCAAAGCAATCTCAGGCTACCAAAGAATGAGATTCCAGATATTCTGAAGTGTCTCTTTTTAAATACAAGCTGAGTAGAACTTCTGTTCAGTTTTGGGGAAACATCATGCATTTTTTCTCTGAAATTATACATTTTGTTCTTTTAGTTTCATTATTATTACCTTCAAAGCACAAAATCTACTTTAGATATATTCAAAGACTCAAAATCTCAAAACTAACCTATGGTATTAGTGGCTAACAATTATCCCTGATTTCAAATATTCTGAACTGTTGCCCTGAAAGCAAAAGGCAGTCTTCTGTGAAGAAGGGGAAGGAAGGGTGTTTTACGAACATTTATTGAGCGCATGCTCTGCCAGGCACTGTACTATGCATGTTATAGACATGATTTTATTTAAAACACCAACAGGCAGGGAGCAAAGTTTTCCATTTTGCCCTGTGGCTGATCCTCTATATCGTCCTAACAGGAATTATTGACAGAGGCTGGAGAATGTCCTCCTCTGGGTAATGATAAAACAGGAGATAGCCTCCTGTGGGGCCCACCTCAGGTGTGGCTCTGACTGAAGTGGGTGTGGAGAGGAGGGCTCAATGTATTCTCCATGGCATGACCTTCCCCACCTGTCTAGCCTGGTGAACCTGGTGAGAAGGGGACCGATTATCAGCCACCACTGGTGAACACATTCAGGGTCCTAACTCTCAGCAGCAATGCACCGCTGTTAGAGGGCTCTCAGGGAAAAGCACATGGCCTTAGAGTCACACTTATTTGAGTCCAAATCTCCAAGACTGAGTGCATTTAGGCAAATTCCATTATAAAACATCAAGCTCCCTTCTGTTAAATGAGAGCTATCATACTGGGTATTTGTGAGGATTAAATTAAATACTTTATAAATAGGACCTAGCTCAGTTTTATGAATTTGGTATAAACTCAACAAGTTTTTGTTCTCTTCCCTCTTAGAACAGTTCGAGGTCAGTACTATTCTGAGATGAACAAATGTCAATGATATGCGTCATTGATAACGTCAAGGTTAAAGACTGAGGCAAGTCTATACAAAACTCTCTTTGACTTAAATTCTAAACATCTATAAAAAGAATCTGAAGAGGCTCTGTCATTATTAACTTTGGAGACTGTATCCTAAAAACTTGCCTTATGTTTAGGGACCTAGACTTTGTATGTTCAGCAAGAAAAATTATTTTAAGGTACTCATTTACTTTCTCTGAATCCATATGATACCTATCATACTGTGATCAGCTACAACCTTGTCTTGCAGGGCTTTTCTGTAATGCTCAGCATTGAAAGGGGTATTATAAATACTAAATATTATTGCAGCAACCCTATAACACTGGGTTCTATGAGACTGTAAGAAATCAACTAATTTTCCCAAGTGTAAGATTTGGCCAAATTCAAACACAGGTAGGATTTTGCCTTACTAGCAAGAATGAAAGAGGTGAATCACCCCTACCTGGTTGAATTGGGAGAGGCCATGCCATGCATATATACACATTGATGACATGGCTGATGGCCAGGGCCAGAACTCACCTCCGCAACAGAGTAAGGAGGCTCTTTGTCTCCCTGCTTTTACTGTGTTCACCTCCATATACAAGGATTTGAATCATCAGACACTAGGTGAGGTGAGAAACAACAGGTTAAAGAGAATCAGATAGCAAGCACCTTAATTGCAAACCAAACTCAGGAAAGGACCAGCGGAACTGAGATCTTGTCACAAGTTTACATTTCAAATACCTGCACTACATTTCATTTGTTTCCTAAGCTGATAACAAAGATGTAGCCTCTACCTAGGCTTATGGCATCCTAAATTTCCAAGTTAAATCCCTATTACAAATGGAGGATGTAGTCATGCTGTCTTAGTCCATTTCGTGTCTGGTGAGGGCCCACTTCCTGATTCACTGACAGCCATCTTTGCTGTAAACTCACATGGTGGAAAGGGGCAAGGAAACTCTTTGAGGTCTCTTTTCAAAGGGCACTAATCCCATTCATGAAGACTCCACTCCTGAGTCCTAGTCCCCTTCTAAAGGTCCTATCTCCAGATAAAACCACAGCGAATATTAGGTTTCAACATATGAATTTTGAAGGGACACAAGCATTCCATCTATTGCATATGCCATCAAAAATTCATTACCAGGTAAAAATCTATATGAGGCTCTCCTTACACTGATTTTGTGTGGAACATGGTAAATCCTTACAATGTATATGCTATGCTCTTTTTTTATTTCAGAACATTTGTCTTCAATGATATCTCTGATTACTGCTTCTATTCCAATCATAATTTCTTCAGAAATACATACAATTCTTTGGCTGAATCTCTACTTTGTCCTGCATACCAATTACTTTCTCATGAGATCCCTCTCTTCTTTCACTCTGCATTCTAAGAGAGCTTTTCAAGTTTGTTATATCAATCTTGATTCTTAAAATTGGCAGGATATTAAAACTGCCTCTAGAACTATTTAAAAAAAAAGATTCTGTACACTACTCGTAAAACTTCTAATTCACATGGTCTGGGGTGAGACTCAGGAATTTGTTTTTGCTTGTTTTGTTTTGTTTCTTACTGACTGTGCTGCAATTCTAGATTTGAGAAACAATACTCCAGTATCACTCCATGTTAAGCGTCTTCGTTATTTTCAATGTGGATCTGAATTTTATTAGACTTGTTTCCCTGGAACCCCTTCTCATTTCACTCATCATTTTTCATTTCATCTCATTTCTTATCCTCAGATTGTCATCCTTTCATTTCAAAGTTTTCTCTCCTTTCAGGCTTCTACCCCTATTACCCAGATGCCACTGTGTGTTCATGCTTCCCTGGAAAAGCTATTCTGGCTCCTATAACTTACTTTCAGGAGGCTTTCTTTTCCCTGAATCTTCAAAATGAGTTCCCCTTTCTTCTGTTATTTACTGTTTTCTGATCACATTAGGTTACCCTGAAATGAGATGAAAATCCCGGCAAACCTGATGTAGACTGCTTCTGACTCCACACTCTGCTCACTTGAGTATTCCTTGATCTTTACCAACTTTTCCTCTGACTTTGAAAAAACTTAGGTTTTATTTAGAGACATCGCCACCTATTTTACTAAGCCTTCAGATTCATTCTGTCAGTATACTGACTGGTTGAACACCTTTTGCCACACCCCACTGCAAGGGAACGAGCTCTCTGGAAGGGGAATGAGTACTTGGGTACGGATGGTTAAAAAAGGTATTACTAATTCCACCCAACCTTGAAGTGCTTTCCAGAGATTCTGCCACTATCATACTTGGATTCCAAGATTAGGGTGTTACTCTTTTAAGACTCTTGTCCAGACATGGACTCAACAAAAGTTTCTGTGTCATATTCTCCCTCAGCACATCTAAGAAAGCAGACAATTTTCAAAAGATAACACATCACTTAAAAAAAGAAAAGGAGAGAGGGAATAAAATGGAAGAGAAGGGAAAATACATATATACATGCATGCATATGTACATACATCCCTCCTCACATCCTGCTTACAAGCCCAGGGGAAAATGTAACAAAACCAGTCAATAGTCAGCTTTGTCAGGAGCTGAATTGCCTTTCTGGGCTCTCCTTTGGCAAAGCAGATCCTGCCCATGTTATACAAAGTTTCAGCCACATTTTTGCTATAGTCACTGTAGCTGAATACCTGGGAGTTTAACGAAGCCTGTAGCAGTCTGTAAGCCTCCTGAGGGATAAAACGTTCTAAAAAAAAAAAAAAAAAAAAAATCAGCCTGGCAATTCCAAAGGAGCATGCTGGTTCTGTTCCCTGAGCTCTATGGAGAAGGCATTGTACCCAATGATGACACAACCCAGCAGGATCAGTCCGCTGTGATGTGCCACCTAAGTACTTTGTATTAAGAATTAAAGTTCCAAGCTTGTAATTAATAATAGTTAATTCATATGATGCTATTTAATCTTCATGGCTGCCCTACAAGAGAGGAACTATTATACTCATTTTACAGATGAAGGAATGGAAACTAATAACAGCTAAGGATCTTGCCCCAGATCATACAGCCTATGATTGGCAGTGGCAGAATTCCAACACCAGGCAGTCTGAATTCCACAGCCCTCACTCTGTTTTTGTTCACCTATTTTTTATTTCAAATTTTTCAAACCTTCAGAAAAGCTAAAAGAATAGTAAAATACCCGTACAGTTTTCACCTAGCTTCACACATTGCTACAGTTTTGCCACATTTGCCTTATTGTTTTCTCTTCTTAAAAAATACTGTCTCTCTCTATCTATATATACATGCATACACACATATATTTTTGTTGAAAATAAGTTGTAGTAATCAAGATACTTTACCCCTAAATGCTTTTTGTTTTGTTTTGTTTTGTTTTTTTTCTTTTTTTTTTTTTTTTAAGAGACAGAGCCTCACTCTGTTGCTCAGGCTGGAGTGCAGGGGTGTGATCACAGCTCACGCAGCCTTGACCTCCCAAGCTCAAACGATCCTCCACTTCAGCCTCTCAAGTAGCTGGGACTACAGTTGCGCACCACTCTGCTCAGCTTATTTATTTATTTATTTATTTATTTATTGTAGAGATAGGGTCCCACTATGTTTCCCAGGTTGGTCATGAACTCCTGGGCTCAAGTGATCCTCCAACCCTGGCCTCCCAAATTACTGGAATTATAGACAGGCATGAGCCATCACACGTGGCAACCACTAAATACTTAAGCATGTGTCTTCTTAGAACAAGAACACTTTCCTATATATCTACAATAACATTATCATTCAATAAATCTTACATCAGTACAACAGCGTTTCCTAATATATGCTCCATGTTCAAATTTCCCAATTTTTCCAATAATGTTCTTTACACCTCATTAAAATCTAGCATTTAATCATCATGTATTGCATTGAGTTCTCATGATTCTTTAATCTGTTACAGTTCTCCTGCCCTTTTGATCTTTCATGACATTGACATTTTTGAAATGTCTAGGCCAGTTGTCTTTCAGCAAAGCTCTCACTGTTAACTACTTACTATACAGCAAAAATAAATTAAGTATACACTGGAAATCATTCACAGGACAACAGTGCTTGTACTCATTTGCCTTCCCAATGTGCTTTCTTTAGGGAAGCTGAAGAGGTATTATTGCTGGCTCCCTCAAGAACTGCACATCACCCACTCACTGCCTGAATTATCTATGTTGACAGGTGCAACAGAATATTTCTTCAGAATTGGGTTGAACATGTAATCATCATCCCTAATGTGGCATGTCAGAACAACAAACATAAAAGGGATGCCAATTGCTGCTTTCCAGAAAACACTGCCAATAAATCAGGAATCTCAAGGCTACTACTGTAATATTTTTGCATTTTTTAGAGTAGGAAAGCATGCATATAATTTATTATTTTCCTGTTGATTTTTTTCAGTGTCTGTCTTTCACCTCCTTGGTTAAGTTTATTCCTAAGTATTTTATTCTTTTTGATGCTATTGTAAATGGGATTGGTTTTCTTGCTTTCTTTTTCAAATTGTTCAATGTTAGTATATAAAAATGCAACTTTTTTTTTTTTTTTTTTTTTGTTGAGATGGAGTCTCGCTCTGTTGCCCAGCCTGGAGTGCAGTGGCTGGATCTCAGCTCACTGTAAGATCTGCCTCCCGGGTTTACGCCATTCTCCTGCCTCAGCCTCCCGAGTAGCTGGGACTACAGGCACCCGCCACCTCGCCCGGCTAGTTTTTTTTTTGTATTTTTTAGTACAGACGGGGTTTCACTGTGTTAGCCAGGATGGTCTCAATCTCCTGACCTCGTGATCCACCCGTCTCAGCCTCCCAAAGTGCTGGGATTACAGGCTTGAGCCACTGTGCCCAGCCGTGAAACTGATTTTTGTATGCTGATTTTGTTTCCTATAATTTAGTTGAATTTATTAGTTCAAACAGGTTTTTTTTTTGTGTGTGTGTGTGTGTGTGTGTGATCATTAGGGTTTTCTACATAACATCATGTCATTCTGCGAACAGAAATAATTTTACTTCTGTTCATATTTGGATGTTTTTTATTTAGCTTTCCTGCCTAACTGCTCTGGCTAGTACCTCCAGTACTATGCTGAATAGAAGTGGTGAAAGTGGGCATCCTTCTTTTGTTCCTGATCTTAAAGGAACAGCTTTCAGTTTTTCACCATTAAGTATGGTATTAGCTGTAGGCTTTGCATACATGTATGGCCTTTATTATCTTGAGGTAATTTCCTTCTATTCTTTCTTTGTTGGCAGTTTTGTTTTTTTGTTGTTATCATGAAAAGGTATTGAATTTTGTCCAGTGCTTTTTCTGGATCTCAGGGTATCATCTGATTTTTATCCTTCATTCTGTTAAGACAGTATATCTCATTGATTGATTTTCGTATGCCAAACCATTCTTACATCCCAGGGATAAATCCCACTTGGTGATGGCATATGACTCTTTTAATATGCTGTTAAATTTGGTTTGCTAGTGTTTTGTTGAGAATTTTTGCATCTATATGCTTCAGGGATATGGACCTGTAGTGTTCTTATAGTGTCTTTTTATGGCATTGATGACAAACTCATTCTCTGTTTTGTTTTTTGTTTTCTTTGTTTGTTTGTTTTTTGAGACAGGGTCCCTGTCACCCAAGTTGGAGTGCAGTGGCGTGATCACAGCTCACTGCAGCCTCAACTTTCCAGGCTCAGGTGATCTTCCTGCCTCAGCCTCCCATGTAGCTGGGACCACAGGTATGCACCACTGCTCCTGGCTAATTCTTTAATTTTTTTAGAGATGAGGGTCTCACTTTGTTGCCCAGGCTGGTCTCAAACCCCTAGGCTCAAGCAATCCTCCTGCCTCGGCCTCCCAAAGTGCTGGGATTACAGGTGTGAGTCTCCATGCCCAGCCATGATTGTCATTTTGATGAATTACTGGAAGAAGGTGGTTCCAGATGAATGAGTTTTATTTTTTATCCATGGCAGATTAAACTACTTACCAAAATATATATGTGTGTGCATATGTATGTGTCTGTGTATTCCATGGGAATGATTCCCAAATCTTGTGAGTTTCTGTTATGGTCCTCTAGGACAGGCCTAGAGCCTCACATGAAGCTTGGAGGCAGGGGAATGAGCTACTTTTAAATATGGGAAATGTGTCATAAAATTCAGCAGTTTCATTCAAAAGTTACCAGGCATCTTCTATGTGCCAGTTAGTGTTTCAGGCATTGAGGACACTGCAGTGAACAAAACAAACAAAACTTCCTGCCCTCATGGCACTTGCTTCCTAATGGTAAAGCTGACCTGTCCATAGTCCTGCTTATGGTTTAGATTTGGAGCCACCTGGCACTCAGGTCCTTTGGTAGCTTTGTCCAGGAGCTTGGTATACTAGAAAGTACTTGGTTAGAAGCAGAGGATTATCAGGCATTGGTACTGGTGGTGGTACTGGTGGTTTATCACAACCAAGGTCATGGTATTCACTGCACCAGACTATAACAGGGATAAGCTATTAAATTCTGGCAAAGTATTTTCACATCTTTGAAAATAAAATTAATTATTAGATCAACCCATGGCATTGGGATCTCACATTAATCTTCTGAACTGGCCAGGTGTGGTGGCTCACGCCTGTAATCTTAGCATTTTGGAAGGCCAAGGCAGGCGGGTCACTTGAGGTAGGAGTTCGAGACCAGCCTGACCAACAGGATTAAACCTCGTTTCTACAAAAAATACAAAAATTAGCTGGGTGTGATGGTGGGCGCCTGTAATCCCAGCTATTCCGGGAGGCTGAGGCACAAAAATCACTTGAACTTGGGAGGCAGAGGTTGCAGTGAGCTGGATCGTGCCACTGCACTCCAGCCTGGGCAACAGAGTGACTCTGTCTCAAAAAAAAAAAAAAAAATCTTCTAAACCAACAGAAAATATCATCGCCACAGAAAAAAAAGGTTGCAAATCATTATAAGGTTTTTGTCTTTACAAATGGCAATTAAAATTGAAATAACGAAAATGTCACCATTTATAAAAATGTCTAGATAAGATATAAAAAACTTTTTTTCATTCCTGGAATAAATTTTTACTTACTATGTGCCTATAACTCTACTCTTATACTGGTTTTTACATGGCCAATAAGACCATGTCAAATCTATCCATATTTCTCACTCGCCTGAGGAAGTATAAAGTTGGCTTGGTCAGATCAAAGTCATGTGGGATCTTATGACAGACAAAGGTCTTTGCTGTGTTCATGCTGCACTGAATATATAAAGTTCAAGTCAAAAGGTTTTGAATGATAACTTAGACTCATGGGACTTCTAAGTAAAAAAGTCAGCAATAACAATTATTTTCTATAACTTTTTAAAATGTGAAAACAAAATTGCTGCTAATAAAAACCTATCAGATCAAGAGAAAACCACTACCGCAAAAGAAAAGAACTAGTAGCTAGATCCAAAGATGGAAGCCAATTTTGACTTAAAATATTAAATACAAAGCCAGAGAATACATGTGTCCTGGATCTGAAGGATCTCATGTATCAAGACACAAGAAAAATATTTTTTTACTAATATTCCAAGCTACCTAAGCCCTGTGTATTATTCCTAGTTTTATTTTATTTTTTTTTCTCCAAACAAAACAGGCTTTATTTAGATCACCAAAAATAACATTTTACAGAAAGGGAACCATAACATTACACAACAAAGTATAGCTGTAAAATTTCAAACAAGAAAGGCAATGCTGGCAGGACATGGTGGCTCACTCCTGTAATCCCAGCACTGTGGGAGGCCGAGGCGAGTGGATCACCTGAGGTCAGGAGTTCAAGACCAGACTGGTCAACATGGCGAAACCCCATCTCTACTAAAAACACAAAAATTAGCTGGACATGGTGGCGCACGCCTGTAATCCCAGCTACTTGGAAGGCTGAGGCAGGCAAATCTCTTGAACTCAAGAAGCGGAGGTTGCAGTGGGCCGAGATCGCCCCAGTGCACTACAGCCTGGGTGACAGAGAGAGACCTTATCTCAAAAAAAAAAGTTTGTCAGAGAGGGAACCGTTAGAAGCAAACGTGTAGCTGCGAATTTTCTTTTGCCATCAATATCGAGTCCCTCTAAAATACTTTGACCCTACTTTGCGGTTTCCAAGTACAAACTAAACCTTGTTGGACAGAGTTGCTCAGTTTCATCAAAAGAATGAAATCAATTTGCCACATAAAAAAAAAAAAAAAAAAAATTTGGTTAATGCTAACAAATAATGAAACAATGTGTTTCTTGCCTAGTTTTATCTGGGACCTATCTGATCTCCAATATCTAAACTGTAAGATGAAAAATGCTATTGTGATCTAATAAACAAACTAGCAATTCTGTTTATGCATTGATCATATTTACCTGTTTTTCTCCATTTTGGACAAGCCATTTGCAAAATTCTTCAGTGGTGCTCAGTGTTTCAAAATCCTCTGAGCCCAGTGTTGCTCGATATGCATTGATACTTTTTATGAAATATGTCTCAACAGCATCTGGAAAAATGGAAACAATTATTTAAGGCAAGCTGCTAACCTTTACAAATGTCTAATATCAGCTTTGGCTCAACTGACATTTTCATGCTTAAAGTCCATGCTTATTCTCAAGCCAGGTCTCATAAGGACTCTTTAAAAGTCTAAGATGTTTTTTGTTTGTTTGTTTGTTTGTTTGTTTGTTTGAGATGGAGTCTCAATCTGTTGCCAGGCTGGAGTGCAGTGGTGCAATCTGGCTCACTGCAACCGCTGCCTCCTGGGTTCAAGCGATTCTCCTGTCTCAGCCTCCCGAGTAGCTGGAACTACAGGTGCATGCCACCATGCGCAGCTAATTTTTGTATTTTTAGTAGAGACGGGGTTTCACCATGTTGGCCAGGACAGTCTCAATCTCTTGACCTCATGATCCGCCCACCTCGGCCTCCCAAAGGGCTGGGATCACAGGTGTGAGCCACCACACCCGGCCCTAAAATGTGATTTAATGGCATCATATGATGTTTTGGTTTTTATTCTCCTTAAAAATTCATGGAATTTTTTGTAGCAAAAAAGAAAGCTTCTGTCTGAATAGGCCTATTATGCTAATGTTACAAATAACTACCGTATTAAACTCCCAGGTATATTGCAAGACTATATTTTTAGCTAAATAAACCTCTGATAGTGAGTAATGTTTACTGAAGTTCCTGTTTGGGGGGTTGGGAGGGAGTAAGTTGTGATTTTATAAGTATTTTAAACATATAGTTGTTATGGCTTGAAAATTTAATTTTAATGCTGTGTCTTTCCAAACACAACACATGTACAGTTCTGTAACATGTACAAATTGCATAGTAGTCACAGCTTTTAGGGTATCCATCACCCAAATAACGTACATTGTACTCATTAATTTCTCATCATCCACCCCTCCATCACACTCTTATGAGTCTCCATTATCTATCACTGCACTAAGCCCATGTGCACACATTTTTTAGCACCCATTTATGAGTGAGAACCTTGATACTTGACTCTCTGTGTCTGGCTTGTTTCACTTAAGATAATGACTTTCAGTTCCATCCATTTTGCTGTGAAAGACATAATTTCATTCTTTTATGACTGAAGAGTATTCTATTGTGTATTTATGCCACATTTTCTTTATCCAATCATCCACTGATGAATACTTAGATTTATTCTGTTATCTTTGCTATTGTGAATAGTGCTGCGATAAACATACAAGTGCAGGAATCTTTTTGATACATACCTTTCTTTTCTTTTGGGTAGATGCCTAATAGTGGGATTCCTGGATCAAATGGTCATTCTATTTTTAGTTCTTTGAGAAATCTCCATATTGTTTTCCATAGAGGTTGCACTAATTTACATTCCCACCAACAGTGTATGAGAGTTCCCTTTTCTCTGCACCCTCACCAACATCTGTTTTTTGTTGTTTTGTCTTTTTCATAATAGCCACTGTGACTAGGGTAAGATGATTTCTCATCTATACTGTCTTGATTCTGTGGGTTTTTTTAGTAAGTCTTGAAGTTGGATAGTGTCAGTCCTCCAACTTTGTTCTTCAATGTTGTTGGTTATTCTGGCCTCTCCATGTAAACTTCAGAATCAATTTGCTAATATCCAAAAAATAACTTGCTGAGATGATTATTAGAATTGAGTTGAATTGATAAATAAAGTTGGAAGAACTGACATCTTGACAACTGAGTCTTCTTATCTATGAACATGGAATAGATATTAAATAAAGATATCTCAGTTTACTTTAGTTCTTTGATTTCTGTTTTTTTCTTTCTGAGATGGGGCTCACTGTGTTGCCCAGGCTGGTCTCAAGCTCCTGATCTCAAGCAATTCTCCTACCTCAGTCTCCCAAGTAGCTAGGACTACAGGAACATACCACAATACCTGGCTAGTTCTTTGATTTCTTGCATCAGAGTTTTGTTGTTTTCCTCACATACATTTCACAAATATATTGCTAGATTTATACCTAATTATTTCATTTCTTGGAGTGCTAATGTCAATGGTATTGTTTTAAATTTTAAATTTTACTTATTCATTGTTGGTATATAGGAAAGTATTGACTTCTGCATATTAAACTAGTATCCTGAATCTTTTCTGTAATCACTTATTAATTCCAGACTTTTTGTTGATTCTTTCAAATTTTCTAATCAATCTCATCTGCAAATAAAAAATTATATTTCTTCTTTCACAAATATTATAGTATAGTTTTTATTTCGTTTTCTTCTCTTATTCCATTAGCTAGGTCTTCCATTATGATGCTGAAAAGGAGTGGTGAGAGAGGAAACTGCCTTGTTCCCAGTCTTAATAGAAAAGCTTCTAGTTTTTCACCATTAAGAATAATGGTGTTGACCGGGCACAGTGGATCACACCTGTAATCCCAGCACTTTGGGAGGCCGAGGTGGGTGGATCACCTGAAGTCACGAGTTTGAGACCAGCCTGGCCAACATGGTGAAACCCCGTCTCTACTAAAAATACAAAAATTAGCCAGGCATGGTGGGGGGTGCCTGTAATCCCAGCTACTCAGGAAGCTGAGGCAGGAGAATCACTTGAACCCAGAAGGCAGAAGTTGCAGTGAGCTGAGATCACACCATTGCACTCCAGCCTGAGTGACAAAAGTGAAACTGTCTCAAAAAAAAAAAAAAAAAAAGAACAATGGTGTTAGCTGCAGGTTTTTTTGCAGATGTGACTTATCAGGCTGAGGAAATCCCCCTATATTCCTAGTTTGCTGAGAGTTTTTATCATAAATGAGTGTTGGATTCTTCCAAATGCTCTTTCTGCATCTATTGATATGATCATGCAGTTTTTCTTCTTTAGCCTGTTGGTGTGATGCATTGATTGATTTTCAAATGCTGGACTGGCCTTGCATACCTGGGATAAATTCCAATTGGCTGTAGTATATAATTCTTTTTATGCATTGATGGATTCAACTTGCTAATGTTTTGTTAAGGATTTTTGCCTCTATGTTCATGAGATGTATTGATCTGCAGTTTTCTTTTTTTTTTTTAATCTTGATATTTTTTTAAAATTATACTTTAAGTTCTGGGGTACATGTGCAGAATGTGCAGGTTTGTTACTAGGTATACACGTGCCATGGTGGTTTGCTGCACCCATCAACCCGTCATCTACATTAGGTTTTTCTCCTAATGCTATTCCTCCCCCAGCCCCTGAGAGGCCCCAATGTGTGATGTTCCCCTCCCTGCGTTCATGTGTTCTCATTGATCTATAGTTTTCTTTTAATATCTTTGTCTAATTTTGGAATTAGGGTAATGTTGGCTTCATAGATTGACTTAAAAATAGTTACTCTGCTTCTATCTTTTGGAAGAGATTGTCAAGAATTTGTTATATGTTTGGTAGAATTCACTAGTGAACCCACATGGGATGGTTATTAATTATTGATTCAATTTCTTTAATAGAAATGGATCTGTTCAAATGGCTTAGATTTTCTTATGTGAGTTTTGGCAGATTGTGTCTTTCATGAGAGATTGACCTATTTCATCTAGGTTATTGAATTTGTGAGCCTAGAGTTTTTCATAATATTCTTTTATTGTCCTATTAATGTCCATTGGATCTGTAATGATGTCTCCTGTTTCATTTCTCATAATAGTAATTTGTGTCCTGTCTGTTTTCCTCAGCCTGGCTAGAGGTTTATCAGTTTCATTGATCTATTCAAAGAATCAACTCTCAGTTTTGTTTTCTTCGTTGACTTCCTGTTTTTAATTTCATTGATTTCTACTGTAATTTTTATTACTTTTTTCTTACTTTGGAATTAATTTGCTCTTCTTTTTCTAGCTTCCTAAGGCAGAAACTTAGATTATTCATTTTAGATCTCTTTTCTAATATACAAATTCAATGCTACAAATATCCCTCTAAGCACTACTTTTGCTGCATCCCACAAATTTTACATTGTTTTCATTTTCAAAAAAAAATCTTAATTCAAAACATTTTAAAGTTTCTCTTGAGATTTCTTTTTATCCCACACATATGTGGGATATGTGTTGTTTAATCTCCAAGTATTTTGGGATTTTCCAGGTATCTTTCTGTTATTGATTTCTAGTTTAATTCCACTGTGGTCTGAGAGCAGACATTGTACATTTTCTATTCTTCTAAATTTGTCAGGGTGTGTTTCATGGCCCAGAATGTGGTCTATCATGGTGAATGTTCCATGTGAGCTTGGGAAGAATGTGCACTCTGCTATCGTTTGGATAGAGTAGTCAATAGATGCTAATTGTATTAAGTTGATTGATGGTGCCGTTGAATTTGATTATGTCCTTACTGATTTTCTGCCTGTGTGTTTGTCCATTTCTGATACAAGGGTATGATGGCTAATACTGAGTGTCTTGATTGGACTGAAGGATGCAAAGTATTGATCCTGGTTGTGTCTGTGAGGGTGTTGCCAAAGGAGATTAACATTAGAGCCAGTGAGATGGGAGAGGCAGACCCACCCTTAATCTGGGTGGGTACAATCTAATCAGCTGCCAGTGTGGCTAGGATAAAAGCAAGCGGGAGAATGTGAAAAGATTAGACTGGCTTAGCCTCCCAGCCTACATTTTTCTCCCATGCTGGATGCTTCCTAACCTCAAACATCAGACTTTGGGACTTGGACTGGCTTCCTTGCTCCTCAGCTTGCAGATGGCCTATTGTGGGACCTTGTGATCCTGTGAGTTTAATACTCCTTAATAAACTCCCCTTTATATATACATATCTATCCTATTAGTTCTGTCCCTCTAGAGAACCCTAATACAAGGGGTATTGAAGAGTACAACTATGATAGTGAATTCATCTATTTCTTCTTACAGTTCCATCATTTTTTCCTCAAATATTTTGAAACTCTTGTTAGGCATGTACACATTAAGGATTGTATGTCTTCTTGGAGAACTGACCCCTTTATCATATGTAATGCCCTTCTTTATCCCTGATAACTTTCCTTGCACTAAGTTTGTTCTGGCTGAAACTAATATGACTACTCTTGCATTCTTTTGATTAATGTTAGTATAGTGTATCTGTCTCCATCCATTTCCTTTTAATCTGTGTGTGTCTTTATATTTAGAGTGGATTTATTGTAGACAGCATATAGTTGGGCCTTGTTTTTTGATCACTCTGAAAATCTTTCTTTAAATTGGTTTATTTAGACCACTGATGTTTAAAATAATTGTTAATATAGTTGGATTAACATTTACCATATTGTTTTTTCTATTTGTTGTCCTTTTTCTTTGTTTTTGTCTTTTACTCTTTTCCTGCCTTTTGTGGTTTTGCTTTCTAAATTTATTTTTTTATTTTTTATTTTTTTAGAGATAAGATTTCATTCTGTCTCCTAAGCTGGAGTGCAATGGTGTGATCATAACTCACAGCAGCCTCGAACTCCTGGGCTCAAGCAATCCCCCCACCTCTGCCTCCTAAGTAGCTAGAGTTACAGGCACAAGCCACTGCACCCAGCTCCTTTTGTGGTTAAATTGAGCATTTCATATATTCCAGTTTCTCCTTTTAGCATATCAGTTACACTTTTTTTTTTTAAACTCTTTTTAGTGGTTGCCCTGGAGTTTTCAATACACATTTACGACTATTCCAAGTTCACTTGCAAATAACACTATACAGTACCTTATAATAACAGAATAATCCTAATCCCTGCCTTCTGCTCCTAATCACTGTTGTCATTCATTTACATGAGAATTCATAATTGAATACACTGTTGCTATGATTTTGAACAAACTTATTTGTTAGATTAAGAATAGGAAAAATGAGGTTTTTATTTTATTATCACATTTCTTCTCTAGTGCGCTTTCTTTCCTTATGTGCCTATGGATTTCTGTATCATTTTCCTTTGCTCTGAAGAACTTCTTTTAGCATTTCTTTAAAGGAAGTCATGGTACGGTTCCTGTGGAGATAGATTTCCACTCTGGTACATTGTGATTCTCTTTATTTTGCTGTCTCTCCAATATGTGGGGCACTGGTTTGCCATGTGACCTCAGTTCTCTATGACAGATCTAAGAGGAGTTAATTTTTCATTTTGCTTTTTACATGTTGTTTGGATGAAGTGATGACTTCCAAACTCCTTATATACCAGAACAGAAACCAGAAGTTTTTGCTCAGATTTTAGTGCTTATTATTTTTAATCTGGATTTCTGGGGTTCACTCCTGTGAACTTAGTGTTGACCCACTGATTTGGGCAGAGGTTGTGCTTAAATACCTTCAGCCTATTAGTCGCCCATCCTGTCAATTGATCTGTATGTAGACGAAAATGCATTCCAAGCTCTCGCACATTTCAAGTCTTCTTTGGTTGTTACTCTTTATTAGGCTCCCAAGTATCCCCTGTAGATGTATATATAGTTTCGTGGGTATCCAGGGATGTGGGGAGAGCTCATTTAGCTCTTCTGTGGTCTCCCCATTAAAATTTCTGATGCCACTCACACCAACCAGGACAGCAATTTCAGGATAGTGTCAACATGCAGACTTTCCTCTTTTCATTTCCTCCAGTGTTTGCCCCCTTTATCTGATAAACCTGAGGGTTTTTATCCCTTTCATTATATTAAGTCTGCCTCCAATGCCAGCAAAGCTGCCGGTTCTCCTGTGCAGCCCATGGCGATAACATTGCAGTTCTCATGGACCGACCTGGGGCAGTGGATGGAAGCAGCCCCAGGCAGGACGGCCACAGATTTTCTCTTTTCTCAAAGCTCCAGCAGTTTTTTCAAAAATAAATGCTTTGCAATTTGTTCTCTTTATCTACTTCCAGCACTATCAAATAGTTGTTTATGCTCATTTTATTCAGTTTGTGTGACTGTATGTGTGGATATGATTTACAGACCTCTTCACAAAGTCAGTGTCTAGTGTCTGTTTACATTTTGATGAAATCTTACTTTGTAGTTTAATGTCTACCTAAATGTAACTATAAACAATAGTATTATTTTGTGTGTACTAAAAATGCAACTGTTTTTCCTTAATACTTTTTAAAAATTAACCTTGATAGCTACAGGTATAGTCCGGTCCTTTTTTTTTAAATTTTTTTGAGACATAGTCTCTCTCTGTCGCCCAGGCTGGAGTGCAGTGGTGAGATCTCAGCTCACTGCAAGCTCCACCTCCCAGGTTCACGCCATTCTCCTGCCTCAGCCTCCCGAGTAGCTGAGACTACAGGCGCCCGCCACCACGCCCGGCTAATTTTTTTTTTTTATTTTTATATTTTTCAGTAGAGATGGGGGTTTCACCATGTTAGCCAGGATGGTCTCGATCTCCTGACCACGTGATCCGCCCGCCTCGGCCTCCCAAAGTGCTGGGATTACAGGTGTGAGCCACCGCGCNCTGGAGTGGAATGGCGCAATCTCGGTTTACTGCAACTTCCGCCTTCTGGGCTCAAGCAAGTCTCCTGTCTCAGCCTCCCGAGTAGCTGGGATTGCAGGCGCACGCCACCAAGCCCGGCTAATTTTTGTATTTTTAGTAGAAACGGGGTTTCACCATGTTGGCCGTGTGGTCTCAAACTCCTGATCTGAGGTGAAACACCTGCCTCGGCCTCCCAAAGTGCTGGGATTACAGGCGTGAGCCACTGCGCCCCAGCCCAAGTCCAGTCCTTTTAACAACTACAAAATTCCATGTAGTGAATACACCAAATTTTCCTTTTACTTATCGATAAATATTTGGGTTATTTTTTACAGTTACAACTAGTGACACAGTGAACATCTTTATTCATGTTTGCTTTAAATTTTACTAGATATTATCAAATTAGTCTCCAAATTTAATATCAATTGACACTCACTCCTACTAGTTATGAATAAACATACCCATTTACCCATAATTTGCCAACTGCAAATTTATATTTTTAAACTTTTAAAATTTTCACATAGGATGGGTGAAATTCTGATCTTGCATTTTTAAAGATACATACCATTTTAAGATGTGTGACATCCTGCCAAATTGCTCTCCAGAGTTTTTATCAAATCTCATCAATCCTGGTGTTACCATTTTAAAAAATTTTGACAGTTTGGTAGACAAAAACAGTAACTTTGCTTTTATTTTTTAATTACTAGTATGATTGAAACTTTTTCCACATGAATTTTGGCCTTATTTATTATTTTTAGAGACAGGGTCTTACTGCATTGCCCAGGCTAGAGTGCAGTGGCAGGCTTATAGTTCACTGCAGACTCGAACCCTTAACTCAAGCAATCCTCCCATTTCAACCTCCTGAGTAGCTAGGACCATAGGCACGTGCTACTACACCCAGCTTTTCTTTTTTTTTTTTTTGTAGAGATGGAGCCTCAAAATTCCTGGCTTCAAGTGATCTTCTCACCTTGGCCTCTGTATTTTTTATCCAGGCCTTGGTACTTTTTTAAAGCCTATTTTTTTCTATAAATATAAATTTTAGCTCTTACATTTAGGACAATGATCCATTATTAATGTTTGTGTATGGCATGAGCAAGAGTCCAATTTTTTTTTTTTGGCATGTGGTATCCAGTTGTTCCAGTATTATTTGTTTTAAAGACTATCCTTTCCATATTGAATTACTTTTGCACATTTATCAAAAATTAGTTGGCCATAATTATATGGGTCTATTTCTGTACTCCACTGTGTTCCAATGACTCTGATCTCTGTGTCTGTCCCTTCACCAATACACCACATTCTCTCGATTACTGCTTTATAGTAAACCTTAAAATCAGGTACTATGATTCCTCCAACTATATGCTTTTCCAAAACCATTTTAGCTATCCTAATTTCTTTGCTTTTTCACACAAATTTTAGAGTCAGCTTGTCTATATTTACAAATGCTTCTGTTGGGATTTTAATTATAATTATGTTAAATCTGCAGATCAATCTTGGAAGACTGATATCTTTACTATATTGTCTTCCAATCCATACATAGTATATCTATTTATTTAGGTCATCTTTAATTTCTTTCATCAGTTTTGTAGTTTTCAGCACATAAATAATGTACATATTTTGATAGATTTATACCTAAATATTTCATTTGTAGGGATGGGGCTATTGTGATGTTTTAAAATTTTTGTTTCCAGTTGTTCATTGCTACTATATAGAAATACAATTAAGTTTTGTGCATTGACCTGGTATCCTGTGACCTTGCTAAACTTAAACATATTAGTTCTAGGATTTTTGTAGATTATTTGGCATTTTCTACAGAGACAATCATTTTGACTGCAAATAGGGACTATTTTATTTTTCTTGCCTTCTTGCATTTGCTGGACTTCTAGTACTATGCTGAATAGGAGCAGTGAGAGTGAACATCCTTGTCTTGTTCTTGATCTTGAGGGGTAAAGCGCTCAGTCTTTCACCACTAAGCATGAAATTAACTATAGGGTTTTTTGTAAATGCCTTTTATCAGATTAAGGAAGTTCCTTTCATCATGAATAGATGTTGAATATTGTCACACGCTTTTTCTGCAACAACTGATAAAATCATGCTCTTTCCATGACTGGACTGTTAATATGGTAGAGGTACACTGACTGAAATTTGAATATTAAACCAGTGTGACATCCTCAAGAAAAAAACTTCACTGATCACAGTGGTCTGTGACCATACCACCCTAAACACACCAGATCTAATTTGATCATGGTATGTTATTTATATATTGCTATATATTTTGTTGCTTTTTTCATCTACACCCATGAAAGGTCTTGATCTATAGTTGTCTTGTTTTTTTCTTGTAATGTCTTTGCCCAGTTTTGATATCAGGGTAATGCTGGCCTCATAAAATTAGCAAGTGTTTTCTCCTCTTCTGTTTTCTGAGACAGATTATGTAGAATTGTGTGTTATTCCTTCTTTAGATGTTACATAGAATTCCCCAGTGAAATCATCTGGGCCTGGAGATGTCTTTCTTAAAAGACTAACTACAAATTTATTAGAAAGAAATAGTTACGGGTCCATCCAGGTTGTTCATCTTGACTACATTGTTTTTACTTTTATTTATGGCACTTTGTGACAGATAGAAGCTTTAGACCTGTACTCCACTGTGTGCCAATGACTCTGATCTCTGTGTCTGTCCCTTCACCAATATACCACATTCTCTTGATTATTGCTTTATGGTAAATCTTAAAATCAGGTACTATGATTCCTCCAACTGTATGCTTTTCCAAAACCATTTTAGCTATCCTAATTTCAAACTCTTCTTTTATGGTATGTCTTTGTGTGCTTTGAAAAGTTCTTTCCTCCAATTTTTAATTTTAGTATTTGTATTCCAGTACTATATTTTCTTCTCGTTAATTTACATTTTTAGTTTTGATGCATGAAATGTTAGTCCACCTGGAATTTAGTGAATGATATCATATAAAAATCTATATTTTTAAAGTTAAAAATTAGTATATAAGAAAAGGATGAGGTGGCCTTGAAATCTCTCAACTGTATAAACATAAACATTTGTTTTTTCTCACTTAAAAAAAAAGCTAAAATTTGTACATATTCACAGACTAAATTTCTTATAACTACAAAGACTACTTTTAAAAAGCTCAAGTATATATGGAGAATATATACTGTGAATATAGAGGAGGAAATCTTAAAAGGAGAAAGATGATTAGCTGAAAAACAAAGAATCAGGAAGTCTTCAATGGATACTTATGCTTAAAAAATAATTTAAAGAATAATTAAAAGAAAAAATGTTTAATGACATGGGGAATACAAGCATTGAAAAAAGTAGGATGCAAAGCTTTCTCTGTAATTCTGTCCATCTCTCTAACTGGAAAATAACATACAGAAAAAGGTTACTTTTATAAGCAAAGAAAACAGACAGTTTTAAAATGATCAAATTACATTCTTCATGAAGCCTAAATTCCTCCTGACAGGCCACTGAATCCATCAGTGTCCATTAATCTGATCAAGCCAGCAGAGAATGATACATTGTCCTCCCTCACTGGTTCATTTGTGTCTCTCCCAAAGCCACCCACTTTCAAAAAGATGACCTTGCCAGACAAAGAACTATTGTTGAAGCATAAATTAATCAGTTGGCTTTCTCTGTAACCCCCAGTGTCTAACTATTGAATATAGGTCAAGAAAATGCTGCTAACAAACATTCTCTCTTGCAAACCAGAGGAAAAGAGTCAAGGAGACTGAAAGTGGAGGAGGAGATGGGGAACCAATGCTTTACCCATTTATCACTGGATTTCCTCATCAACCGACACTGCACAGTCACCTTCACAGTGTGTGTGATATCTACTAGTTAAGAAGATGAATCTTGCTGAGATTCAAAATAAATAAAGGATATAGAAATCAGATGATTTATTTGTTTCTGACATTCCAACAATGTGGAAATCAGATGATTTATTTGTTTCTGACATTCCAACACATGTGGAGGTATATTATCAGGTTTAAATTAATGTGTAATTGATTTTGTATAAGACTGCGACTCACCTAATCTTTCCATTACAGGAATAAATAGCTAATTAGAATTGTAGATAGACCATTTGCCAATGTGCTTCCCTCATGCGACTGGGAAATAACTTCAAGGCTACCTCTTTTACCTACCCCTGTGCTGGGCCTCTCCAGACATGGCATAAGCTTTGGCCAGTAACGCACTCGTTTCTGCAGTTTTGGGGCTGACTTCAGTGAACAAAGAAACACAGATAGAATGAGCCTGGAATAAAGAAAGTCATGACAAGGTAAGCACCCAAATGACAGTGTTCACTGTGGATTTAGATGAGAGGTGAGTTTGAGTCCCAGCTCTGCCACTTCCTAGCTATGAGTCTTGTGCAAGTAATGTCACCTTCACTCGTTGAAGGAATATATAATTCCCACTGTTTAGGGTTTGGGAAAGATTAAGTGAGATGGTATATGCAAAGCACAGGGCACAGTACTCATCACATTGTAAGTTCTCATAAATGTTAGCTAGTACAATTTTTATTAGATTTCATAGCAAACATAAAGTCATAACCTTAGCTCAGTCTCACTGGACTGAACTCCAGTCTTGAAGACAGTCTTATAAATGTAAATCAGGGATAACTGGAATAGTACTTGTTACAAAAACTTGTTGTAAATATTAAATAAATTAATGGTCAATATATGTAAAGTGGTTAGAACACCACCCAGCATATAGTAAGCACTAAAAAAGTGTTAGATTTTATATTATTTGTGCTAAAATGGAAGGAGTAACACTTGGAAAAGAGAAAGAGAAAAACATTGAGTCCACACCCACCAGCCACAAAAGAACCACCTGTGCTTAATATTTCACAGGCCAGATACTGCGAGGTGTTTCAAAGAGCTGAGGGATTATCAGAGAAGACTTTAGAGCCGAGACACAGAACAGAGTTGTTATGAGTACAGGCTGTATGGTCAGATTTAGAGTTCAAATCCCTGCTTTACTATTTGTTAGCTATACAGTGTCAGCTGAGTTAGCTAAAACTCTTTGTGCTTCAGTTTTCTCATCCTTAAAATGAGATAAAATAATAATGTTACCTACTTCATAGAGCTACTGTACAGATTAAATGAATCAATACATCCTCTAGGGCACTTAGAAAAAGCATTCCATAAATTTTAACTCTTATCTTTTGGTGCTTTTGGGAAACACTGATATTTATTGTTTTATTCATTCCAAAAAAGCATTCCGTAAATTTTAACTCTTATCTTTCGGTGCTTTTGGGAAACACTGATATTTATTGTTTTATTCATTCTGATCTGACCACTGCTTTAAGCAAGTCTTGAACACAAAAACCAGACTGGCTTTTTCTGTAAGCAGTGGACTCCCTGCCTTCACAGCAGCGTTCTCTGACATCTCTCCACTGTGTGATGTTTCTAATCGTAGATTGTCAGATTGTGTGCAATGCCTTTTCTTCCGAATCTGTTTTCATGTATACTGTTAGAATGCATTGCACCTTTTCTATGATACAGGATATCCAGTATTTTGATCTGTTTGTCGCTGTGGGAGATGCTTGAAGCCATGGGCAGCATTCTCCTTTGGAGAGAGAAAAGGTGAATTTAGCAGCTTCGACTACATGATACATAAAAGTACCCTAAACTGTTACCATATGATAGACTCAACATTCCTTCCTATGTTTTGTTTTGTTTTCCCCTGGGCATTTGTCAAGTTAGTTACCTCCAAGTGAAACGCCCTTTTGTTAGTTTGACCTTAGGTTTGGAAATATAATCAGCTAGACTAGTTTAAAGTACAAATGACAGCATTACCCTAAAATATCATGATTTTTCTTTTAAAAAGGCCCTTTGTTTTTGCTGAAGATGTAAGTTCGGTTGTCGCCGTATCTTTTTTCCTTGGAGTAGACTCACATTTTGCTTCTTTTTCCCAGCACCAACAGAGATGAGAGTGGGTGCCTGGGAAGGGGAAGTGCTGTCTGCACAGCCAGTGACACAGCACATTCACCCACCTGAGTCAGTGTTCTCTGGCCTGGTCATTTAAGGTTTGATCAAGGGCTCTTAGGTGGATCTGGAGGCAAGTCAGGGTTAAAACAGAATCAATTCCAGCCCTTGTTCTTCTGAGAAGCCCATGCTTCCCCGGCCCTGAGAACCAGGCCTGGGGCCAAACAAGGCAACCCAGCCTGGGCTCTGGCCAACCCACTGACCTGCTGCAAGTACTGGATGGCCTGGTTGTGGTTCCTCCTTAGCTGCTCGATCTGAGCAGTTTCCTCATACAGGCTGATCAGATCTGACGTCCTGTCACCCTTGGCAGCAATAACATCGCCAATTGCCTTTTCAAAGTATGTCAGTGCTAGGTTCAATCTGTGGATGGCCAAGGAGGCTCTGCAAGAAAAGGGATGAAAGTAAAAAGTCACAGAGAGGCCACTTACTTTGCAGACACAAAAGGAACTGATTCCAAGAATTAGAGAATTTGGCCTTCGTAGGCCCATCATCTTGGTCGCTGGCTCAAAAATCCAGCCTTGCTGTAAATAAACTCCAATTATCCTGCATTTTATCCATCAGATTTCACTGACTACTCATTAAACTCATTACTATGTCGTGCTGTTGTCTAATTTTTTAAAAAGGCAAATGGAAAAAATGGCTTCCAGGAATTCACAAGATGGGATAATTTACCCATAAACATAGACTTTCTAAAATCAAAATAAAATTTTATTACCTCTGGCTCTCTCTCTTTCAGGCCAAAGAAAGTTTTTGCTTTGTTTTGTTCCATTTAATTTGGCCAATTCCTCCTCAGTTAAAAATGAGAGAGGATAGAAAAAAAAATGTAAATATTCCCCAAAGAGAGTGATTAAATAAATTATAGCATATCATAAATAAAATACCTCAGAGACATTAAAAGTCATGTTTTCTTTTTAGACAGATATGGGGAGATATTAAAATTGTGCTAAAAGAAAAAATATATAAAACTGCACTTAAAATGTGATCCACATAGAGATATAGTTATCGATATCCACATATATCTGTCCAAAATGTTCATAGCAGTTATGTCTGTGTGGTGGTATCACAGTTGGCTTATTTGTTCTTTATACCTGTCTGTATTTTCAAAATTTTCCACAACAAAGTTGGGAATATAATTTTTTTAAATGAGGATAAAACAGTATCTCATTGAGGTTTATTTTTCCAGAGACAGCAAGACAAAATGAGAGCATGGGTAGTTCAAAGCTGCTTCTGGTAGTTATTAGCTTTATCAAACTCTACAAGCCAACAGTTCCTTCTAAATAAAACAATTGAGTTTATACTGCAAGTGTGTTGTGAAGAATAATATTCAGTGTAAAATCACCTAACACGTAGTAGATACACAATCAATATTCCTTCCTCCTCACTCCAATATTTGTATTCCTAAGTTGAATTAAAAATATATGTGTAAGCCAGGTGTGGTGGTGTCTTGCCTGTGGCCTCAGCTATGGAGGAGCCTGAGCCCGGGAGTTCGAGGTTTCAGTGAGTTCTGATTGCACCCTGCACTCCAGCCTGAGTGACAGAGTGAAAAGCTATCTAAATGAAAATGATAGAAATATCTACCCTCATTGGCTGTCATGAGGACTAAGTGAAATAAATTATGTAAAGCACTTAGAACAGCGTCCAGTATGTAGTTATACTTAGTAGGCACTCTAACGCTTAGAACAGGACATGCATAAAAAAGGTATTCAATAAATACTGGAGAATAGATGAACAAAATGAGCACCAGAGTTTTTCTGAAAAAGGAATAAGGCTATCTTTCACATAAGGCAGAAAACTTTAGGCCCTATGTGACAGGAGTAGACATTCGCCAGAATGTAATTTATTGCCCTATGGACTTAAGTCAATAGTTTGATTTAGTTCTGGACATTCCAACATCTCCCCATTTCCCATTTGACTTCTAGATTCATGGTTGTTTAGAGGAGGCAGACATGACGCATGTATTTCATTTACTTACCATTCAGTCATATACCCTGCTGTGCCAAGTGCTTACAGTTCTGGAAACAGATTGCTTTCAAGGATGTAAAGATATTTGAAAAATCTAGGGAACAGTAAACTCTTTATTCTTTTTCTTCTAACAATCTGATGGGCCCACATTCGTTTCTAAATATTCTGATTCTCGGAGGATCCCTAACTCAACAGCAAGACAATTAAATCTTGTTCTGTCTTAAACAAATTCCATGAACTTTGTTTTCATATGGAACAGCACTTTCCTTAAAAATGCACATGCTGTGCATGGCTTTCACAGCTTCCAGTTAACTGTCTCCATTAATTGTTTCTTCATCTAAAATGTCACATGTAATGACAAAAATAGGTGGCAATTCAGAAAAAAATATATTAGAGTGAGCGTGAGAGGCAAGTGTAAGGAAGACTAAGAGTTAGTGAGTTCAGATCACAGATCCAACATTTACAAGCTATGTTATCTTGGACAATTTGTTTAACCTCGGCTTCAGTCTCCTTGACTGCCCCCCTTTAATAAAATAATAGTCATACCAACTACCTCAATAGCTGTTGTGAGGATTACATGGGGCAGTACACAAAAGGCACAGTGTATGCGTTTGGTAAATATGAGCCTGTTTTATTATCATTTGAGTTTCTGGGGTTTTTTGCTCTAAATATTTTTCTCCCTAATATCATGTAATTCCAGGCCTCATTCATAAAATCCTCAGCTTCTCCAAGCCCAGATCTTACCTGCCCAAAGCAAGTGTTAGGTCTTTCTCAGAGACTTGTAATTCACAAACGCCTCCTTCGTATAATTCTTTCAGCTCCTTCATGTTTCTCTCTGCCTTCTGCAGGTTGAAATAGGCTTCTCTGCCAGTGAAACAGTCAAGGAAAATGCCAAGTACTCAAACTAACATCCACTGCACAGGGACAGCAGGTGATAAGGAAACAAAAGGGGCTCTTGGAAAAATGAAGTAATATTAAAAATGGTTACTTAACTATGTTCTCTATTTTCCATGTATTATGTTGTCAAGAAGGAAGAATTCTTTAGAGGAGGAACAGGGGCTTGGGTTTCCTGTGGTGGTTGCCGGAATCCAAGACTAGAGTAGGAAGGGTTTGCAGGAGTGAACGGAAACTGTAAATTACACTCGATTTCCTTGAGAGGCATCTACTGCGTGACAATAGTTATTCATTTTTCCCAAGCCTGTTCCTGTGAATGGTAAAAGAGACTAATTACTCTGAAAGGAACTTTCTGGGTCATTTAGAAAGTCCAAGCAAAGCAGGTTTTGGGCCAGAGGCAAACAGCAGAAAAGCAAAAAAATCCCTTTAATTCCCAAACATGCTTCTATTTCCCACATTTTCAATAGCCCCCTGCTAAGGGTATAACAGAGGAAGGCCACATATCAGATTTTGCAAGTTGAACATTAGGACCAAAAAAGTAGAGAGGGGGATGTGTGGAGAGGAGACTGGGGACACATGGGCTCAAGGAGTGCTCATGATGATTTGTGAACATCAAATGCCCTTAACATCTTTCCAGTGGAGATGGTACAAAAGGCTGTCAAAATCTCCAGTTCTGAGGAAAGGCACATATAACAGTCCCCCTCTGGGGGTTTGCAGAACTACTTGTTTTGTCTATTTTGCTTGGCCTCCAGCCTCATGGGCAGTATCTGCAAGAGCATTTCAAAAAACTAAAATGATCGAGAATCAGTTAAATCAGTGGTTTTGGGCTGCAAATTACAATCTCTGGAGGGCTTTTAAAAATTTCAATGAACAGATGTACCTCAGAGCCTCTCAGTCAAAATCTTTGGGGTAGGAACAGAGAGCAGAAATTCTTAAAGCTCCCCAGGGGATTACAATGTGCAGCCTAGTTTGCCAAATTGTGCTTTAAATTATCCCCCATTCTCTCCATCCCTACACCACCACTACCACTACCCGCAACCTCATTGCTAATACTGATTTTCTTGGGTGCTCAATGAAGAGTGGAACAGACTCAGAAAACCTTCGACTGGCTAGGTGATATGTCATCTCTTCCATGGCTCAACTCAGAGCCTATATGAATAGACATAGGAAGAGAATACACACCCTTCTAGATGGAGAGGAGAGGCTTGTGGAGGGCCTTGATGTTGGAACAGATCTACAAGGCCTTGGTTCCATTTCCCACCCTCCTGTATGAGATGACCCATCTGGCATGTGTGGCCTGTGGCCCCGAACACTAAACACAGCTGGGAAGGGAAGGATATCGGTTTTGCAGGAGCCAGGCCACCCCCAGAGTGTAGTACAGCATGACCAGAGCTTCCAGGATTTCCTCTTTCTCCTTATCTGAGGTCGTATTTGCCTTCCAGGTCAACAGTGTATTCTTGGCTGACACAGCATGTTTCTTGGCCTGAACTGGGAGGCCTGGGGGAGTTAGAGGGTGGGTAGCAAGAAGACAGACATTAAAAAGGTATGCTTCAGTCAAAAACATTCCTGGGAGGGGATAAGGTGGGCAGTGCAGTTGTCATATGGTTTATAGCATTGGTTCCTAAATCTGGCTGTGAATCAGAATTATTGGAAATGCTTGTAAAGAATACAGCTTCCTGGGCCCCACCCAAGACCTACTGAGTGGGGAATCTCTAGAGAAGTGGGGTCCAGGGATCTCTAATTTTAATCTGTACCACAAGTGGTTCTTATTCAGCCCTCTCAACATTAGCCTTCAGAGCTCAGTTTGGAACTCAAGATAGAGACAGGAATGAAAGGTGAGTATCCTATTTCTGGTTCTACCTGCCACTAATGCCATGTGACCTTTTCAACCCACAAAGCTTCTCCATCCTCAAATTGTTGAACAACAATAATAATTATAGAAGCTGCCCCTTATCAAACACATGGAGATAGTCCAGGAACAAAGTAGGTTATGCCATAGAATGCTGTGCATTGAGCATTCTGGAAAAGCCATTCTGTAAATACAAGGGCTTATGAATGCAATTACTTCCATCTGGGGATTTTTTTTTTTTTTTCAATCTAAGATGAATCTGGTGCTACTAACTGGTCACATAACACACATAAAAAGATTGCAATTGCTAAATGCAGTGAGGCCCCAAACTAAGAAGACAAAGGCAAGGCCAGACCCTAGCTAGACAGAACTGGTGGGGTTTTTCCCCTGGTTTTATCTTTTTTTTTTTTTTTTTAATATTTAAAAATACAAAACTTGTGTCCAGGGCTGACTTTCCATAGACTGCAGGGAGGAAGCTGCTCTGCTACATACAAAACCCTAACCCAGAAGCAGGTCATCTAATGATTTAGCACCAGGTTCCTCTCAAATATGCATTGCATGAAGGGTGAAAGGGCAGCCCCAAATCTCATTTTTTCCCCTTGTGTTTTGCTGATGTTCCTGGGCATTTACACGAGCTGCTCTTTGTCCAGTCAACAGAGGTAGACTTGGGAAGACTGAAAACAACAGGTAGGGTTCACTTTCAGCCCTCTCTCTGCAGGTTCCCAGGGGCTGACAAACATACTCACCCCTGCCAAGTAGGACACTGTGCCCCTAATCCTCACTTCACACCACCAGCCCCAGTCCTACTCAGCAAGCTGCCTTTGGCTCCTGAAGCCTAGTTTCACAGAATGGGTGCAAGTCAATAGCAATAAGGATAAATTTAAAAGTTTGTCTTTGATTCCTGTGCCCTCATGTGTTCTAAGTGCACCTCCTGAATTAGTTATAGCAATGAAAGGGAACACGGTCTTCCCTGGGAGAGTTCTAAAGGTGACCCAGGTCCCTTTTCCCTTTTGCAACCATTGTCTAAGCAGCAGTGTCAAAATGAAGTTCAATTCTTTTGTGACTTCTGACCAAAGCAAGAACCATAAAAAAGCATTTCAAATGCACCTTCCCTAATTCACAAGAAGATTGTCTTCCCCTCTTTCCAAACAGCTGCGACAAAAGTACAATGCTTGATCCATGGCCCCCAAAAAGGATGATAAAGTTCAGATTGTGTAAGGACACTACAAAGGTCAGCAAACTGGCAAAGTAATCCAGGATTATCAGAAGAAATATGGCATCTGGCTGGGTGTGGTGGCTCACACCTGTAATCCCAGCACTTTGGGAGGCCAAGGCAGGCGAATCACAAGGTCAGGAGATGGAGACTATCCTGGCCAACATGGTGAAACTCCGTCTCTACTAAAAATACAAAAATTAGCTGGGCGTTGTGGTGTGCACCTGTAGTCCCAGCTACTAGGGAGGCTGAGGCGGGGGAATCACTTGAATCCAGGAGGTGGAGGTTGCAGTGAGCCGAGATCACGCCACTGCACTCCAGCCTGGCACCACAGCGAGACTATTTCAGAAAAAAAAGGCATATACTGACAGGGTGCAGTGGGAAAAGGCTAATGGCACAACTATCCATGTGGGCATTGACCCCAGCAAGGCAGCTATCACTAGGCTAAAATTGGAAAAGAACAGAAAAAGATTCTTGAGCAGAAAGTCAAATCTCACCTAGTAGGAAAGAAAAATAGTAGATAAGAGGAAGAAATATTTGAGAAGATGCAGGGGGAAAGTATCCCTATATACACCTTTCATTAAAAACTGCAAAAATAAAAATAAATAAAAGTGACCCAGAGCCAAGAAGTCGCTGCAGAATACTCAGAAATACCTGTTCTATTGGTCTCAACTGAAGAGAAAAATGGACTCTGATGAAAGAGAGGGTTGTGCCCTAAGTTAAGAGTGGCCTTCAAATTGCACTGTGCATTATAAACACCCTATTAAAATGCAGATTCCTGTACTACACTTCCAGTAGTTACAGCTCACAAGTTCTGGGATAAGAACCAAGAATACACATTTAAAACAAGAACCATGTTTCAGATGGTAACCAAGGGTTCTCATCTGTAAGAACTAATCTTGGTAATAATGCAAGGCTGTCTGAGGACCACACTTGGAGAAACACATAGTTAGTAAAATCTTTACAGAAGAAGTAGGACTCATCTTGTTTTTCAAGAGTGGATAGGATTTTGACTGATACAAGGAGGGATTTCCCCTTGGATTAAATAGCTTGAGGCCTTGAAGATAGAATAAGCAAGCATGTGTATATATGTGTGCCACACCGGGGGATGAGGTTGGGTGGATACAGGATTGTTAGAGAAGGTAGAAAGATGACTGAAACGAAACTCTGAATTGAAAAACATATAAGTGGGCCGGGCGCGGTGGCTCATGCCTGTAATCCCAGCACTTTGGGAGGCCGAGGCGGGCGGATCACGAGGTCAGGAGATCGAGACCATCCTGGCTAACACGGTGAAACCCTGTCTCCACTAAAAAAAAAAAAAATTAGCTAGGTGTGGTGGCGGGCGCCTGTAGTCCCAGCTACTCCCCCGAGGCTGAGGCAGGAGAATGGCGTGAACCTGGGAGGCAGAGCTTACAGTGAACCGAGATCGCACTACTGCACTCCAGCCTGGGCAATAGAGTGAGACTCCATCTCAAATGAAAAAAAGAAAAAAGAAAAAAAGAAAAACGTATAAGCTATGCATTGAATATGTAAAGCATCTTGGATGATGTCTTAATTTGTATGTGCTGCTGTAACAGAATACCTGAGACCAGGTAATTTATAAAGAACAGAAATTTCTCACAGTTCTGGAGGCTGAAAAGTCTAAGATGAAGACACCAGCTTCTTGTGAGGGACCTCTTGCTGCGTTCACATCTGATGAAAAGAGGAAGAAAAAAAGAACCAAACACCATAAAAAGCCTCTTTTATAAGGACCTTAATCCCATTTATGAGGGAGAAGCCCTCATAGCCTAATCACCTCTGAAAGGCCCACTTCTTGATGCTATCACAGTGGCAACACCTGAACTTTGGAGTGGACATGCTCGGACCTTAGCAGATGCCAAGATGAGGAGGGGGAATTAGATCTGTTACATAACAGGGAGTCTTCACAGGTCTGGAGGAAGAAGATAGCATCACTAGTTAGCTCACAGAAAACTCTGCTTCAGATACTGGAAGCCAAGATTGCTACTTTAGACCAAGAAAATAAAGTAGAAAACTGAGAAAGTGTTTTGATCAAACAGGTCATTTTCCACAAGTAGGTGGGCCATTGGGAATGTGTCATTAAGGACTGTAAAAACCAAACTCAAGACAGTTCCCTGGGTCCTTAGGAAGAAGAAAGGTGAAACTGGAGGAGCTACTAAAAACCACCCCAAATCAGCAGACACTCCTTCTGGGCTTGTGAATGTCAAATAAAACAACTACCACTCAAGAAAGTTGTTCTGAGGCAGTCCCTGAGGGTTTGCAAGCCTGCGCCCTCCCTGCAAAGTATCCCATGCTGGTTGTGCAATTCCCAGGAGGAATACTTTCCCTCTCTGCTCAGCAGCGAATTAATCATACAGTTCCTTGCTTTCACACGACTAGGCCCCACATTGTGGGCTTTCTGATGGAAAAGCTGAGCCACATGGGGCTTAAGCAAACTGAACGAGGATCTTGATTTAAAACAATTTATTATATTTTAAGCCCTAAAGGAGAAAAACTTCTTTCACCTTCCCAGAATCCACTCTGATCTCCAAAGTGGAATGCATGAACTCTATGGGTATGCAATATGCCATAAGAGTGTGAGGAGGAAATCAAAATTTCTCTATTTTTTTTATCTGAAGCCTTTTCCTATTTTTATTACTATTTATAATATTACATAACACATCAATACTGTTGTACACAATCTATTTAAAATACACATATAAAAAGTAATTCATTGTTTGCTTAAGTTTCTTTTAGTGATAAGGGAGCTGTCTCTTGAGTTTGGAGACCCCTGCTCTAGACAAATATTTTCCAACCTTTTCAAGTATGAAAGAGCTCTTTTTATATTTAAAAAAAACCACATGGCTTCCTCCACTTGTGATAATTATTTTCACAGCCCATGAGACTTGAAAAAAATCATATTGACAAAAGTACTATGAATTCAGTATCAGTAACACTTTGAAATGAATTTACGTTTACTAAGTCTAAGTACATCCTCTTTCATGTAAAAAGAACACTGTGTATAAGATTATTGTGTATATCCATGAAGGATGCTTCACAGACCAAGTCACTTCTCTGTATCTGCCGTCCCAAGCCAAGGATAACACCCTTCTACCTGCACTGACAGTGCAGCAGTTTTCAAGGTTCAAGGCAGAGGGGCAGCAAGGCCTGCTTCTGGAGCCCAAGATTCAGAAATTACAAGAAAATATTGATGAGATGGCAAAATGAGTCCAAAGATTGTCCAACAAACATATCAATCATTTTGCTTTAGTCTGGGTTGGGATTCTATCACTGATGTCTGCTACACTGACTCAGGCCAGAGAAAATCTCCTCAGAGCTACCCAATCTTTGGAGGTTGTTATTGTCACCAGAGAGCAGTCACCTTTGATCATCATCTATATTAAAGCAGTTACTGTGGCATGGTGATTAAAAGAGCAGGGTCTAGAGTCACACTCTCCAGGTACAAATTCTGGTTTAGTCATTATGACTTGAACATCCTTATGACTTGAAAAAGTTACTTAATCTATCTGTGCCTGTTTATTCACCTACAAAATGGTACTGAAAATATATCTTGTAGAGTTGTTGCAAGGATTAATTTAATACAAAAAAGGATTAAATAGTGCCTAAATGAAGTGAGTTTGAAGAAATATTAGCCATTATTATTATTATTACCAACGTCCATCTTCTCTCATTGAGTAATTTACTACATTTGTACTTATTTTGAACATTTTTCATAGTGCTGTTTACAGAATCTTTGTAAAAGGCTTGCATTCTCAAATGCAGACTCACTTCAGGTAGGTATCAGGCTTCTTGTGGGTCAGATTACCTGGTTTTTATCATTCTCTGTTGTTTCTGTACCAGTTTTTGTGTCTTTATTTTAACCAACTAGACAAAGAAGGCAGAGCTCATGACTTAGGCTTCTTTTGCTGGATCTTGCAACATTTGTAACATAGCCCCAATACCTGGAAGATTCCCAGTAATAATAGACTGACTAAATTACTGTTTCATTAATAAGCAGAATTTCAGAAAACTGCTGGTCCACGTTACCATATTTTCCTTCCTGAACACTTGAAAACAGTGCACCACTAGTTACCAAACTACCCTGATGATCTCTGCCTGCCCTTTCTCCGCTGCTGGATCAATAGGCTTATTAGGATCATCATCAGGGCAGTGGGCGAACAAGCCAACCAACTTTTATACACTCTGCTTGCAAAAGCCTCACATTCTCCTGTGAATCCCATTCCATCAATTACTCCATTAAAAAAATCTTTAAACCCTCTCTTCTAACTGGCTCCTTCCTCTTTGCTAAAATCTTCTTGTAAAATCATCTTCACTAGCCTACCGGTCCCTATTGCTTCCCTTCCTCCCTGGGATCTGGCTTCTCCTCCAACCATTATGGGGAAATTATTCTTCTGAGGTCCCCTCAAAAACATCCTAATAAATGAATCCAACTGCAGTTTTTCAGTCTGCATTTCACTGCAGCATCAGACACCCTTAGCTGTTTGGCACCCAAGGTACTGCACCAACCTGCTTCTCCTTTATAAACTTTCTGTAATTGATTCTTTGCTAACTCTTTATCAAGGTCCTTTGTTCTCTACCATTAATGTGTCCATTTTCCAAGTTTTTCTGTTTCTTCCACTTCTCTCTTTCCTTCTTGCAAGTTTTATCAACTCCTATTACTTCAACCTTAGCTTCCGTGCTTATAATTTACCATTTCCCCTCTTTAGTTCTGGTCTCAAATATTCCTCCATGCTTATGCCTTTCCTTCTCTCCTCCCAAGTTCTGGTCCCAAATTTCCAGCACAAGTGAAAATGTATTACAGGTTGAGTATCCCTTATCCAAAATGCTTGGGACCTAAAGTGTTCCAGATTTCAGATTTTTTTTTCTGGATGGGGGGCATTTTTGGATTATTTGCAGATAACCAATCGAACATCTCTAAAATCTGAAAATCTGAAATCCAAAATGTTCCAATGAGCATTTCCTTTAAGCGACACATCAGCACTCAAAAAGTTTTAGATTTTGGAACATTTTGGATTTCAGATTTTCAGATTAGCAATTCTCAACTTGTGGATTCTCTATCACAATTTCAAAATCTATACATAAAAAAACTGGACTCAGCATTCCTCTCCCAGTCTACTTCCTTTCTGACCTACTTCTCTCTGAAAATGGCAATTTCAGGGGCCCAAAACATCACGGCCATCTTTGGGCCTCACTGTCACTCAACCCCAAATCGAACACCAAGTCCTGCCAACTCCTCCTTAATGGTCTCTGTCTTTTAATAATCATTTTTGAACAGGAAACACATTTCTATAGTTGAAAAGTTAAAAATTATATGAAAAAGTAAACACTGAGAGGTCTCACTTCCAATCCTGTTCCCTTTGTCCCCAACTACCATCTAAGTAACATATTTTGTTTCATTCTTGTGTACTCTTCGGTGTTTTTTATGTAAAAATAAGCCTACATTCTCATTTCTTACTCCCTCTTTCCTACACAAAAAGAGGCATATTATAAACACTACACTGCATTGTGCATTCTCTTTTCCCTAAAGAGATCTTTCCCTATATGGAGATTCCTCATGTTCTTTTTTAAAATTCCATATTTCCCTTTGTGTGTATATACTAGTTTCCTGTTGATGGATACTTGCTTGTTTCCAATCTTTTACTATCATGAACGATGCTGCAAAGAATAATCTTGTCCATGTTATCAGTGTGTATTTAGGAAAGATTCCCAGAAGCGGGTTTCTGGTTTAAAAATAAATGTATCTGTCTTTCGTAGACTCTTGAATCCTTACCTTCTCACCCATTCTCTCTGGCAGCCTAGTTTTAGACTCAGATGACTGAGATGGCCTCCATTCCATCACTGCTGGATTAACCTTGCCAAAAGTACACTTTGACATTTTTATCATCCTGCTGGAAAATCTCCACTAGTGCTCTTTGCCTATCAAATAAATTACAAATTCCTTAGCCTGTATTTAGAACCACACCATGGCCTGTCCAATGTACCCTTCTCCTTTCCAGGTTCATCTTACCAGTCCTAACCTTGGCCAGGCAAGGCTGCTTACTGCCGTCTCCACAGACGTGGCACTTTCCTTCCTAATGCCTTGGCCCACACCATCCTTTTCAACAGAAATGCCCACCCCTTCTTCCACCTACCCAAATCCTACTCCTTTTTTACAACCCTTGAATCCACCTCCCCCTTGAATCTATCAACTCAGCCAGAAATGATTTCACCCCACCTTCCTGAAACCCATTATTTAAATCAATTACATGGCATTTACCTTATAATGCCTTCCCTCATAGTTATGTCCCTAGGTAGTTCACCTTCCACACTAAGTTGTAAAACCTTTGAGGGCTTCTTTACATTACATTTCCCACAGTGTTCTTCATGGCATTTCCCATATACAGGTTTCTCACTAAGTACTCACTGAATGACTGTTTATTGAGAGAAATCAGCCTTTTGGCTGCTGGAAAAGGCCCAGAGTGAAATGAGCAAAGCAGGGCTGATGACTATAAAACATGCATGGGTGCAGTGAGGCATGAACACACACAGACACACACATCCGCCTACACAGGAGGCCAGCTTATATAGTCTGTCCACTTTAAAGCAGTTAGAGGATGAATGACAACCACACCGCGTGGAGCTGAGCAAGCACTTCATCTCTCTTGAAGATCTGCCCTTTTTCAAAGCCTTACTTACTCCATGGACCAGACACTAAAAAGACACTAAAAAAAAGCTGAAGTGAAGAAACTGAAATAAAAGCTTAAGTGAACAAACCAAAATATGACTGAAATAAGAGGCACTAGGCTATTCTCAAAGAAAGCTTACAGTCACAACCTATTCTAAAAAAAAAAAAATCTAGGCTGGTATCAGAAAATCTGGGTTCCAGTCTAGGCTCCATTACGCCACATGGACATTTCATCTGACCAGCAAGCTGCTTTTCCCATCTAGGAGAAACAAACAAAAAAGTCTCTTGTACAGGAAAACTTGTATCTCCTCCAACTTATTGCCCCAACGTAGTTCTCTATTCATGCAGCAGGAAAAACTGTCAGTTAGGGAGGAAAGGTTTTATCACCATCTTTTGTGGTATAACCTGTTCACTTATCTTGACTTAACTTGGAATCTAATTGGAAAAGTAAAACTCAAAGGCAGTTTGTGGCTCATTATGGAAGGGGTTGATTTCAGAAGATCTAGGCCAACCTCCTTCTAGACCTACCCTAGTCATCTTCAAGGCAAGACAGAGAGGGCAGCATCTGGCCTTGCCTAGTTTCAGAGAAATCTCCCTCTCAAATGCCTTCCTCTTCAGTTCAAGTTCATCACCTCAAGTTTGAATTCCAGTGAAAGACTCTTAGCTAGTCTCTGTGAATCTGGGCTCTCCCAGGGCCCAAGGAGTGTACTTGTCTCTACCAAACCAAGTTGCAATGACCTCCCAACTGCCAAATCCATGGGTCTCTCCTCAGCCTTTACCTTATTTGACCTTCCTCTATCATCTGAACTGTTGAAACCACTGTTGCACTTCTTTTCAAAACCCTCTCTCCTCTCTTGGCTTCCATGATACGGCTCCTCCTGAGTCTTCTATTTTCTTTGCTGGCCCCCCTTTATCCTACCCATTCCCAAAGCTCTTGCTCTCCAGTCTTCAGTCCTCTATTCTCTTCCCCTCTCTTTCTACACACTACTCCTTTTTTTTTTTTTTTGAGACAGAGTCTTGCTCTGTCACCCAGGCTGGAGTGCAGTGGCATGATCTCGGCTCACTGCCACCTCCACCTCCTGGTTCAAGCAATTCTCCTGCCTCAGCCTCCTGAGTAGCTAAGACAGCAGGCATGCACCACTACACTTGGCTAATTTTTGTATTTTGCAGAGATGGGGTTTCACCATGTTGACCAAGCTGGTCTCAAACTCCTGACCTCAAGTGATCCACTCACCTCAGCCTCCCAAAGTACTGGGATTACACATATGAGCCACCACACCCAACCACTACACACTACTTCTGATCAAGCTCCTCCACTCCTATGGCCTCAGCTTGCTCCTGTGTGCTCATCTCTCCCAAACTAACATCTTTCCTGAGCTCTAGACCTGCTTTCAGTTGCCTACTGAACATTTCAATACAGATGTGATTCAGCCTGTCAGAAACCAAACTCAGTAGCTTCTTCCCCCTTCCTCCATGATGTGGTTTAGCGGTGTCCTTACCCAAATCTCATCATGAATTGTAGCTCCCATAATCCCCGTGTGTCATGGGAGGGACCCAGTGGGAGGTAATTCAATCACAGGGGCAGGGCTTTCCCATGCTGTTCTTGTGATAGTGAATAAATCTCACCAGATCTGATGGTTTTATAAATGGCAGTTCCTCTGCATGACCTCTTGCCAGCTGCCATGTTAGATGTGCCTTTGCTCCTCCTTGGCCTTCCATCATGATTGTGAGGCCTCATAAGCCACGTGCAACTGTGAATCTGTAAACCTCTTTTTCTTTATAAATTACCCAGCCTTGGGTATGTTTAATTAGCAGCATGAAAACAGACTAATACACCCCACCACTTGGTCTTTCCCTTTCATTCTCGATTTCAGCTAATTGTCCAGGTCATGCCTGCTTCAACTTCAATTCTTCCTTGTCCTTCCCACTCCATACTGAATGGGGCACTAAATGTCACCAATTCTGCATTTTAGGTTATCTTTTCTGCATTCCAACTGCCATAGCCAATGCCCTCATCGACTCTCATCTGGGCAGGATAACAGCCTAACTGGTTTTCGCCTCTTCTTTCTCTACCAGTCCAACCCATACTGGAGTCTCTCATTTTATAACACAAGATTGATTATTACCACCTCACTTCAAACCTTTTAATAACTCTCCAAACTCCCTGATATCTGGGCTCAAATTACCTTTTCAGTCCCATTTCCAAGCATGAGCTATCTGTCCAAAGGTGTCTTCTATCCTACCTTAATCCCCTGGATCTACATAGAAGCTACAATATTCTGTGTAAGGAGTTTTGTACAGAATGCCATCCTCTCACTTCCTAAGCCTTAGATCAACATGTATAAACGACCAACTTTGTACTCTCTACTTCTCCCCTCAAAATCTACTCAGGGGCCAGGTGCCATGACTCACACCTATAATCCCAGTACTTTGGGAGGCTGAGGTGGGAGGATCGCTTGAGGCCAGGAGTTTGAGATCGGCCTGGGTGACATAGAAAGACCTTATCTCTACAAAAATAAAAATATAAAAACTAAAAAAGTCTACTTGATAAAACTATTCTCATTCTTCAAAGACAGGACAATATCACTTTCTCTCTGCAGCCTTCCCTGACTTTCCTCAATGGCAAAACCACTGAACTGCCTCATTTGCACTCTCCAGAATTTTGTTCCTGCCTCAGAATGGTACCTATCCTAAGACCCCTGTATGTTCCTAGAGCATAGGGACCAGCAATATTCATTTATGTATCCCCAGCACTGAGTGCAAGTGCCACCAGGCTTATAACAATAACTCCATAAATACTGAAGTAGTAAATCCCTAAATTTGACTCTTATCATGAAGACAGTAAGTTTCTGAGAAAATCAGTCTGATGGGAATAGAGAGATTCCAAGTAAGGAAGCATGGAACCCCACTAGGGGAAGATTCTTCCTGGTGACTCTCAAATCTCCTAGAGGTAGCTGCCTGCTCTGCCAGTACGTAAAGACATTCTCCTCTCCCTAGCCATGGCACCTTATTTCAGAACACAACACATGTGCTCTTAAAGCATAAAAGGGCCTCACTGTGCCCCCACTGTGACCCACAGCATCACTGTTCTAATGCTGTGATCTCAGCTACTCGCGATCTTGCCACATCAATAAATGAATCTAAAGTTGCATTAAAAACAAATGGGTGTAAAAGCGCCTATAGAGCCCTAAGAAGGAGAATATATTCTGAGATCAATAACTGAGAAGTGAACTGAATTTTAATTTTTTCAGAAGCTTTGCTTTCTGATATCTAGCCTCATTATGGCCTAAGTATATTGCTTGCCTTTTCCTGTAGCCTTCAAATCACTTAAGCCCATAAAGCATTTCATTTGTATTACAAGTTAGGTCCCACTTCAGACTAAGGTCCCAGAGGTACTTGAACAATCCTTAGGCCAGCGGCTCACTTCTTAAGCAGTAATATGCCATCCATATTGTGTACAAGGGACTGTTCTAGATCCAATGAGACCAGTTCCTGCCCTGAGAGAGCTTCTGTGTCAGAGGCAGAAGCATTTAAAGCACATATGAGCACAGTACAATGAGTTCCATGGTAGAAATGTATTCCGTCCACACAGGGTGACATGGCTGGGCAAGGAACAGAGAGTCTGGAGCTGGCTATGTCCCTGGTTCCAGAAATGTGCTCTCGCCTCAGTGTATCACCCAATATTTATTCAGCCTCTACTACAAACTTTCTACTCTCATGGAACTTTCACTTGGGTTCAGTTTTAGCAAATAGATTCCTGTCTTACTCTCTTATACTAGAGTACCTTCCAGAAGTACCATTTCTCTAGGATGAGGGCCCTACCTTTCGCTAAGCCAAACCTTCCAGGAACTTGACTTCTACCTTTGAATTCAAGTCCCATTATTGGGTCTGCCTCCCTGATGCTGAGTGTACATCCCTGCCTGTCCTTCCCCTGTTGTCCTCTGGCTGGAACCCCTGATACTGTCCTTTGCCCGCTGTGCCCCAGGGTCCTCATCCATAAGCTGAGGATAAGAATAGTACCTCCCTCCATGGAATATTGTGAAGATTAATGAGACTAGGTTGGCACATGCTAAATACTCAATAACTGTCATCATCTTTATTATCTTTATTACTAAGATCCTTGCCACACTGTCTCCCTCATCCATGGACTTTCCTTCCTGATAATGTGTGAGCTAGGGGAAAGAAGGGGCCCTCCTAGTCATGTCTATCCTCACTGAGGTTGTGAGGGCTCAGTTTAGCCTTCAGAGGCTGGCCACCCAAACCCAGCTGGGGAAACCAAGTACCTCTCAGTGTCAAGTAGCCATAAGCTAGGTTGGTCAGAGCTTGTGCGCATTTCCAGTGATGGTCCCCAAAAATAATCCGAGAAAGGATGGCACATCGAATCAGCTCCTTGTTTGCTTGAGTATTCTGTAGAGTACAGAAGTGATTATACTTTTTGGAAAGGAGGAGAAGTCTCCAGCCCATGGACTTATCACTGGAACACAGGACTGAATTCACTTGTCATCTTTTTTCTCTCCTCTTTCTTTCTCATCCTGTGTCCAATCCATCAGGTCTGGTTGGATCCACATTCCCCCTAAATCCTAAAACCAAGCTCTTCTTCTCATTTCTGCCATGAGTACCTAGTCCAGGCCACCCTCATCTTTTACTTGGCTGGCTACAACAGCCCCTTCCAATTGCTTCCTCTCTGGCCCCCACAGTCTACTTTCTACGTAATAGCCAGAGTGACTTCTTTTAACCTTTTATCATGAAAAAACTTTATTAGTATACAAAATAGCATGAAGAATGAATATGTAGCATGATCAGTGATCTATTCCTGGCCAATCTTGTTTCCTATCTAGACCTCTCATCCACCCATCCTCACCTTAAATTGAAGCAAATCAGACATTCCATTGTTGCCTCTATAAACATTTCGTAAGTACCTCTAAAGGATACGGACTTAGAAACATAACCACAAAATCATTATCTCATCAAAATATTAACAATAATTCCTTAAAATCAAATATCACAGAAATCTAATTTTTAAAATAGTTTGTTTGACTGTCCACATTGTGAGATCAGTCTCTTTCCATCTGTAGGTTACCTTTCCATCTCTAATTCTTTTTCTTACAAAGTATTTGAAAAAGCTGAGTCATTTGGTCTAGTATTTCCCACAGACATAAATTTTGATGACTGCATCCTCATGGCGTCTCATCATGTCCCTCCATTCTCTGTTCTGCCTTTATAATAGTAGTTGGGTTTAGAAGTTTGGTTAATTTCAGCTTTGAATTCTTTTTTTTACAAAATGACTTCATGGTTAGTGGTATGTTCTTCCAGCAGAATAGATCTACTATCTGGTTGTTTTTTCTTTTTTTCTTTTTCTCAGATATTAGGAAAACTACATGGAAAATTAACAAAAGATTATAAAATGCAAATATATATTTCTATCATTCCTTCTTCATACATTTGCTGGAATAATTCTATAAAGAGAATTTCTCCTCCTCTACTCTTTGGTTACCCAATAGTACAGTTCATATTGGAAAGGCAGGACACATGGTTTATCCTTGCCCTTTACTAGCTTTCAGAAAAATGAATTTGTTCACTCGCATCCTCTAATTGTGACCAAATAGCTTGTTATTATTATTAGAAACTTATGGATTTTTAAACATATTTTATGTGTTTATAACTTAAGATGTAAATTAGATGGTGACTTTCCTATTCAAAATCCTCCAACAGCTTCCCGCTTTTTCTTCTTAACAGAATTCAAAGTCCTTACCATGGCTTCCAAGGTTCTGCACAATCTGACCCAACCCCAATCACCTCTGGACTTCATTTTCCACCACTCTCTCCTCCTACTCCATCTGCTAGAACTATACTGACCAGAGGTTCCTGAACATCACCAACTAACTTCCAATGCAGGGCTGTGCACATGCCGCTCCCTCTGCTCGGGACACTCTTCCATGTCATTCACTTTCTCATTCCATTTTCACTTTTCTTATCAACAGGCCTGTTTTGGCCACCTTATCTAAAATAGATGCCACTTCATCACTCAATATCCCATTACCTATTTTACTTTTTCTTCATAGCACTTATTTCTATCTAATATTGTATTAGCTATTATTTTTGTTTGTCTATTATCTCCCTGAATAGAAGATAAGTCCCTTGAGGACAGAAGTTTATTCCTCATGTTCACTGTTATCTGCTCAGTACACACAGGTGTAACACGTTCCGTATTTGCTGAATGAATCATTTATTAGCAAGGTTAAAGATAGGTTGGGGGAAATAATCCTCTACCCCTATAGAAGTGACAGGTACAGCTCTCTAAGAAATCACCGAACTGCATCTTCACATCATATATTTCAGTGACTTTGCAAACACAGCCAATATGGCTGGACCAGTCGATATGGTCAGGCATTTTTTTCCTGGTAAAGTGAAAATAGCACTTCAAGGGACCAAAAAGCTAAAGTTTCAGCCCTGGTTCTAATGTTTGTTTACTGATTGTGTTGCTTTGGGGCAAGTCACTTTGATCTCAGCTTCCTTTTCTGAGATTTGGAAACCTGTATCATCTACCTCATGGAGTTACTGTAAGGAAAAAAAAATAGTGTCAAAATGATTCAGTGTTGTTAAGTGCGATCTAAATGCAACCCGTTTGAAGAATAATGTACAGGTAACTGAAGTAACCCATTTAAAGAGTAATGTTAGATAAGATACAGCAGTACCATACGTGATTCCAAGGAATGCACTCCTTCCTGATTCCTGTCTCCTACCCAACTTCATGTTTTACCTGAACCCTGCTCAAATATACAGAAGCAAGCAATGGTAGAAGGAAACTTCCCCTGATGCTTCCAAAACATCCATTTAGTCAGCATTTTTTAGAGTTCACCATGGGCTGACCACAGCAAATACTAAGTTCTCTTTCGAGGAAGAAGCATCATGCCATGAAAAAATCACTAGAATGGAAGACCAAAGCTTTGGCTCTGGACATTGTATATTCATCCTCGAACTCCTTGACTCGGAGAAACTGGGACAACCAATATGGGCTCCAGATGTCATCCCAGCACTACTGCTGCTGATGTGGCATCCCCTGCCCTTCAGGGCTAGGAGTACTGGGTTGGGTTTGATTTAAAAAACAACAACAACAACAAAAAAAACTGCTTTATTGAGCTATAATTGACATGCAAATAACTGCACCTGTTCACTGTATACAATTTGATGAGTTTGGGATTTGAGTTAGATTTCTCTCCTAAGATCTAAATCTTTGTCATTATCCAATCTGGCCAAGGGGTTTTCAAGCCTTGAAAACCCTCACTTACACTCCATGGCAGATGGTACTTGTCCGTTTTTAGAAATGATTCTTCTCGCCTCGATTTGTGAATCACTAATGGGTCCAGGCCAGGTTGATTGTCCTTTGCAAGGTCCTCAGGTCATATACACAGATAAATTTACAAATATCCATCTAGAGAGATACTTCAGAGGCAAATGATAGAAAAAGAAACCTATCTAGATTACTTTTTTCCCTTGGCTAGGAGGATCCAGGAAGTCAAGGTACAAACTCTTCTGTTGATAAATCATGTTCTGGAAGCAGGTGGGTGACTGTGTTCTAATAATGAGAGTCGATGTCTTGCTGTCTCAGTTTCCTGGATTTTGATTACTCATGCTTACACACCTGCTCTGAGATCTTTGACTCAAGTCTTGGACTTGCTCTTAGAAATGCATACTTGGAATCTTTGACCTCCACTTCGACCTTCTGTTTCTGGCCCTTTAGTGTATTTATGATTCCACTGTAATCAAGGGCATCTTACCCATATCCTTTCCAGGCTAGAGCTTAGACCTGCCTGACTGCCTGTTCTCAACCTCCTGCGTTACTATCCCAGCCTTTTTGTTACCTAAGAGACAGCATCCTGAAACCTTCCAGGATGGATATATATATACACATACACACACACACACACACACGTATATACATACATATGTACGTATTTGTATATATATGTACATACGCATATATGTGTGTGTATATATACATATATACACTTTTTTTTTTCTCTTTGAGACAGAGTCTTGCTCTTGTTGGCCTGGGCTGGAGTTCAATGGCATGATCTCAGCTCACTGCAACCTCTGCCTCCTGGGTTCCAGCAATTCTCCTGCTTCAGCCTCCTAAGTAGCTGGGATTATAGACATGCCCCGCCATGCCCGGCTAATTTTTGTATTTTTAGTAGAGACGGGGTTTCACCATGTTGGCCAGGCTGGTCTTGAACTCCTGATCTCAGGTGATCCGCCTGCCTTGGCCTCCCAAAGTGCTGGGATTACAGGTGTGAGCCACCAGGCCTGGCTTTTTTTTTTTTTTTTTTAATTTTAAGTTAAAGGTAACAGCAACAAAAATAACCAAATGAAAATTTTTAGGTTTTTCAAATTTTTATTTTATTTTTTTAGAGACAAGGTCTCATTCTGTCACCCAGGCTGGAGTGCAGTGGCACAATCATGTGCTCACTGTGGCCTCAATGTCCTGGGTACAAGCTATCCTCCTGTCTCAGCTTCCCAAGTAGCAGGCTCCCTCCACCATGCCTGGCTGCTTTTTAATTTTTTTATAGAGACAGGGTCTCACTATGTTACTGATGCTGGCCTCAAGAGATCCTCCTGCCTCGGTTTCCCACAGTGTTGGGATTACAGGCATAAGCCACTGCACCTGGCCTAATTTGTAGTTTAAAGCTAGGAGCAGAAATGCCCCAAGGAGGAACAGACAATGAACCATGCAGATCTAACTCAAATCCCAGCACTACTGGAACCAGAAGGTGGGCTGGCTACCTAAGTATGCTCTGCTTTGTTTCCTCCTACTTACAAAGAAAGATGACACCTTCCTCTATTTCATACGCTTCAATCTGCATCTAAGGCATAGCTTCTGTAATCATGAACATATTTTTAAATGGAAGCAAAATTTTTGTGAGTTTTTTGTTTTACCATTTTTTCCTTAATCAGCTGAGCTACTTTCTTCTGGGATTGGGCTAATTTCTCTTTGGGATGAGACATACAGTCTACGGCCTTCTCCGCTTCTTTAGCTTTAGTTTCCTCTTCACTCTCTCCACATCCACTGGTGTGATACAACTTATCTGTTTGCTGGTGAGCTGGGATCTCGGTTTGCTGTGACCTGTAGGTATGAGAGAAGGGATTCAGAATTTAACCACCTTTGCCATCTCAAACAAGGTAAAATTGAAGGCATAGCTCTCGCAGCTGAGGGATAGGGACATGCTTTCTAACATAAACTTGAAGGAATAAAGCTAAACTCACGTCACCCTCAAAGCTTAGCATTAAGACAGCAATGTGGTGGTTCAAATGAAGCCTAGTTATAGAGGTGCAGCTCTACTGCTTACTAATCACATGACCCTAACCAAGTTATTAATTTAGTTCTCTGTAAAATGAGAATATGAATGCCTACTTGATGAGGTTATGGGATTAAATGAGATAATACTCATAAATCAGTTAGCACACTGTGTGGCCTTTACTAAGTGTTCCTTTCATGTTAGCTATTAGTATATCATTAGCTCCAGGACAGGACTGCTTCTAGAAATGAGGGTGTTGAACTGGAAGATCCCCAGGAACATCTGTGTTCTAAAAATCTGATCCAAACAAGGAAAGAAAATGGATATAATGAAATAAGGGAAAGGAAACCAACATTTTGAGGCTAGACTTTGCATGTCTTCTTTCTCATATCTTAAAAGCTTCAACATGTGATGGCCAAGAAAAGAGGACATGGGTCCCACCAGAGAGAGTGAGGGAACCCTATACTACATCAAGTGCAGGGCCAGAGGAGAAATATCCTTAGCTGTGTTAAAAAGAACTATATCCTAACATCGCCAGAAAAATCAGTAAAGTGCTACAGAAGAAACAGAATTTTGAGATCTTAGGAGCAACAACAGAAATTTTAAGTATAAATAAGTCTCCCAAAGGACTCATCTTTGTGCTCACAATAACTCAAAAGTTCAGCCACTGAGTAGTTTTGAAAATAAAATTTACCTTTCTTTTCCAGTGATTGCTTAAATTGTGAATGTTCAATGTGTAAATAAAAGAAAAATTCAGAAAAGCACAAAAAGCTTAAAGAGTGAATGTTCAATGTTTAAATAAACGACATTCAGAAAAGCACAAAAAGAAAGTAACTGCCACGTGTAATCTTTTACACCAGGTTTGAAAAATGACATGCTAATATTCTTCTAGAGTCCTATTCTAATTAACTTATCAAGAGGCACATGGGCAAACCAGGTTGTGTAGATAGGAAAGCAACATTTCTTCAGGCCCAAGCGCAGGCAGGCTTGCCTTCTGCCCACAGCTGAGCATGCTTTCAGTAGACAAGCTAACTTGATGGGACAGCCAAGGAAGGTTGGCGATGCGACCTGATCAGAAGACAGGTGATAAACTTCCTTTTCTCTGCCTGGTGAATTCCATACTCCACCTTCAAGATGCAACTCAGACGTCATCACTCCTGGAAGTCTTTCACTGGAGTAGCAATAAAGGCAGCCTCCAAAGGGCTTTCAAAAATTTCCCCCAAACCGCTAGTACACTGTGGGGTTTTTTTATTGTTGTTTGATTTTTTTTTATTGTTGTTTATTTGGCTTGTTTCTGAGCATTCTTTGCCTCCTGGCAAAGTAAACTCCACCAGGGCAGGGGCTGAGCCTCATTTGTTTCTGAAAACCTGATATCTGGCTCACAGTAAAAACAAATAATGGCCTGTTAAATGATGAAAAAATGAATGAGAAAAGAATGTGCAGTTTTTAGAATGTTTGAAAACTATTGAGGAGAGAGGAAATCTGTGGCAAGAGATCATAAGTCGGCTGACTCTGGGCATGCTGCCTATAAGCTAGCCCTGCTCTGCACGGAGCAGTTAAAAAATAAAAAAGAGATCATACCTCAATAGAAAATTTTGCTTAAGCTGCATATTTCACAGACCTAGAGCAGAAGTTAAATCTATTGGAGTCACTAAACAGATTGCTAATTATGGGTATTAAAAATTATAAGCCCAAAGTATTTTAAGTTAAGCCTTGAATAACATTAAGGTAAGACCGAAGGTAGCAAACTTCAACCTTAGGGACTTCAAAGGAATGATAAACATTGAGGTCTTGACAAGTGATTTGAGAATGTAAATCCCTGAATTAGCTTTGAACGTCGTGTTATAAAAGGTGAGAAAGATGGCTGGAGAATCCTGACCAGTCAGACATCTCAAAGGATGGTCAGAATAAAAAGAAGAGGAGGTTGAATGGAAGGTCTGCCTTGCCAGGCTTATAACTTATTCCATATGTTACCATCATAAATAGGAATTCTGATTAGTAATGTTCAATATAAATTATCTGATTATTTCCCAGATATTTTACTGTGAACATTTTTATGAACTTCAGTTGTTATAGTCACATAACCCTTAACATCAAGATATTTTATGAATTTAAACTTATGCTATCCAGATGGGGCACAGTGGCTCACACCTGTAATCCCAGCACTTTGGAAGGTCGAGGTGTGTGGATCACTTGCGGTCAGGAGTTCGAGACCAGCCTGGCCAACATGGTGGAACTCTGTGTCTCCTAAAAAATTCCACAATGAGCCCGTAATCCCAGCTACTTAGGAGGATGAGGCACGAGAATAGCTTGAACCTAGGGGGCGAATGGTGCAGTGAGTCAAGATCATGCCACTGCACTCCAGCCTGGGTGACAAAGCAAGACTCTGTGCAGGGAGCCAAAGGCCCGTGGGACGTGATCAACTCAGCATTCCACTGGAGACGATATGATCAAACAGCAAACTGTTTATCATGAATGCAGGATGTGAGCAAACTCACCAGTGCTCCTGCTGACAGAAGGTTTGCTGGAGGCAATCACTCCCTGGCGCTGAGGTTATCTACTGTGACATCTAGAGCCTGTTGTTCGAGGAATGCAGTCTTGCAAGCCTACTCTGGACTGAGCAGCTGACCCCTCTTCCACCCCCCTTCTCACCATCTCTTTTGCCTAATAAATATGGAGGGCTGTGTACAGCTCAGGGCCCTTGTCCACTAGAGGCAAGGTGCCCCCTGACCTCTTCTTCCAAATATACTCTTTTGTCTCTTGTCTTTTATTCCTGCGTTCACCCCTCCTTTGTTCAGTCCACCAGGGATCATGGCAGGTTACATAGGGACCCCCAAACAGCGACAGAATCTCGTGCTCCACAACTCTGTGTCGAAAAAAAAAGAACAAAATGCTATCCTATATGGTAACTACTAGCCACATGTGGCCATCAAGCACATGAAATATTGCTAGTCTGAATTGAGATATGCTGTAAATGTAAAATATGTGCTGTATTTTAAAGAGTATAAAAAGATAAAATATTTCATTGATAATTTTTGCATATTTTGTATATATTGAAATAAAGAAAATACAGTATTGAAATTAAATTCATGTGTTTCATTTCACCTTTTAATATGGGTAGCAGAAAATTTTAAATTACGTATGTGGCTTGAGTTATATTTCTATTTGATGGCACTGGTATAGAGCGATGGTTCCCAACTAAGGATGACTTTGCCCCGAAGGGAAATCTGGCAGCGTCTGGAGACAGTTTTGCTTGTCACAACTGGAGCTAGTGCTACCGGCATCTAGTGGATAGTGGCCAGGGATGTGGCTAAAAATCCTATAGTATATAAGACAACCCTCCACAACAAACAGTTATCCAACCCCAATGTCAATAGTGCAGAGATTGAGAAACCCTGGTATAGAGAATGGTTAAAGAATGGACTCTAGCTGGGCACAGTGGCTCATGCCTGTAATCCCAGCACTTTGAGAGGCTGAGGCAGGAGGATCACTTGAGCCCAGGAGTTCGAGACCAGCCTAGGCAACATAATGAGAACCCATCTCTATAAAAATGTAAAAATTAGCCAGTTATGGTGGTGTGTGCCTGTAGTCCCAGCTGCTCGGGAGGCTGAGGTGGGAGGATCTCTTTAGCCCAAGAGGCCAAGGCTGCAGTGAGCTGTAATTGCACCACTGCACTCCAGCCTGGGTGACAGAGCAAGACTGTCTCTAAAAGCAAAACAAAACAAAACAAGAATGGATTCTAGAGTCAGAATGCCCAGTTTAAATACCACTTACTAGCTGTGCAACTTTGGGCAAACTCCCTAACATCTCTTTGATTCATACTCATCTATAAAATGTACCAATAACAGTACCTCCTTCACAGGGTTTGGGGGGATTAAATCAGCTAAGATGTTTAAGGTACTTAGAACAGAGCCTGGTACAAGTATGTGCTCAATAAGCATTAGACAATATGAAAGTTTTATTTACTGTTTCATAAAACTTAATTTTCTCATTAACTTTGTTATAGCTAACTCTCTACAACTTTGCCAATCTTGTTATAACTAATCTATTTTTATTTTAAAAACTTCTAAAATTTCCTTAAGTCAGGAAAAAGCAATCTTCTATCATGCATAGGTTGTAAATACAAACAGATAATGTAGCAGAATCATTATTAAAGCACATCACAGAAAGACAACCTTCTTTTTTTTTTTTTTTTTTTTTTTGAGACAGTGTCTCTGTTGCCCAGACTGGAGTGTAGTGGTGCAATCTCAGCTCGCGGCAACCTCTGCCTCCAGGTTCAAGCTATTCTCCTGCCTCAGCCTCCTGAGTAGCTGGGATTACAGTCGCACGCCACTACTGCACAGCTAATTTCTATATTTTTAGTAGAGACGGGGTTTTACCATGTTGGCCAGGCTGGCCCTGAACCCTTCTCTTTTATATAATGTTCATGCAAAGCTCCTCACCCAGGTTTGCCTTAAGCAGGAGGTCCCAGTGTTTCAGCCCAGTGAGTACCTGTGATGTCAAAATTCTGTGATACTTACATACGGAAGCAGAAATCCCAGTCGATGTCATTGCTAACAGTTGGGATACGGATGGGGCTGGCTTGCATCTTCTTCCTATCAAGAATCAGGTAAGGTCAGCTTTGGGAGAAAAGGCTGGGTGTCTGTTCTATTTTCCCCCTCTGGGATGCTATTAACATTAAACTAAAACTGCTCAAATATATAACCCATCCTAAATCCACAGACTACGCATACTCAGATATGGAGACCGCTGGAAGACAGACGGTCTTTAATTTGCCAAATTAAATGTCAGTTAAATTTATTTCCCCTAATTTCAACTCCACCCTACTTCTCCAAAATCCCTGGCCTTTATGTCTCAAAGCAAGCACATTTACAGCTCCTGGGTCATCAAAACTATGGTCACCTACTCAACTCAGATATTGTTTTTGCAGGTCTGACGGCATGATGGATTTAAGCAAAGCAACCAGTTCTCAGTGGTAAACGAAGCACAGTGTGTTGGTTAATTCTGCTTTTTTTCGCTGGGGTCATTTCACTAATTAATAGCAGATTCTAGTAAAGGGGTCACAAAGCGGGTACAGAGGCTCACGCCTGTAATCCCAGCACTGTGGGAGGCCGAAGCAGGTGGATCACCTGAGTTCAGGAGTTTCAGACCAGCCTGGCCAACATGGTGAAACCCCGTCTCTACTAAAAATACAAAATTTAGCCCGCTGTGGTGGTGCACGCCTGTAGTTCCAGCTACCCAGGAGGCTGAGTTTGTAAGTATCACAGAATTTTGACATCACAGCCGGGAGGCTGAGGCAGGAGAATCGCTTGAACCCGGGAGGGGGAGATCGCAGCAAGCCGAGATCCCGCCACTGCACTCCAGCCTGGGCGACAGAGCGAGACTCCATCTCAAAATAAAATAAAACAATAAAATGAAATTCATGTGTCTGTTTTAGTTGTTGCTGTTAGATGATGGGGGAAACCTCGGAAGCACATGACGAAAAAATGTGATTTCTAAATACAGTATTTGTGAAATTCAACTCTCAAGGAAGGCTATGCCAGGCGCTTAAACCAAATCCAAATCGAACGCAGTTATTTACTGAACGTTAACATCCACCAAGTAGCCTCTCATTTCACCCTCCAGAAATCACTCATTCCCGCCGACCCCTGAGTGGCTTTCTGACCCAGGCTCCAGAGCATCCACTAACCGAAAATCAGAAAGGGAGACTCACTAATTTCTCTTTTTAACCTCCACTTTAAACACTATGCCCACAGCAAGGCGTTCTGATCTCTCAAACTTCCGGACTCTGTTCCTATGATGTTCCGCATGGCCCTGAACACTAAACTCTGGTCCCCCGCTCAGGTACGAATCGCTCCTCTTTTCCTGCTGTGGTTCCGCGGTCACTCCGTTAAGCCCTGACGCCACAGGTCGGGCTCTGCTTAGCACTGACCCTGCTGTGGAGGCTCTAAGAGAACGCGCGAGTGCGCACAGCCCACCTTGCCCAAGGCGGGGAATCCACGCCCCGGAACCAGCCTCCCCGCTCCCTCAGCCCGACTGCGCGGCTTCTTCCCGCTGCGTCGCCTCCTGATCCTGGCCGACCTCGGTCCGGGCGCCAAAGCGGTGCCTCGCAGAAGTTACACAGCCTGCGAGGTCCCCTTTATCTTCCGCAACCCAGGTTCCGGCCAAGGAGACCATACCGTTGCCATGGGGACGGAACGCTACGGGCCTGCTGGGAGCGCCTGTAGCCATAGCGACGCGGGGGGCTTCCGGTTCGGAGAGTTCCTGTTGGCTAGAGCCTACAGCAGCTCTTACGGCACCCTCCGCTTTCCCGTCCCCGCAGGCTAGACGCTCACGGCCTCCGGCTCGCCCCAAAACTGGCCTCTGCATATTGCATCTCACGAGACCTTACCACTCGGAGGTGAAGGCATAGGAAGAGAAGATACATTCCGTCCAAAGATGGAAGGGAGCACTGGGCCCCACGACCCTACCTATTTAAAGCTGCGACATGTGCGGGCTGGATTCGGCGACGATCCCTTGCTACGGAGCACCACCACAGCTCCTCGGGAGTTTTGTTTTCGTGGACCCCAGAGGAAAGGCTTAGATATGGCTGTTGACTGTGCTGGCATCGTCTGTTCTACCCAGTCAGATTGGAGCTAGGCCTGGTTAGGAAAGCGGATTGCAGGAAGTGAGTAGGCTAAGAAATCAACTACTCTAAGATCTGCTAATGGTTAGCTGTTCAGCGAGGGAGTCGGGCACATTTAGCACTTAGCCCTAAATAATGCAGCCATATCTTACCCCTTCGTTGGCCTGGAATACACAGTGTCTGGAATACACAGTGTGTGTAATGCACAGAAGGAGCAGAGGCAGTTGTGGCCATACCCAAACAGCGCCAGCTCTTAACAACGCTATGTTGAAGGATGTTATTATGAAACCTATCACAGACTAGGCCTATGGCAAGTCAAGTTGGAGTGAATGTGTCCCAGTTGTTTTCAGAAAAGAGCAGACTAGGTAGAGAGACAAGGAGAACATTGAGAATGTGACAGATGGTATTTACGTTTGGTGTTTGTTATTTCCAGCTCGAGGATGGAAGTTTAATTGCCATTGATCCAAGACTGCCAAGAAAGCCTTTCTAGGGTTAGCTTGGAGGAGTTATTTAAATGAGTTTGCTTGAATATCTCTTAAGTAAAGCCTGTATGGTCTGTTAACTCAAGATTTAAATCAGTACCTTCGAGCTCCATAGTCACAATTTTGGAAAGATTCCCCCACTTCCTCGTTTTTCCTAAGAAAACTCTCAGCATGGAACAATGATGACAGCAAGGAACTTGATTTCAGAATGTCAAGGTTCTGGTTCTGACAAGTGTGTGGGTCCCAGTTTTCTTGCCTATACAGTGAAAGTACTTGTACCACTTAGTTTCTGAAGCTCCTTCTGGTTCCAGGTTTCTGTAAGGGGTAAACGATTTTTGTGACTCCATGAACAGTATTTAACATGTATGGCAGTAAAAAGGAAGACTCTGTTTCCTGTTCTCCAACATTTATTTCTCTCACCCCTTGTTAAGTTGGTCATCAAATTGAAAGGTTTTAGTGTTCTTTCATTGTGGGAAGTGGCTATGGGATTGTTTCTAAGTATATTAACGGTAATGTCTCTCTTCTAAACTTTTGCTTTTGCTGATAATTGTGAAGGGAAGTGGAACCAGAACAGACACTGAATTCCCATTCCTGAAGCTAACGCTCTGATTCGGCCTCCATTTCATTAGCTCTGACCAGAAGCACGTTGCCTGCATCTGTAAAAATTATAAATCAAAATAAAAGAACTTTGACGACTTTTTTTTTTTTTTTTTTTTTTGAGACGAAGTCTCACTCTGTGGCCCAGGTTGGAGTGCAGTGGTGTGATCTTGGCTCACTGCAACCTCCACCTCCCTCCCGCATTCAAGCAATTCTCTTGCCTCAGCCTCCCAAGTAGCTGGAATCACAGGCCAGTACCTGTGCCACTACCGTCTGGCTAGTTTTTGTATTTTTAGTAGAGACAGGGTTTCACTATGTTGGCCAGGCTGGTCTCGAACTCCTGACCTCAGGTGATCTGCCTGCCTCGGCCTCCCGCAGTGCTGAGATTACAGGTGTGAGCCACCGTCCAGCCAGAACTTTGAAGACTCTTGAAGTTCTGTGGTATTTTCTTTCCTTGCCACATTAACCCTGTCCCCCAAATGTAAGCTTTAGTTGTAGTATATACACTTTTTAGGTTTGTTCACTAACTCTGGGATGGAATCCCACTAATCGAAGTGGATAGTGCTTTTCCACTCTGTGTATTCACATTCTCTCCCCTGATCTGGAGGTAGAGGTGGCAAGTATTGCTACTGCAGAAATTGCATAGAGGAAGCAGTCTGGAGAGTTTTCTAGGCTCTTACAACCCCAAATCAAATATGATTATCTCCAAACTATTCTATCTCCAGGGACTGTGAAATTTAAGGCAAGGAAATCCAAATAAACTTTCTCTTGGAACACATTTTTATGGCCTCTCAAGAGAGGGTTAGATGCCTTGCTTCTGAACTCCCGCAGTATCCTGTCCACAAGCTCCTCATGATTCTCACATTGTACTGGCCTTTCTGTTTATTTGCAAGTTTCTCCAGTCTCCATACATCTATCCTTCCACTCAGACAAAAATATCTGTGGAATACCTACTATGTGCCTGATAATGTTATAAGCAGTAGGAAAGCAAAAGTGAACAACTAAGAATGATTTTGCTTTCCAGGAATTTCTGTTCTACTAGATGAAGAAAAACACAGCTGCTAGTAAACAATAGTGTCTCTGCAAGTTACAAAAAGGCATAAGGCTTAGGAAGTATGCAGCAACATTGTATGAATTTGGGAAAAGCCTCTTCTTCCAGCCAGACTCAGACCGCTGCTAAGGAGTACAGCTTTGGGAACAGAGAGTGGGCTGGAATTCAGGACTCACTCACTTCCTTAGCTAGATGAGTCGCCTTAAGAAAAAGTGGGCCAGGTGTGGTGGCTCATGCCTGTAATCCCAGCACTTTGGGAGGCCGAGACAGGTGGATCACGAGGTCAGGAGTTCAAGACCAGCCTGGCCAACATGGCGAAACCCGGTCTCTACTAAAAGTAAAAAATTAGCTGGGCGTGGTGGCAGGTACCTGTAATCCCAGCTACTCGGGAGGCTGAGGCAGGAGAATCGCTTGAACCTGGGAGGCAGAGGTTGCAGTGAACCGAGATTGTTCCATTGCACTCCAGCCTGGGTGACAAGAGCAAGACTCCATCTCAAAAAAAAAAAAAAAGAAAAGAAAAAGAAAACGTGATAAACAGTTATGGAGAAAAATAAAACCAAGTGAGGGATCTAGAAGGTGATGTGGCCATGGCGGGAGGGGTGTGCTATCTTACATAGTGTGGTTAAACAGGGCCTCTCTGACAAGATGACATTGAGAAGAGACCTCAAATCGTGCAACAAATTGGGCAAATATCTAGAACATTCTAAGATGTTAACAGCAAGTGCAAAAGCCCTGAGGTAGGAGCAAGTTTAATGGGGTCAAAGAACAGCAAAGGGCAGTAGGAATGAGGAGGAAGGAGACAAAAGACTGTTCCAGTAAAGTAGTGGGGCACTGGGTCATGGAGGGCCTTTTAGGCAATCCATCCGTCTAAATATTCATCTACCCACTCAGTGAATACGGAATACCTGCTAGGTAGCAGGCCCTGTTTGGCCAGCTATGAGCTCCTTGTGAGCAGGAGCTGTTATCATTGAGCCTTTAGCATTCAGCACAGAAACATTTAATAAACTACAAATGACCTTTAGGAACTCCACTAGTAGAGATTCTGGCCTACCTGTGCACATCAGTTTCCTATTGTTGCTATAAGAAGTCACCACAAACTCAGTGGCTTAACAAACCACAACTTTATTATTGTATAATTCTGGAGGTTGAAAGTCTGAAATGGGTGTCACTGGGCTAAAGACAAGATGTCTGCAAGGGTGGCTCCTTCTGGGAGCTCAAGGAGAAAATTTTTTCTTAACCTTTTCCAGCCTCTAGAGCTTGCCTGCATTCCTCGATTTGTTCTCTTCATCTTCAAAGCCAGCAGCAATGCAGCATCTTCAAATCTCTGACCCTTCTTTCCATTTTAAGAGACACTTCTTGTTATACTGGGCCCACCTGGATAATCTTATTTAAAGGTCAGCAGATTAGCAGCCTTCATTCTATCAGCAACCTTAATTCCTCCTTGTCATGTAACTTATTCACAGGTTAGATTCACAGCTAACGAATTCACAGGTTCTGAGGATTAGGACATGGACGTCTTTGGGAGGACTTATTCTGCTTACTAGAGTGTGTAACTTAAATGCATGGCTTTAAAAACATATGGAGGTGACACATAAGGAGCCCGCTTCTCCTGGCTGTTAGCAGCTTATATCATTGGACTGTGTCCTGCTCCTTTCTGTCCCTTACTGATGTGGTTTGGCTGTGTCCCTACCCAAATCTCATCTTGAATTCCCACGTGTTGTTGGGGGAACCTGGTGGGAGATAATTGAATCATGAGGGTGGGTCTTTCCCATGCTGTTCTTGTGATTGTGGATAAGTCTTACGAGATCTGATGGTTTTAAAAACAGGACTTTCCCTGCACAAGCTCTCTCTTTGCCTGCTGCCATCCATTTAAGATGTGACTTGCTCCTGCTTGCCTTCTACTATGACTGAGAGGCCTCCCTAGCCATGTGGAACTGTAAGTCTATGAAACCTTTCTTTTGTAAATTGCCCAGTCTTGGGTATGTATATAGCAGCGTGAAAATGGACTAATACTCTTATGTATCCTCCACTGTATAATCTGGTACATCCAGTTAAGATTCTTGGATATGCTGTTTCTTCCCATTTTTAGAGCCTGCTTTATAGTAAGTATGCAGGAATATCTCTTTGCTTTCCTCCTACTCACCTCGTGGGGGCTTTACTCCTCAAAGAAGCCTTTCCATCTACTGGAACCCATATTGATTGTTCCCTTGCCCAGCTCCTGTGGCTCACTGAGCCCTTCTTCTTTTGTTTCTCAAATATGTCACACACTCCCATAATGCTTGACAAATCTCTGCCCTGATCTGGTGAACAGAAATTGCTACTCTTGTGAATGCCCTGGTTCCTTGGTCTGTGGCTTTTTCCAGCTCACTCTTGGCCTTGCAGTCTGCCTCTTAATTTTGCTCAAAAAATGACCCCCATCTTTGTTGGATAATATTTCTGCTATTGTCAGCACCCAATATTCTTGTTATGCCACATTGCAAAAGGTTGTGCTTTGACATGTTCAGGGAGTGTTTTTCCCTCACAGCGTATCACGTGTTTATCTTAAGATGGGTGGGTTTAGTCACTAAAGGCTTTGGCATTTGTCTTGAAGTGTATGTAAGGAAAACAAATTAATGACTCGTTATTATTAACCAACATGAAGGGAAAGGCCATTCTTTCTCAATGTGATGATATGAACAATATTCTATTCTTTTTTTTCCTGCCCATATCATATCTTGATGGAAGCTAATGTAAAAGTGAGCAATTTGAAAATTCAAAAAATCCTTACACGTGTAAAGACATACAAACATACATAGGATAGTCATTGTATTATTGTTGTAGCTGCAATACTAGAAGCAATTAAATGTCCATAATGTGGAATTATCAAGATAAAATATAGCACAACCATACTATGAAATTTTATTCAGCAGTTAAAAAGAATGAGATGTGTATGCTGACAGAGAATAATCTCCAAGATATTTAAAGAAGAAAGAAAAATACATGCCTACATGTACATATAGAGAGAGAATGTCATCGAAGAAGCTTACTAGATGTTGCTTCTGGGGAGATGCACTAAGGATTGGGGAGAAAGAGAAAGATTTACCTGTGGTTCCTTTCACTTGTCCTACGGTCTCAGCTGCTATCTAATTGTGGAGGCAGGAGAGTTTCTTTTCATATCCTGACTTTGCCTTATGAAGCGTTTCTGTCCATCAGAGATGACTGGTTTGGGTTTATCTCAGTTTCCTCCCCAGCTGAGTGTCCCCAGGAAGTCACCTTCTGAGTTGTCTGGTTGGCCACAATTGAAATAAAAGGTTCAATTGGGTATCACACACATGCTTTCTTTGAAATAAAGTTTCAGTGTATAATAGGAAGGCACAATGAAACTGAAGTAGAGGTGGTGGAATCATGTTGTAAGTGAAGGGAAATGGCCTTGTAACATTGGAGTATGAGAAACAATGCTAACTCCTTAAGTAATTGTACCTATTTCATGTCATTTTAATTATGATTTTAACCTTGCCAGAATTCACCTGACAAGAGTTTTGTCAGGAATGAATTGAATTATCTTTGTAATGGGGCAGAAAAATGTATTTGGATTTTTTTTTTTTTTTTTTTTTTTTTTACTGTGTGTATGTTTTACTTTTTCAAAAAAAGCAAGAAGCAAGAGGGAAAACAATCCAGTGGAGGCTTCCAAACAGTTAAAAAGACTGCAGATTAAATGAGAGGAATTGTGGATTAAAGGACTGTGATTCAACTGCCCCAAAGTGGCTGATACTCGGGGCAGAGCTCAGGGTGAATCCAAGAGCTGGGAAAAGGAAATGATGTGAGACTTTGTGTGGAACAGTGCGGATAACTCACACCAGCTGAGCATAGCACAGCCTAGAAAACCCATCACACTGAAATGCTGTTGAACCGATCTTCAGAAGCCACACAGAGATGCTTCTGAATACACCAAAAATCAACACCAGAAGTGCAAAATGAAACAAGTTTATTATTTTCTCCAATAACTTCTGTAAATTACAAAGACAAAATACTAAACTACAGCATATAACTTTTCAATATTTAACCAGAGTACTCGTAATAAATACGCATCCGGAAACAAGATAAAAGGCTACACCTCGTCAGGCATCCTACAAAAATGTCTCAAGTTTTATATACTCTGCAGCATTTCTGTGCGGGGGCAGAAGGGGCTGTTTTGTATTTTCTGAAGTGCTGTGACAAAAGGTCCTTTCACATTTCTTTGGAGCATTTTTGAAATTGCTTAACTATAATTAAACAACTTAAGAAAAGTAACACCAAGCTTTAAAGCCATTTTTGCTTTGCTGTCATTGGTCCTCATCCAATACAGATCAACATATCATCCAGCACAGCCAAGCACCCACTGAGCCCAGGCAGCCCTGTGGGACGTAGGCCCTGTCAGAGCCGGCCCTGCTTTCAGTTAAATACTTTGGAAAGTCCTGGATTCTGTCTCTCTCCCTCAACAAGACTAATGCCATAAGGGAAGCTGCAAGCATGTTAGAAACATTTTGAACCTGAAAGTAAAGTGAACAGAAATATTTTTTCCCGAGACCTCTGCTATGCACCATAATATTACCATATCAGGGTTTTTAGCTTCAAAGTTGAAAAACAGATTGTTACTAACAGTCCTTCCAGAGATCATTTATGGGCGCTGGTAGAGTCAGGGCATTCAAAAACATTCAACGGTAAAATGTTGACGGGTAAACATTTCAACGGGTAAAAAGAGGATTTGCTAGATTCAGAAATGCGCTACAGTTCTGAAGACACCATGGCTGAAAGTTCTAGGGGTGTTGGTGGCAGCTCATAGAAGGTCTGGCATACATAACTACCTTTTGCTATAGCTGAAAACTTTAAGGAAAAAGTTACATTTTTAAAAAGTCTCAAGCATGGCTACCTAAAAAGTATTTTGTTAATATAATCTGTAATTTCACTTATTTAGGGGTTTAGATATGAAAACATCTTTATGAGCCAATAAAAATATTACAGAGAAAAAAATACTTTTACAAAAATTGAGGTTAAGAACTATGAGGCATTTCTTTTGGCTGTAAACACACAGTTTACTGTCCCTTGTTGAAACACAAATGTTTGGATTTCCTGAGCTTCACGGATAACAGCAGGAGGCAAGTTTGCATAGAAAATTTGCAATATGTCAACAATTTACTTAAAAAAAAGAACTTTTAAGGACAACTTGCTTTTGTTTTTAAGTTTCATATTTTAGTTAATAGCGCTCATCAAACTGAATATTGATAAGCACGGTGATAAGATATATAAGGCAGATGGGAAGAAAACATGGAATTAGAGTTTTTAAATCCACACGATACCATGATAAAGGGTTTTAAGCAGACACTTCACAACTAGTGCCATACTAATTTAGTTAGAAATTAAATCATGTTTTGGAATTGAAAGCCAAAGGCAAAAAGAGCTCTCATGTGCTGGATGGCACTGCCCAAGTACAGCAATGGAAGGAGCATATTCACTGCAGGAGGCCTCAGTACATCACTCGGTGGTGATGAAGCCACTCAGCGGGTCAGGTATGAAGGAGGGGGCCCCCCTGCCAGCATCAGGACCAGACCTCTGGGCGTGGCTGATCCCAGCTCTGGAATCTGAAGGGATGACGGGAACTTTCACCTCTGCTGGTTTGAAGTCTCTAAGTAGTTCTGAGGCAGGCAGTCTTCTCCTGGGACAAGTCCTCAGAAACCTTTGGAAAGGGAAGAAGCTACGCTAGGCCACAGTGCATACCACACATGAGAACAATGGCAGCGGCTGCCAACAACTCTGGATCTAACACAAAGACGGATGACAAGGGGGGCAGTGTCCTGCCAAGGAATCCACTTTACTTCTTTTGAGACTGGTTTTTACACATGGTAAGGATTTGCTTCAGTACTTTCTGGACATCTTCATCCATCTGGCCCTAGGATATTCAAACACAAGATACTCATTAGAACCTAAATTAAGCCATGGGACTTTCTTCTCTGGGGAATGAGATGGCTGACTGCAGTGAAGATCTGGGGTATTTTCCCCCATCTTTCACAGGAATGTCAGCCCTATCATTTTCCAAATTTCTATGAGGAACTGAGTCAAAGAAAGTGTCCTGCCTTCATCCAGCTGGAAGATGAGGTGGCAGTGTCTACCAAAACCCTCAGCAAAAGCTATCTGGGGTCTCAGTTGCAAATGTGAGTCCAGCAGCCAGCACACCAAGCATCATAGAGCCAAGGCAGCACTGGTAACTCTGAGGAGATCAGCATTGCTGGAAAATAAAGCCCTGGTCCTCCCAATGGAGGACCACATTGTCCCTCATTCCTCAATAAATGATGGGAGGGCAGGGCGTGGTGGCTCACGCCTGTAATCTCAGCACTTTGGGAGGCCGAGGTGGGTGGATTGCTTGAGCTCAGGAGTTTGAGACCAGCCTGGGCAACATGGCAAAGCCCCACCTCTGCAAAAAATACAAAAATTAGCCAGGTACGGTGGTAGGTGCCTGTAATCCCACCTACTTGGGAGGCTAAGGTGGGAGGATCACTTGAGCCCATGGGTTGAGGCTGCAGTGAGGAAAGATGATGCCATTACACTCCAGCCTGTGTGAAAGAGTGAGGCCCTGCCTTGAAAGATGGGGCTGTTCCTGGTAAACAGGGCATGAGGCTCCTGACACGGAACCCAAAGCAATGCAAAAGGCGTATTCGGGCTTTCCAGTGTAAAGGATTCTCCTCTAATTCTCGTTCATTCCACTAGTGAAATGATGGGAGTTCTGTCAACATCTGCTGCCATATTTCTTTAGGATGTCCACAGACTTCAAGGGGCATAACCATACCTGCACAGCATACAGAAGATGCATTCTGTAAACTGATATGACCTCCTGGTGTTGTTTCTTGCATTCCTAGAAAGGGAATATTTCACATTGTTAATAAGCTTAGGAGATCTTTAAAGAACAAAAACAAAAAACTATGAGAAAGCTGCAGTCAAATGCTCCCCCAAGTGGTCCCCTCCACTTTATGCTAGCATTGGAAGTTTCTAAAATTGTTGTGGCCTTACTGGCTTGTGTATTTCTGAATACTTGTCAATAATCTTAGGGAAAAGAGTCTTGGTATGTCAACTCTAGAAAAAACTGTATAAAAAGGAATTATTATAATCCCGTTTGGTTTTAAAAATATATGCACTTTGGGAGGCTGAGGTAGGCGGATCACTTGAGGTCAGGAGTTCGAGACCAGACTGACCAACATGGTGAAACCCCGTCTCTACTATAAATACAAAAATTAGCCAGGCGTAGTAGTCGGTACCTGTAATCCCAGCTACTCAGGAGGCTGAGGCAGGAGAATCGCTTGAACCTGGGAGGCAGAGGTTGCAGTGACCCGAGGTCGCGCCACTGCACTCCAGCATGGGTGACAGAACAAAACTCTGTCTCGAAAAAATAAAATATGTATATGTGTGGGTGTGTGTCTATATATATGTGTATACATGTGTGTATATATATGTACACATACTTATGGAAATACAGCTACATTAAATGTAAATATTGCAAGGAAATACATCAAATGTAAAAAGTGATTATCTCAGAGTTATTGAATTATGGAAAATTTTTATTTATAGGAACTTGTTAAGAGTTTTCTGTATTTTTCAACTTTTCTACAATGACCAAATATGTACCAATTTAATTTTAAAGTCTATTATTTTTAAGGGAATTATTGATTACCCACTATATGGCCAGTGTTATATAATCCTTGGGGAGCTCAATTATTTAGCTCTCAGTGTACCAAGGAGGCAAAGAGGCTGGTGGCCCCAGTCTCCAGTGGTTCCTCAATACAGCCGCTGATGCTTCTATTTCTCCTTGTTGAGCTATTATTCCAGTTCCTCTCAGTGGCTGTTTCAGGGGTCTTTATCTCTGAAACTCTTGTTCTAAGAGCCTGTCCTCTCAGAACATGATGAACATCATGAAAATTGAGACCATCATATATGGATTACTTCAAAAATGTACAAAAGTCCATAATACCCATTCTTCCTTCCCTCCATCAGTGTCAGAATATGAGGTATCTTTCCTGTTATTAAAGGACACTTTAAAACCCGTCCTTTAAGTTCACACCATAAGAAGGCACATTTGGCACTTCTCTGTGTTGTTCCCTCCCCACCTTTCAGCAATCCCTACTCAATTATTTATGATTTTATCTTTAGATCTGTCTTCCTTTCTATCCCTGCTTCTGTCATCATTTGCTTGGCTTCGATATCTGTGCGAATGATCCATCTAACACCTGAACCTCTCAGTTCCTCAACTTCAGCTTTAATAACGTGCTCCTCTTCGGTTCAGCAACTCCTCTCATGGCCGTAGCCCTGCGTCTGTCATTACCACCTCTGATATCTCAACTGAAAGCATCCCTCACCCTAACCACCACTTCCCATCTTTCCAGCAAACTTGCTTCAGGCTTCCCCCAACCCCTGCTGCGACTGCTTAGCCCCACCAGATACCTATCTACTTACTCACTTTTCTAGCAGCCAGTCTACTGCAGTCCAGATTCTACCCTCCTCCCCATTCCACTGGAATGGTTCTCACCAAGGTTCCCAAAAGCCAGCTAGTCCACGTGTCAGTCCTTGCTGAGTAACAACATATTCTTACTCAGGCCTTCAAGATTCAGCACAAGTATAACTCCCGTAGGAAGCTTTTCATGACTCAGCAAGATTGGGTAGACACATTTCCTTTGTATGTCCATGGTATGCTGGGCATCTCTTTGTTGATAACTTTATATAGAGTATAAACTCCATGAGGGCAGAGACTGAGTCTTATTCATTTTATATCATCAGCACCATGTATAATACTGATGTATAGTAAGAGCTCAAACATATGTTGCATAATTATAAGAATTACTGTATAAACCAATAGCACTTTACCTAAAAGTCTGTAATGCCATTTTATCAGAAACCTGACCTCACTACATTTAGGTCTATTCTGAAGAAATCATCAAATCCATGTTCTGTTTGTATATGGAAGCTAGAGACAGTCCAGGACAGACTAACTCTGGATTTTAGGTAGAAAACGTAATGTACCCATGCCAACTCAAACCTTAACAGATACTGTGGTAAGCTAAATAATGGCTCTCGAAAGATGTCCACATCCTAATTCCCAGAACCTGTGAATGTTACTTTATATGGCAAAAGGCATCTTGCAGATGAAGTTAAGGGTTTTGAAATGGAGAGGGAGATTATCATGGATTATCTAGGTGGGCTTTAGGTGTAATCACAAGGGTCCTTATAAGAGGGAGGCAAGAAAATCAAAGGCTGAAGGAGGAGATGGGAAGACTGAGCAGATGCTGGAGTGATGTGCCTCGAAGATGGAGGAAGGGGCCATGAGCCACGGAATGCAGGCGGCCTCTGGTAACTGGAAAAGGCGAGGAACCAGCCCTGCCAACAACTTGAAGTTAGTCCAGTGAAAGCGATTTTGGACTTCTGTTCAATGCAACTATAAAATAATTCACTCATGTTGTTTTAAACAAATTTGTGGTGATTTGTTACAGTGGACCCAGGAAACCAATTTAGATAAGGAAGGGCTTTCCTGGGTGAAATAAGGAGAGGGGCCAAGAAGCAGCTTCAGATATATAGAGATGCAACTACTAGAGATCCTGGCCCCTAACAAGAAAAAGCTCTTGCCACTGCCAGAGATGGGGAATGTTGCAGAAAAAGGAGAAGGGGCAAAAAGGGTATGAGTGAGCACGTAGTCTCCTCCCACTGTCCTGTCGGTTCTTTCCTTCGCAGTGAATATCTGATCCATTGCATTGCTGATAACGACTGAGAATTCCACCAGTGGCTTCCTCTTTCGCCCTCACTGAAGAAATCAGTCAACTGCTCATTGAAGTACATTCCTTTGGGCTGGGAATCTTTTTGTTCACGCACACTTGCCCTAGCAGCTGAGATGGTACGGAATCTGCCAGGCCCTCCACCCCAAACCAGGCAGCAGAAGCAAGCCCGCTCACCGCCAGCTGGTTCTGGAGCTGTTTGACTTGCTGCTGCAGTGCCTCCAGCTGCTGACTCTGCCTTTTGGATGAGCTTGTTGAGTAGGAGAGCTGGGAGAGGCTGTTCAGGGCCTCCTTCAATTTGGTGACTTCCTTTGACATCTCGTTTATCTAGGAACAAAGGAAAATGGTATTAACAGGCAGTAACATGTCTGCAAAGCAAAATTTCATATATTTCTAAGCCTCAAACACAGTCATCTCTTTTGGTCTCTGGGACTTAAGACTTTGGAACAATTCCCTTTTAATACATTTAAATTAAAAAACTCATAAAATGAAACAGATAACAAAATCAGGCAAACTAACAAAGCCCACCGCATCCATTAGGTTCAGATAAAGGCCCTTGAATTACATATTATGTTTTGGTGATGGTGGTAACAAAAGCTGTGATGTTGGTTTCCTATTTTAAAAGGGGTATGATTGAAAAAAAAATCAGAATTAGGATTTTAGGCTTTATTTGGAGACAGCTATATTACATCCAATACCGCTGACATGGGCGATCAGGAATAAGGCCTAGGAAGCCTGCTATCTCTGGACATCTTTCTTTAAAGTAAACACAAGTAACTCCCCACCGTACCCCACCACTCGCTAATCCCTGTTTCCCTGGCTGGTAAAGCTCTTTTGAAACACTCATTACAAAAGAATAAAGATAAGTAGTCTCTAATGAATGCCATTCGGAACCTCTGAGACAGGGGACTAGAGATGCAGAGCTGACTGAGGTGTGGAACCATCCCCCCGAACTTTCCCTTTGCTTCCCTCCTTCCTCCAGCAGCATGACCAGCACCATCTCCTGTGTCCAGTGCCATCTTAAACTGCTGGGTCGCCACATTCCTCTTCCTCTCCTATATACCTGTCAAAGGAGGGGCCGGCGAGAGTAGCTTTTACGCTGACTTGAGGGGAAGCTGATGGACCTTAGGGAAGCAGGATTAAGTCTAGGAGTATTTTAGTTTCACATTATGGAGGAATCTGTTCTGAATCCAAAAAAATAACTTGAAGTTTGGGGTGGATCACAAATACTTTTCAGTTTGCAAGTTCACTTCTGATCCCCAACACTGCCAAAGCTTCTGTAAAATGATTTTTGAAGGACAAATATGCATCACATATGTGAAAATGCTTTAGTATAAGGAGAAGTGGCCAAAGATTGATGTTTGCTTATTTATTATTTTTTGAGGCAGGGTCTTACTCTGTTGCCCAGGTTAGAGTGCAGTGGCGTTGATATGGCTCATGACAACCTTGACTTCTAGCGCTCTAGTGATTTTCCTGCCTTAGCCTCTTAAGTGGCTGGGACTACATGCTCGCACCACCATGCCCGGCTAATTTTTAAATTTTTTGTACACATGGGGTCTCACTATGTTGCTGAGGCTGGTCTCAAGCCATCCTCCCATTATGGCCTCCCAAACTGCTGGAATTAGAGGAGTGAGCCACTATGCCCAGCAGATGTGTTTTTAAAATATAAATACCCAACAAACTATTCTTTTTTTTTTTTTTGAGATGAAGTCTTACTCTGTTGCCCAGGCTGGAGTGCAGTGGCCTGATCTTGGCTCACTGCAACCTCCATCTCTTGAGTTCAAGTGATTCTCCTGCCTCAGCCTCCCTAGTAGCTGGGATTACAGGCATGTACCACCACGCCCAGCTAACTTTTGTATTTTTAGTAGAGATGTGGTTTCACCATGTTGGCCAGGATGGTCTCAAACTCCTGACCTCAAGTGATCTGCCCACCTCAGCCTCCCAAAGTGCTGGGATTATAGGCGTGAGCCACCACATCTGGCCAATCCAACAAACTATTCTTAATGTGGCTTTGGGGACAGATAAAGTTCATGTGCAGAGTCTCTGAGCGTTCACTCCAGTTTAGTGCCAACACTAGAAGTATTTAATATAGTAAAAGCCAAAGAGACTAAGACTTATTGCTAGAAACCCAACAGCAATGCAGTTTCACCAACCTTTTTATCCTTATCTTCCTCCAGTTTTGAAGAGCTCTCAGAATATCTTTTCATTTCTGCAAGTTCTTCCTGAGCTTGCTGGAATTTTTGCAGAAGTTCATTTACTTCTTGCTCTTTGGATTTCAAGAGAGTCTGAATATTTTCCTTTTCTCTTTTCACCTGTGAGACCTCACTTCTAATCTGGGCAACCTCTGAATGGACCTTCTCTTTCTCTTTCACTGATTCCTTTAATTTCGATGCCAACACACTCACTTCGCTCTCTAAGGATGACTGGAGCTTTTCATAGGAAGACCGGGGTACCATTGCATCAGTCATAGCAGCTTTCTCTTCTAAGAGTTGTTTCTCCAGCTTTGCTACTTCCACTTCCTTGCTTGCAAGGTGTTCCTTAAGATTGCTTATTTTTTCTTCCATCTCTTTTGCTGCAGTCCGCAGCGTGGTTATCACTTGCAAATGTTCTGTGATAGAGACAGAGTTCTCTTTCTGTGCGTCGACCAGTTGTTTGAGCTGGGTCAACTCGTTCAACACTTTTGAATACTGAGACTTCATTTCGGACAGTGCATCTTCTGCTTTAGCCCTGGACACGTTTGTCAATTGCATCAGTTTCTCATGCTCTGCTTTATGGATATATTCGGCGGTGATATCCTCTAGAGATTTCCTCTTCCTGTAATCCTCCAGTTCAGCCTGGGCTTCTTTGTACAGCTGTGACAGCTCGCTCACCTGTTTGTTGAGTTCATCTATCATCCTATTCATGGCTTCTTTCATGTCCTCAGCTTCATCACTGGCTTCCTGTGTCATCTGACTTTTTAGTGTATCTTTTAATTTCATGATTTCTTCTTGGGCCTCTTGGTATTTCTCAAACAAAAATGCTTTCTCCTTATTCATGTTCTCAATAACAGAGCAATATGAACTTTTCATTTCCTCGTACTCTTCCACAGGTGGCTTAATCACTGTACCTTTCTCCCTCTCTACCAGCTTTTCCTCTAACTCTCTTACTTTCTCTTTATTTCTTTCACTTTCTTCTAATGCATTCTGCAGATCCTGCTTGAGCACATTTATTTCCTCTTCCGTGACCCTCAGCTCGTGGAGATGTGAATAATTATCCATGCTCTCAGGCGAGACAAGACCCAGTTTCATCTGCTTCTGCACACTAAGGACTTCTTTCATAGCCTCCTCGTATTTGCTCTGAGTTTCTTTAAGTTTCTGGCTGAGGTCAGAGCTGTTCTCGGAAATCTCAGTGTTGTTTAAGCATACCAGTTCTGCCCTTCGGGACTGGAGTTCAACCTGTAGCTGTTTTCTCTCTGCTTCAGAGCTCTCTAATCTCTTCTGTAAATCTTGCAAAATCTCTTGCAGTTGCTGAATTCTGACGTCACTGTCAGTCGTGGATTTACCTAAAGCATGTATTAAGACAGGTGGAGATGATTTGGAGTCTGGGGGAGAGGTTTCACCAGGTTTTCCCAGGGATGGGCCCAAGTCAGTTTGGGTGGAATGATATGAGTCAAAGCTTAGGTCTGCTTCTGCCTCCTTGGGTGATTTGGCCTAGGAAAAAAAGCAAGAATTAAATAATACCAAAGGGGTGGTTAGCGAAGCCAGCAACTAGAATGAGAGGAGTAAATCTGCAACTTTGATATGGGAGAGTAGCATGATCACTTTGCCTGTGTATTCTCATGCCATGAAAAAAGATGGTCTCGGACATGAGTGGGACTAATGACACAAAGCTTGCTTTGGGTTCTATTGGGACAGATGATTTGTGTCACTTTGAAAACAATAACATTGTTTACAAAGCCTCCGATTCAAAATTTTACTTCTTTTATCATTCTGCTTATCAAGAGGGGTAATGGATATATAGTACAGCTATTTCTTCTTCTTATTTTTTGGTACAGCCATTTCTTATCACGCTCTTAAACCTGTTAAGTGATCAACTTTACTAAATGAATGGATAATATTATATATATATGTACACATACACACATATAATTTAAAACATAAAATTTTAATGTATATATAAAATCAAAATATAAAATTTTATATATAAAATTATACGTATCATTCTATGTATATAGTATTTTTATATAGAATTTTTCTATAAATTTTGTTTACATTTATTTATATAATTAAACATATAGAATTTTTAATACTGATCATACTATGTATATAATCATATATAATTTACCAGTTGAATAATTTACAGAAAGAGTTAATGAATAACACTCTCATGAAACGAATAATCTGAAACTATAAGATACTTAAAGCTAATATTTAAAAAGAAACTAATGTACACATTTAAAACAAAATACATCTGACTACTGAAAAGACCAAGAGCTTGACTCTACAGAATAGTCCATGACAGCAATCTATTTATATACCTGTAATTTATCTTGTAACTCCTTATTGTGTAAGGTAAGGGAAGCAACTTTTGCTTGCAATAGGGCAAGAAGATCTTGTTGGTCAGCTTCAGAACTTATATCCAATAAGCTATCAGCACCTTGGGAAAGAGAAAGACATTTAAAATAACATAAAACAATTAAACTCTTATTTCTCTATCCTGAGACAAATTCACTTGCTAGCCTAATCCAGTTCTTCTTCCTGGTCCTAACTATAAAACGCCCTAGCAACTGGACGGATGAACTAAAATTTTCATGTACTGGGGTTTCCTTACTGTGGATTGCTAGCACAATACTGGATACATGTGTATACAAGGCAATTCTGAAAATTGATGAATTTGGTCATATATTTCCTATTCATTTGCTTAAGTGTCACATCTAGTTGTTTTTGGTTCTTCCCTGTGCCTTATAAGTCTCAATTCTGGGAACTGTTTTAGAAATGTCTCTGGAATCTGGTTTATTTCTTTGCCCCTACCACCATTACCGTAATTCAGACTCTATCACTTTACTTGGAAACCCTGCAAACAGCTTCCCAACAAATCTCTGCCCCCTCCTCTTCCCAGTGAAACTGTACCCTGCACAGCAACGTCAGACCAGTCTTCCTAAAACATACCTTGATTGGGTCATTCCTTTGGGTCAAGTGCTTTCATTATTTTCCCTCCAAAAATAATTTTCAGATTCCTTTATCTGGGTTCAGACCGCTATGATTTGGCCCCAGTCTACTTCTTCAGGTTCATGACGCTGCTACTTTTCTAGATTCTGGTTTTCCTGAGATTCATGGTTCCCATCACACACTCTACATTCTCAACACATGGCTGATTCTTTCATTCTTTATCCACAGGATCGCCCTGCAGAATCTCTCTGCCTAGAGAATTCTTAGGCATCATGTCAAACTTTGCCCAGTACTTGAAGCATTCAATGACCACTCTAGCATGAAACTGTCTTCTCTGAATCCCACATTAATCCCTGTTGGTAACCACAACTTTCTGACATCCTACTGATTATCATGCTGAAATTACAACTTAAGGAGTGCTATTCAAGGTGCTCACTGAGACGGCAAACTTCCTCCAGAAGGCAATGCAATGTACTGCTTCCTTCATCTAGAAAGTCCTACAAAAAATATGTCAGCTGGACAAAACAATGTGCTTAGTGAAGTAACTGTGTGAATTTCTCGTCCAAACTTAATATTATCACTTCTTGAGGTGGAATCTTGCTCTGTCACCCAAGCTGGAGAGCGGTGGCACGATCTCGGCTCACTGCAACCTCTGCCTCCCAGATTCAAGCGATTCTCCTGCATCAGCCTCCCAAGTAGCTGGGACTACAGGTATGCTCAATAATTAACTACTACATAAAATCTCAATAATTTTATGTAATAGCTAATTTTTGTATTTTTAATAGAGACGGGGTTTTGCCATGTTGGCCAGGCTGGTCTCGAACTCCTGACCTCAGGTGATCTGCCCACCTCGGCCTCCCAAAGTGCTGGGATTACAGGTGTGGGCCACCATGCCCTGCTCAAACTCCCTAATTATTATAGCTAGTATATACTTTACCCACACTTTGAAAAGCACTGATCTGCTTTTTATTTTCTCACAGTCATGTAATGCAAAGATGAAAACTTTAATCTTAACTTGGAAGGATGCAAAATGACCTTTCTTCATAGAAATCCTTGCTTCTCATCATAAGTCTGATGCCTAAATCCCAGCTTTCTGAGTTTCCTTGACATGAAGTCTGGTGAGTGTGAAATGAACTAGGGAATTGGGAGCATAAATGCAATTCTAAGAAATAAAAGCTATTTCTAAGATACAGTGAATGTTTTTTGAAGTACCCAATGTAACATTTGTTTAGTTATATCAACACTGATCTCTGCCAGGAATTAGAAAGTTTAATGTTTCTAGGGCCATGTGTGGTGGCTCATGCCTATAATCCCAGCACTATGGGAGGCCAAGGTGGGAGGATCACTTGAGCTCAGGAGCTTGAGACCAGCCTGGGCAATACAGTAAGACCCCATCTCTAAAATAAATAAACATCTACATATATACACACATAAAAAATATTTCTAAGTTCTACAAATTAAAGGCTCCAAACACCTATGAAGTATACAACAGATTAAGACACTGAATGCTAGAGCAAAAATGGACCTTTGAAATAATTTTTTCTACATTTTAAGTGGATTCTAAAGATACTGTATTACATTCTTAGAGGGTAAATTATTCTTAGGAGGCACTCTTTAACAGACACAATGAATTAAATCCTATGATCATAAAGGCAATATGATTACATATGATTTCATGAACATTCTTGTCTTTGCGTGTGTCTACTTAAGATCCACAGTAGGAAAGTTAGATGGGGACAGTCATGGAGGTGGCATGGTGGGTTCTCCCTTCATGAAATCATGTGCTGCTCAGCTGCAAAGAGTGTGGTTAGCAGACAGCAGAAGCCTATGGACCTCATCTGAAAATAATGTTTTTAAATGCGTAAGAGAAAATATACAGGCTACAGTAACTTAAGAGCTTATTTGGTAACAATAACAAGAACTGGCAGCAGGTCTCATAACTGCCGTAATTTTTAGCAGCAATATTGTAAGCATTTCAAGATATCTGCAGTCACACTAAGGTGACAGGAGTTCTCTTGGTGACAAAATCACTGGTCTACTAATATCACTGGGGCTTCTTGCCTGTATTCATAATGGAAGGAACTGCTAACATATAGTTTGGGACAAATGAAAATAAAGATGTATTTTTCAAAATTCAAATTCAGAGACTCTTTAAAATGCAGGTGAAGGCACCCTGAAGTACAGAGCGCATCAGCCTGTGCATTACTGGCAGCTCTGTGTGGACATGCTGGCTCGTGACCTTTTTACACAGTACCCCCGCTTGGCCTTTGCTCTCTTTAAATGGACATGAAATAGTTGGGTTGAAGGAAAAAAAAAACAGATGCTTCCTCATCTTACCTGTAGTACTGTCACTTAGTCTGTCTTTGTTTTCTCGTATAGAACTGATCTCAGCCTATTGAAACACAAAAATGACTTAGAGAACATTTCTGAATGTAACATTGCACAAAAGAATCAAGCAGACTTTCCTCCTTGAGCTTATGCAGAGCAGATCTGGCATTATCCTACTAGAAAAGCAGCTAGAAAATCTCAAAGAAAGAAGATATTTTAAGCCATAAATGAGTAAAAGTGACAATTATCCACTAAGTTTAATTTCTAAAACATTAGAAGTTCCAGAGGGTATATCAGAAGTTTCATTTAGTGAGGACAATGCAAATATATTTAAGATTACAGTAATTTTATATAATTGCTAATTTACTGAGTTATGTACTAAAAACTGAGACGCAAATACTGCTTTCATAGTGAAGTCAAAGAGAAGTTCTATATGTCTGCATTATACATTGATTGAAATATTTTAAAGCAGATTTTTTAGCTTGATCATTTCATAAGTTATCTGCTATTAATTATTAACCTTTCTAAGGGAAATGGCAATAAATATCATCTAGTCTTAGATCGGCAATAGATTCCCTAAAGATTTTCTCTAATCCTTTGTCCCTGAATATCTGTTAACATACTGTAAAAATTCTTGGAACTTCAAAGCCATACTCTCATTTCAAAACATTACAGTGACTTGCTAAAAATTACAATGTGGCATCCGAATGAGCCAGTCAATGATAAGATAATTTTTCCGCCAAGATACCTTTGTAAAAGCCCAAATGCTAAACAATAAAGTGGATTATTTTTAGTAAGCGCTGAGCTTTACAAAAAGCAGTCCTTTCACTTTTATAACAAATTTACTTGTTTTTATATTCTCCACTATATAAGGTATAATAAACTGCATCCAGCTAAAGTTTACAAGTTGAGGAGGTTTTGACAGATGTATACCTATGGAACCAAGACTGTAGTCAAGATAGAGAATCTCTTCATTATGCCTAGAAGTTTCTTCTTGCCTCATTACAACCCCTCCTTGCCCACGTCATTCCTAGGCAACCACAACTCTCTTTTTTTGCATTTCTTAGAATTCCTATAAATGGAATGTCATCCGTATGAATTTTTTGGTGGCTGGCTTCTCTCAGCATGATGACTTTTCCGATTCAACTATGATGTTACTTGCACTACAGTTCATTCCTCTTTATTGGCAGATAATATTTCATTATACAGGTATATTTCATTATCTTTATTCACTTGTTGATGGACATTTGGATTGCTTCCAATTTGGGGAGGTTGTGAATAAAGCTGCTGCAAACATTTGCATACAAGATTGTGTGTAAACATGTAATTTCATTTATTTTGGTAAATATCTATGAGTGGATGGCTGGATCATATATTAGGTTTATATTTAACTTTAATGAAACTTCCAGCTTTCTAAACTGTTAATAGTTACTCCATTTTAGATTCTCACCAGCAGAAAATGGAGTTCTAGTTCTGCCACATCCTCACTTGGTAGTTTTAGTCTTTTTAAACTTTAGCCATTTTAAATATATATCACTTTATTTTATTTTATTTTTTTTTTTTGAGACGGAGTCTCTGTCACCCAGGCTGGAGTGCAGTGGCACGATGTTGGTTCACTGCAACCTCCGCCTCCCGGGTTCAAGTGATTCTCCTGCCTCAGCCTTCCGAGCAGCTGGGACTACAGGTGTGTGCCACCACACCCAACTAATGTTTTGTATTTTTAGTAGAGATGGGGTTTTACCATGTTAGCCAGGATGGTCTCGATCTCTTGATCTCGTGATCCAACCACTTCGGCCTCCCAAAGTGCAGGGATTACAGGCGTGAGCTGTGAGCCACCGCGCCTGGCCTAGATACCACTTTTTTCTCCTCCCTAAGCTAACATAGGAATAAATGTCACTTTTTATCTTGTTTTTTTTGTTTTTTGTTTTTTCAGAAATGACAGTCTTTTATACTCTACCTCTGAAAAATCATAATTTGCGATATTATTCTTCGGATTGCATTGCTTCTTTGAGGCACAGTCATATCAGAAGATATTATGGTACTAAGTATAAGAGTATAGATGCCTTGTCTTATATAGAAATTTATCTGAAGAGTTTATTAGTAAAGTCTAAAGTGAGCGAAATGATAGGTTGATAGAATCTTTTTCAGATTAATGTGTATCCAAGTTAAAAGAAAACATCTTTAGTAATTCCAAATAAGGAAAAGTAAGTAAATATACAATATTGAAATTTCATGTTAACAATTACAAATTTTATTTCCCCCTGAGTACAATTTCTCAGTATGTTAGATAAACAGATATTAAATGGAAATATCCTCCTACTTCCTTAAAATATTTTCCAACCACAAATCTACAGATCCAGGTGGATAAGATGTAACAGATTTTCTAACATTTGTAAAATAAATACATATTACTTTTATAGTCAGGAAAAAAATTAACTATACAATTCTCAGTAAGACAACAGAGGATAACACGTTTCTGTCTCTTTGACTGGAATTAATATAAACTTAATTGGGTAAGAAGACTGGTTATCTAGCAAGCTCTTATCTTTGTCTCTTTTTTAAAAAAACTTTTAAAGCACTTTTTATTTGGAGCAATTTAAGATTTACCAAAAAGTTGCAAGATAGAAACCTTCACTTATTTATCCTGATGTTTACAACATATGTAGCCATTATACATTTGTCAATTGGTAAATTATTACCATCTAAGTTACAACTTTATTCAAATTGTGACAGTTTTTCGAATAATGGCCTTTTTCTGTCCCAGGATCCAATCTAGGATATTTCGTTATAAATAGAGAAGTTCCTGAAATATAATTTTTGGCATTTCCTCAATATTCTGCATTCAGGAAAGAATGAGGAGAATAACAGGTAGAAGCTAGTAACTTCTACACCTTATTTATTTTTGAAAAAGTTAATTTATTTTTTAGTTGACAAATAAAAGTTGTATATATTTACCACATACATCATGATGTCTGCAAATATGTACATAATGTGAAATGGCCATGGAGCTAATTAATCTCACACACTGATCATTTTTTGTGATGAAAACGTTTAAAATCCACTCTCTAAGTGACTTGCAGAATCTAATGCGTTGTTGTTAACTATAGTCACCATGTTGTACCATGGATCTCTTGAACTTATTCCTTTTATCTGGATGAAATGTTGTATCCTGTAGCCAACATCTCCCCAATAACTCCCACCACTCCCCCAATTATTCTACTCTCTGCTTCTATGGGTTCAACTTTTTTAGATTCCATAGAAATAAACTGTCCCTGCTCCCCCACACAAGACACTCGCTCTGTCACCCATGCTGGAGTGCAGTGTCCTGATCCTGGCTCACTGCAACCTCTGCCTCCTGGGTTCAAGTAATTCTCCTGCCTCAGCCTCCTGAGTAGCTGGGACTACAGGTGCCTGCTACCGAGCCCAACTAATTTTTGTATTTTTTTCTTTTCTTTATCTTTTTTTGAGACAGAGTCTCACTCTGTTGCCAGGCTAGAGTGTAGTGGCGCAGTCTCGGCTCACTGCAATCTCTGCCTCCTGGGTTCAAGTGATTCTCCCTTGGACTACAGGCATGCACCACCATGCCCAGCTAATTTTTGTACTTTTAGTAGAGATGGGGTTTCACCATGTTGGCCAGGATGGTCTCGATCTCTTGACCTTGTGATCCGCCTGCCTCGGCCTCCCAAAGTGCTGGGATTACAGGCATGAGCCACCAGCCCTGGCCTAATTTTTGTATTTTTAGTAGAGATGGGGTTTCGCCATGTTGGCCAAGCTTGTCTTGAACTCCTGACCTCAGGTGATCCGCCCACCTTGATCTCCCAAAATGCTGGGATTACAGGTGTGAGCCACTGCACCCAGCCCTCGTCTCTTTTTTTTTTAAATGAAGAAAATCAATTATTGGTTTGTAAATTTAATTTATTCACTCAATTATTTTTTTAAAATTTTAAATTATTATGGATACAATCTAGCCGCACACATTCTTGCTTTGTGGGGTCCATGCCAGAAAAAATAATCAAGGGGTACTTCATGGTGAAAAGGTTGTGAACCAATGATTCAGAAGTATATTCTGTGTTACCCAGTGTTATATAACTTAAAGCAAGTCTATCAGGTATCTTAAAATACAGTAACAAAACTGAATACAGAAAGGAAATACCTTGAAGGGTGGTTCAGCAAAAAATACTGATTCCTTTCCTGAAAGTGGCGTCGAAGTTATTGATCTTGGGGAGGAGACATCACTCAACTAAAAAAGAAACAAAATGAAAATCATCAATAAAGAATGTATCTTCAAACTCCTCTTCTCCAGTGCTGAAGGATCAACCTGTTTAGCCAATGCAATGAAATCTAACAGTAAGTATCCTTGGCATCAATTGATTCAAGGGTAGGATATTTTCAATGCAGTTCAGCTACTTCAAATACTTACTGAAAGTTTATAGAATATAACTTTGCTCCTATATTAGAATCAGTTTTTTAAAAAATCTATAAAACTTCCATTGCAGGTTAAGAATATTAATAAGTACGCTAACATACATTTAAAAAAATACGAGATGAGCTATTCCTCTCTACTATTTAAATATGGATTATTCTCTTTGTGGCCTATGAATTTTAAAATAACAAATCTCGATGTGTTTTTACATGCCGTTACATAGATTACTGAGCTTCCTCCTCTATGCAAAGGTCACTATAAGCTCAGAAATGAAAACTACTTTTAATATTAGCCAACCTTAAATGCAATTAGAAAGGCAAATACATTCTAGCAATGTTTCAAGAAACCAACTGAAATTCATTTTAACAATTGCCTCACTGGCTACTCATTCTCCCACCCCTTACTAGATCTTTTAATATAAGGAACTAAAAATAAATTGAACTTAAGGGAAAGTTTCTGTGATAAGATTTTGAGAAATTTCCTTGAGCCTTTTCAAAAAGAGCCTGTTAGATTCTGTTTTTTTTTTTAAATAGATAAGAATCAACATTATTTCCATACTAATCATCAAAATCCTTCTTACCACAATTTGTAATTTAAAACTGCTAAGGAACATGTTAGATATGCACTTAAAGGTCAGTTCTAAAACATTCCTTTTTGGTCTAAACAAAATGACAAATTTATGGCTTTCTTGTGGTGCATTTATTGACTGTTTGTTTGCTTTTGTTTTTACCTGGGTAGGACTGATAGGAGGTGGTGGAGCTTTGCGTTTTTTTGGAGTTCCACTTCTTTCTGAGCTTATTTTAGAGACTTGGTCATGCTGAAAGTTATCACAGTCCAAAGAATGGAGGTGGGTTAGTTTGGTTAGTAAAGTCTGAGCAAGTAGCTTTATCAAACACATGAGAAAAACCTCAAAAGTTCATGCATTTCTTACTTTATCAATATCTGAAATCTGCTACCAACCTAAAAATAAATAATATGCATGCGCAAGTATTCTTCTAGCAACCCATGCTTTAATAGCAAGAAAATAAAAACACATAAGACAAAACCAGATTAGGTTGGTGTGGAGAACTGGGAAAGCAGAGGTTCAGGTCTACTACAACTTAGAATCCAGAATACAATCATAGCCAGCTTTCTCTATTAATGAAAAGCAATGGTATTTCCCACATGTCTGCATTACTTCCATTCCTTTTCTTAAAGACTAAATATGAGGGGAAGAGATAACTTCATTTTTGAAGGCTACTGATAAGTAATACAGTTACCACATAAATTTCAGTATTGAGTCTTTGCTGTTTATGATTTCTTCAAGAATGTAGATGCGTAAATAAATAAACACATAAAACCAAACACACACTGTTCGTCAAAAAAACAGATAGTGACAATATATTTTTAGAAAAAACTACACAGTAACAGGGCATACTCAATTTCTACTTTGTGTAACACTACATGACATTCTAGAAAAACCCTAATTAAAAAGAAAAAGCTAACTTCTCTTATTTTCATTAAATAGCTAACGTTTTCTGGCTGTAGCTCTGTAGCTCATGTGATATTACAAGTATTTAAAACAGTGTTATTCAGTCACAGAGTTTAAGCCACATCAAACATTTTCACACCAATAGGAAGTATGAGTTAGTACATTTCAGAAAAAGATGAACATATAAGTAGCAAGTTTAAAGTTACATGCTTTTGAAATAAGGCAAATTATTAAGAAAACCTTTACCTTTTTTTTCTTTTTTTTTGAGATGGAGTTTCACTCTTGTTGCCCAGGCTGGAGTGCAATCGTGCAATCTCAGCTCACTGCAACCTCCGCCTCCTGGGTTCAAGTGATTCTCCTGCCTCAGCCCCCTGAGTAGCTGGGATTACAGGCATGCGCCACCATGCCCGGCTAATTTTGTATTTTTTGTAGAGACAGGGTTTCTCCATGTTGGTCAGGATGTTCTCGAACTCCCGACCTCAGGTGATCCGCCAGCCTCAGCCTCCCAAAGTGCTGGGATTACAGGCATGAGCCACCGCGTCTGGCAACTTCTACCACTTTATAACAATGACTCATTTATTCAAAGATAGTTCAGTCCTTAAGTATTTTCAATATAGTCTTTATTACTTTACCAGTGGACCAGAGTGGTTAAATCTGAACATTTTTAAATTCCCACAAGCATAAATGAAACATAAAAGCCGCCCCCAAAGATAAATACCTGCTTTGGTTTTGTTGGGGTCTTTAAATCTATAGAGGAAAAAGTGAAAAAAAGAACTATAAGAAGCATAATGATTCATATTCACTTTGGGTGGGGGGATACACACACATACACCATATATAATATTTTTTAACACTCCATTTTTCTTCAAGAATATGTTTAAAAGAATAATAAAATATATCATATTGCACACATTCCTTTATCCTTTGGGGAAAATGGAGTGGATAAACTTAAAACAACATTGGCTATTTTCTTTTACATACCAGCATCCTGAGAGATTTTTGATAATAGAAGGCTTTGAATTCCTGCATTTTCTGAGAGTTTGGAATAACGTAAGGCATTGTGTCCAAGAGAATCTACAAGGTTTAGGTCTGCACCCTTTTTAATTAAGGCTTCCACGACGTTAGAGCTGCCAATCTCGCAGGCCAGCATGAGAGCAGTCCTAAAGGAAAAAGGAGATACAAAATTAGTACTAAGAAAATGTAAAAACTCTTTCTTGGGAAATCAGTTGTCTTAAAAAAAGAGAAAAGAAGAATAAGTGCAGTTAAACCTTTATTACACTTAATCGTCGAGGAATTCGAAGTGGAATGCTATCAAGATGAAATTAGTTTTTTTTTTTTTAAACTTCAGATTAAGTCAAAATATTAAACCATATTTAGTCAAACAATATAATCTTCTTTCTATACTATTTGGCACAATATGATGCGATTTAATTGACTGGCATGAATCTTATCCTTGTTTCACCTCAAGCATTTTAAATAACATATATATTTCTAAGACCATTTCTCCAGATCAACCAATAGGTTTATTTTATTTTGCATAGAAAGTCACAGGAAATTGTTTATTCACATTAGCATTTCATAGTCTCCTCACGGACTTAGCCAGCAATGATGTCCACAGATGTCTGGGGAAAATTGCTTTAAAGTCAACATAGATTCTTGATTATCAAAAACAGTAGAATTTTCAAAAGGGAAGAAGTTAACAATCCTTTATACCAAATGATCCAAAATATAGCTGTGATATTTTGAAATACTCCCAGAATGTGGATATCACTGAAGTCACATGATTTCTGCCTAATTCTGGGGTACCTTCCACTTTTGTTCCTGGAATTGACATCTGCTCCATGATCCAGGAGAAAGTGACAGATCTCACTGTGACCATTTTGTACAGCAAGAAGCAGCGGTATATTCCCATCCTAGGAGACAAATTCAGATTTAGGTTTTAACTCAGGCACAAAATGCCAGAACTGCAAAAGTCAGCCCCTGTTTTTTGCACATTTTTCTCCTGACTTGGACTGCTGATCTAATATCTGGTCCATCCTGATATTCCGTACCCCCATAGAGTCACAACTGTATGTTGGCACAACTCTTGTTACAGAATTTTACTGAATGCTAGCTTTTACATAGGAGCTCCAGCTTCTTGGGGCTGCTTGTGCCCTTGGCTATCACTGTTTGGGTGATCACGAGAGAGGGCAGAACACAAAGTGTGTAAAGGCTCAAGGCAAGTGTACCGGGTATACTGAGGGATGGTGCTGGAGAAAGGAAGGGCGTGTCTCCCCACGACACCAGAAGATCCCACTACCCTGTATGCGACTTCTTCCCAGTGCACTAATGATTATATATCCTGCCATTCCACGCTTACTAGAAAGTGTACCCTTTAGTAATCTTGCTATGTATCAAAAATATAACCTAAATTAAGAGCCTATGTCTATTACTAACACATGACTAGATAAAGAAATGGATAGAAAGAATAATTATGTCATGACAATTGCAACCCCTTCGGGAAAAAGGAAATCTAGGTCTCCAACTCATATACAAACTATGTCAGGTGGATTAAGCATTTAAACATTACAATATAAAACAAATGACGAAAAATACTAGAAGAATATACATAAGTATTTTCTGTAATCTTAGGTCTGACACAAACCATGAAGAGAAGTTGTTGGCCGGGCGCGGTGGCTCAAGCCTGTAATCCCTGCACTTTGGGAGGCCGAGACGGGCGGATCACGAGGTCAGGAGATCGAGACCATCCTGGCTAACATGGTGAAACCCCGTCTCCACTAAAAAATACAAAAAACTAGCCGGGCGCGGTGGCGGGCGCCTGTAGTTCCGGCTACTCGGGAGGCTGAGGCAGGAGAATGGCGTGAACCCGGGAGGCGGAGCTTGCAGTGAGCCGAGATCCGGCCACTGCACTCCAGCCCGGGCGACAGAGCGAGACTCCGTCTCAAAAAAAAAAAAAAAAAAAAAAGAGAAGTTGTTATTCTGTTTTTTTTCTGGAATATACCCTATAAATCCATCGACAGTGAGTTTTAAGGTAGAAGCATTCAATAGGCAAAGGGAAAAGATGTTACAATATATCCAACTATTGAAAAATACAAGTGCTGCTTAAAGATTGAGTATTGTCATAAAGAATTTCAGACAGATTTCTGGGCACTATCTCTGTGAAGTTAAAATACTTTCTGCTTAGGAAGTACTGAACTTCAAGGAATATAAATTTATTTACAGATTCTATCTAGTCACTTCACAGTATCTCCATCAAATATAAGTGTATGCATGTCAGTTCTCATGCTGCAACATGAAATTTAACCCCATAACATAACCATGTGATAGGTATATAAATTTATTCTCAAAATAGTCTGGTGAAGTTAAAATAGCCTAGCAGTGGTCTTCAAAGTTGGGAGACTGTGCTTAGAAGGTATCCAAAGTGATAGATGGGGTGCAGAAAGAAAGTAGTAAAATTTCTATTTAGACTTATTTTTTATTTTTAAAAATCAAGAAATTAAGCTTTATTTGTAATTACATTGATGGTAGAAAACATGTATAGCCGTAGAAATAAATATACCTATACAGGAAATATATGCTGCAAAATGTTTTACTAATGCTTTAGAAGCCAATTAACCTTCTTCCCAGTTTAGGGAAAAAAAAAACAAAAAAAAAAAACAAAAAAAAACCATGCAGCTCTCTGCCAGAGCTCATTTAATTTGATATAAACACACTCTTTGAGGCTGAAGCAAATCTGACCGATTTTCAATGTGAAAACAAAATATAAAAACTGTTCTTGGAGTTATTTCTAAAGAGAACTAACATCAGAATCATCTATTTCAGAAAAATCGGATTCATCAAATGAATCTTCAGCCAACAACTCTTTGAGAGTGACGTTAACATCACACATACAAATGCTACATTTTCTAGGATTTGACATTTTCAGCAATCGAGAATTACTATATTTTGTAAATGGAAATACCACTACTAAAAACAGAATGCTATAAATAGAATAATGTCTCGTTTCCAAAGCCAATATACTAGAGCTCTGCAAAAATACTACTAATAAAAATGAGATATTTCGTGGCAAAGTTATCTTGAGGTAAATGCTGCATCCCCAAACACCACTGGTGAGTATTCTTGGGGCAAATGAGAAAAGGATTAAGAATAATACATAAATCCATTTTGCAGAAGAGAATCTAGGTTGAAAGCAATAGCATTTTGCCCAATAGTTAGTTGTCTAAAGCAGGAGTCCCCAACGCAGGGGCTGCAGACCAGTACGAGTCTGTGGCCTGTTAGGATCCGGCTGCACAGTGAGGAGTAAGTGGCAGGTGAGGGAGCATTACTGCCTATAAGATAGCAGCAGTACTGGATTCTCATAGGAACACAAACCCCATTGTGAACGAGCATGCAAGGGATCTAGGTTGTGTGCCAATGCCTGATGACCTGAGCTGCAACAGTTTCATCCTGAAACCATCCCCACCCCCATCCATGGAAAAACTGTCTTCCCCAAAATCAGCCCCTGATGCCAAAAAGGTTGGGGACTGCTAGTTTAAAGGTCTCAGTGACTCCAGAGGTATCCCACTGAGTTTTAGAAACCAGTGTCTACCTCTACGTCTAGTGACCACCTGGTACTTACCAAATCTTTGAGGTTTATGGGGCTCTTATGTTCGCAGAGAATCTGCACAGCTTGAAGGCAGCCCTGCGCCGCTGGGGGAAGGAAAATATAAACACCACAGCCAGTCACATAGTTATTCACAACCAGGGGTATCAAATACTTAGTTCATATTCTACCCATTCTACATATATTCACTCTAGTTGCATGGAAGAGAAATGGTGTTAGGAAGGTTAAGAGTGATGTGTTTAAAATTACTGCTTAATTTCAGAGTTATGCTGGCCTAAGGCCAATGACTGCCAGTTGCCTTTAGGCAAATATTTGGTTCAGGTTTTCACAGGACTTAGCTTTTCCACAACTAGCAATAAAACCCATGTGTAAACCTAATCACTCATAGTTTAGTGTCAACGTTTGTCACTTGAAGTTGTGTAATCGTACTAAAACAAAATGTTAGTAAATAAAATTGACCGATGTTCATAATAATCCTCAAATCAAAAAGTCTGTATTACACATTACCTCATATCTACAAGTGCTTAGGAATATCTGTTAGTTTAAAAAGAAACCTTAAATTAGTTAAAATATATTAATCGTGATAAAATTCAGTGGTTAGGTGGCAAAGCAACTGATGAATTCTAGGCATATGCCTCAGTAAAACTCTGTATGTTTTACAAACAGAGTAAAATGGGAATGTCTAGAAATGATGACAGAAAAGAGCACCAGGAATAGTATGGAAGGTTAATGGTTTGAATAAGGAAAAAGAAAAGTTGGTGTTTCCATTGGCAGAAGAAGACAAATAGGAGAATGAAAGTTACCTGCATAATGTAAAGCTGTTTTCCCAGAGCTGTCAACACTTTCGGCTGGGCATTTAGACTATAAGACAAAAATAAATACATCCATATAATAAAATACCCTGCACCAATTCTATTCAGTTCAGACTTTTCCTGCAAGGTATGATGTGGCTTATTAGCAAGACTATTAACATAAATAAGCCTCAACTGCTGTGTTCCAGGGGCCTACAGTCTCCTATGGAGAGGGAGACTTATGTCTTTGGGGTGGGCAAACTCTCCCCTCTTTGCTGCTTCACCTGTGTGTCCCTCTCCTTCCCTCATCACTCCAGCACTCCACAGCTAATAGACATGCTCTAGGCTCTCTCATCTTGATCCTATCTTTTCCCCCATCTCCTGCCCTTTCTGCCCCCTTCATGAAACCAGCTTTCTCCTAAGGATTACCCACATGCAGTCCAGGCACCCTCACCTCCATTCACTCCTGAAACCACTGCAGTTGGGTGTTCCCTCTCGAGTCCAAGGAGATGGCCTTGGTCAAGGTCACCAACAACCTTCATGTTTCCAATGACAATAAACATTTCTGTTCTCCTCTCTCCAACCTCTCGGCTCCTAGAGCCCTGCTTGGCTCATCTTATTCTGCTTTTCCTCTTGCGGCTCCTCCTCTAGCCAAACAGAAAATCTCAGGGCTCCTCAGTGTTCTTCCTCTAAGCTCTTTTCCCTGGTAAGCTCCTCCACACCCACAGCCTGAAATATCATCGAGAAGAATGGACGCTAGTGACTCCCAAATGTGGAGATCCTAACAGTAACAACAATAACTGCTATGTAAGTATTAGCTCTCATGTGCCACGCACTGTTCAAAGAACTGCTTTAGGTCCCCTAACAACCCGAGGTAGATACTATCATTACTCCAACTTGCACATGAAGAAACGGAGGCACAAAAAGGTTGATAATTTGCTCAAGTCGCAGTAAATGGCAGAGCCAAGATTCGAACTCAGACAGGCTGGGCTAGGGCCTGTATTCTCACTCAAACACAACAGTTATCATCTTCAAGCGCTAGGCTTGATAACCCACTGCCTACTTCCCATTTCTGCTCTGATGTCTTATTAGCATCTCCAAGGCCCAGCCAAAATCTCTGGTTTCCCCTCCCCAGTGCCCCACCTGCTCCTCCCTGACTACCTTCTCCATCAACAGCATCATCATGTCTAGGCATTGAGCCAGAAACCAGCGACTCAGCTTTGATTCCTTCTCATCCTCCTTCCCCTCCCCGCTGCCCTCGTCCTCCTCCCATATGTAGTGGACCACCATGTCCTGTCAATTTTTTTCTCCAAAACTCACTTCCAATCTACCCTCTACCCTTTCTTGTTCCTGACATCCTTTTTTAGGACAGCGTCTTCTCACTTGAACAGCTAAGGTAGCCTCCTGGTAGGTCTCCCCAGTTCTGCATTTTCCCCCCTTTTATCAATTCTCTAAACAATTAGAATTCTCTTTTAAAACTTGGCTCTCACTGTCTACTGAACAGCCCCTCACAGTTCCATGCTGTACTTAGGATGAACTGCAGTGAAGCCCACCATGGCATACAAGGCCCTGCATCCTGTGCTACTTTCCTCCTTACTTGCTTTGCCCCAGGCCCACACACTGGCTTTCTTCCCTCCCTGGCCAGCACCTTTCTGACCTCAGGTCCTTTGCACACATTGTTCCATTTGCTTAGAACACTTTCCTTGTGGCTGCTTGCATCATTCGGAGGTCTGAGCTTAAATATCACCTCCTTCACAAGGCCTCCCATGAACCTCCACCTCTCATTCCTCTCTTACAGTAACCCGTTAGCTTCCTTTTGAACTGCTGTGCAATCTATAATGTTTATTTGTGGATTATTTACCAGACTGGGAGCTCCACTGCGACAGGGGCTGCTGTTTGTCACTGCTTGACACGATGCACAGTGCCCAGGAAATACAGTATGAGAAAGGGCGGGAGGAATAGCTGAGGGTTCAGGGAGGGAGACAGCTCATTTGTTTTTTGTTTGGTTTAGTTTGGTTTGGTTTTTGAGATGGAGTCTCACCCTGTCACCCAGGCTGAAGTGTAGTGGTGAAATCTTGGCTCACTGCAACCTCCGCCTCCCAAGTTCAAGTGATTCTCCTGCCTCAGCCTCTCGAGTACCTGGGATTACAGGCATGCTCCACGATGCCCGGCTAATTTTTGTAATTTTTAGAAGAGATGGGGTTTCACCATGTTGGCCAGGCTGGTCACGAACTCCTCACCTCAGGTGATCTACCCGCCTCAGCCTCCCAAAGTGCTGGGATTACAGGCATGAGCCGCTGCGCCCGGCCTGAGAGAGCTTATTTAAATTTGAAGAATCTCAAAGGGTCTATTTGTGCTCATTGCCGTGAGAAGGAAGAACTTTACCTTGGTAGCCACTGGAGGGGGGAATGGCTCCAGCAGACAGGCAATAAGAGCAAAGGCCTGGAGCGCTCAGGGAGATCCATAAGTGCAGAGGGTATAGGAGTGGGGGACAACAGGAGGTAACGGGGATCACAGCACAGAGAGCCTGGGCTACTGAGACAAGAGGCGAAGAACTGGCTAGAGAGCAAAGAGGAACAGGACCTGGGAAAACCGCCCAACAGGAGGACACGGCTGAGGTTTTAACCACCACCCAGGAAGAAGAACAATCTGGATGGTTTGGCAGTGAGAGGAGGTAATAACACACTACCACGCTAGTGAAATGTCTGCCCTTCCGTGGTAAGAAGAATGGAGATTAAGTTACGACTTACCATGCTTTGGCCTAATTTTAAAACAGCACAAGGAACTGTTTAAAGGCTTCAAAGATTCCGAAGAAAAACCAATCCATTTGCATAATCAGATATAAGATTACATTAGAGACTCGAATATCTGGTTCTTGCCCACGAGAACATCCAGCTTGTCAGGTTAATTCTTCCTTTAAATCAGAGTCAGATGCAAAGTCTGGATAGCCAAGCCAGAATGGGAATGGAGATTTCAAACATAAATCAATTACTTAAAAATTGAGGTAGGGCCAAGGATATGGAGGCAGAGCACTTGAGCAATGATTTTCACTTATCCGGAGTGTCTGGTCCCAGGAGAGGCAGGTAAGAAAAGTTCTATTTTAGTTGTCTTCAAAGGGAAGCCTCATAATACAACATCACAGACATTAATCTCTTTTTCTTGAATTTAGCTTCAAAGACCTGTTAAAGTTAAGCATTCTTGGAACTGGCAATAGCTTGCATCACGTAACGCAAGACAAGAAGCTGTGTGATCAACAGACCAGGACAAGTTGAAGAATGTGACCGCATTTCTGCATTAGAATTTCAAAACCAAATTAAAGCAAGATGCTGGGTCCCACATAGTGCTTGTTAAGGCCAAGACAACAGTTCAACAGAACAGACAGTACAAGCAAACACGTATTTTATTGCTCTATGCTGTTCCTGAAAACAGCCAGCTTGCATTTTGACTGGCAACAACTGGATGTTACCGTAGAGACGGCTGTTGGGTGTTCATTAAACATTCATCTTTAAAGATTGATGGAAGTTGTCATTTTAAGGGATCATTATAAACTCCCTGGCAAGATTATTGAACTAGGGAGTTGGCCGAAAATTATAAAGAAGAATAAAACCAAGGACTTAAACAAAACCCAAGAACTAAAGCTCATCAAGTTACATATGAGGAAATAATGGTTGAAATTTTGCTTCTCAAAGAAGAGCTGCATTCTACTGATGATTTAACAATACTTGGATACTAGAGATCCTGTGTGGTAAGGATCTCCAACAGCTTAGAAATGGATGTTTTAAAAACTTACACTATTTGGAGGGTGTGAATCCTTCAGCAAAGAAAAGGAGGAACTAAATAAAGGGGAGAAAAAGGCTAGATCCCAAAAAAGACACTCCAATTTTGATTAGATCCTCTTCTCTGCCAGTGGAGTTGCTATGGAGATAATCTCCTCGTTGGCTATCATTTCAATCATGAAGCTTCTTAGGAAACACAGGTTTGGGGACAGTATTTAAAGGAGTGGGTATGGAGGGTGTGTTTGTTCTTTCACAAATACGATTATTTTTAAATTGTAAAACAGACACATGTATAATTCTAAGTTGTCACCAGCTTACCTGAAGGAGCTTCCTGATGCATTCATGGTGGCTGTTCTTGGCTGCGAGGTGTAAGGCGCTGTGTCCTAAATGGATTTTTTCAAATAATAATTCTTTTAAAAAAGGTCACACTTAAAAAAAAAAAATCTCTTTCTTATCTGTGAGAAGACAGCTATAAGGAAATAGGTTATTCTCGAAAAAAGACAGAACTGTGGTTTTTTGTTGTTGTTGTTTTTGGAGACAGGGTCTCACTCTGTCACCCAGGCTGGAGTGCAGTGACATGATCATGGCTCTCTGCAGCCTCAACCTGCTGGGCTGAAGTGATCCTCCCACCTCAGCCTCCCAAGTAGCATGCCACCACACCTGGGTAATTTTTGTATTTTTTGTAGAAATGAGATTTCACCATGTTGCCCAGGCTGATCTCAAACTCCTGAGCTCAAGCAGTCCTCCTGCCTTGGCCTCCCAAAGTGCTGGGATTAGAGGCATGAGCTACTGTGCCTGGGCTGGAACTGTTTATTCTTGAGAGTGGGGAGAATCGAGCATCCCCCTTCCCATCTACTGGATGACATTCACAGGCTCCAACTGCCGTTCTCTTGGGGTACGAAGCAGCTCCAGGCTAGACGCTTGTGGTGGACTCATGATAATGCAGCTCAGCAGCTCTGCTTTCAGCTGTCTGTATGTTTGCCAAATGTCCTGTGTCCACAAGAGCCATGCCAGGCTACGCCCACCACAGGCTGAGGAACCCAGTGAAGGCAACTCACGAGCCAGCAGAATACATCAAAGATCCACACACTTCAGCCCCTACTTTTGACATCTCATTTCCGCCTCCTCTCAATGTACTCCAGCCCTGAATGGAAATTACCTGGAGTTTTCTGATTTTCAAAGTTCTTATATAGAAGAAGGGAGAGAATTGTAAAATTCTCGGTGAGATCTTTCCTGACTTTCTCGTTTCAAATTCCAATTTCTCCCTAACTCTTTTAACCCCACTCCCTGCTTTCTTTATCCTTCATAGCACTTAGCAGCTTCTATCACTCCCTTTTACCTCTTTCTCTATACAGACACACACTTACATAGATAATTGCTTTTCCCCCTACGAGAATATAAGCTTGGTGAGGACAGACACCCCTGTTGATTCCCTGCTGTATCTCTAGTATCGACAACACTGCCGCGGCACAGTAGGCTCTCAATACATTTCTGTCCATCTGAATTAGAGGGTATGCTCATTTCAAATGTCTGGACTGGGGGACCTGGGGAGAGGGTCAGAGCAGAGGACCTGACCACTGCCAGACAACCCAGCACACCTAGTAAACTCTTAATCCTGGATTTCCCAAACTATTTGACCCAATATAACACCTGTAGATAACTCCCATACTTTAGGACGTGCTTAAAGCACTTTCTTAACCTTAGCACCACTGACCTTATAAGCTGGATACTTATAAGCTGGATAAAATATATATGTTTTATATATTATAACCATACACATTGATTAAAGGGTGTCATAGAAGAGAAGGCCACCCAAAAATCAAAACCAAAGCTAAACCAGCAACTGGAGATGCGAGGGATAGGTAAGGGCTCTCCAGTTTTCCTCCTTCTAAGGATTCATATTTTCATATCTGAGCTGCTCACTCTCCTAAATCTCTTTTCTTTTATGAGAAAAGAAGTTTTATTAGGAAAGTCAAGTGTGCAAAAGGATCAGAGAACACTCAAGATATGTGAGTGGAACAGAAACTGCAAATCATCTTTTAATCTCTGTTTTACCTCCTTCTACAGCAAAACCTTGCATTTTTATTTATTTAATAAACAAATAAAAACAGTGAATACCACTGTTTCTATGTACAAGCACATTCTGAGTTTTAAACAAATGCCTTACAAATGAAGTTTTGGAACACATCCTGATTGTAAGAAGGAGGCTGTTTATGCTGTACATACAATGCATTAACTTGTCCTTGTTATGGACTAAAGCTGTTCTGCATAAGCAGCACCCACTGGAAACAGGCACAGTTCTCCGAAGACAAGATGGTTGGGAGATGTAAACAACTTATCATAAAATAACAGGGTTTCTTTTCACTTTGAATAAGTGTTCTAGTCCAACCTGGAAGTGCCAGGTTTCTATAGAAGCAAAAATTCTTTTATTCCCCAGCCCTGTGATGTTTTTCTAATGAGCAGCACAAAAGTACTTTTCACTAAAAATAGTTTCAAAATCCGAATGACGCATCATTCCCTGAACACTATAACACTGAAGTAAGATGTCTCTCATCGCTAATATTAACACAAAATTCTCTCTCCAAATGCAAAAATTTCTGGACAGAATATTATTTTAGTGATAGAATCCAACTATGATGAGACAATGTATCTCTGACTCCCATATAGCTGTGGATCTGTCTAGAATACCAGGAAGCAATTTCCCTACAGGCAAATAACAAGGGCAACCCTAAGTGCATTCCAGCAGAATTCTGCCTGCGATAAAAGACTAATGATATTTATAAATTAAGAGTCTTGGACTATTACAGGTAGTCTAAGAACCCTATTACTTAAAGGCTGTCTGAGGAGAATGGCCCAGCTGCTCTGGCCATAGGGCACCTTTCCCTAAAACTACCTCAGACTGTGACCATGTATTCAATTCTTAAGACAGCTGGAAAAAAACAGGGAAGAATTAAGTAATATCATAGAGGAATCATTAATGGGACTATAAAAATACTTTTCAAGTATATGTGAAAAATGTTAAAACCAGTGAAACCATAGGATACAAAGATATGGCTAACAAATCCAAAAGGTGAATGTTTCTTAAATAGTGAGAAATAAACTATTTCTTAAATAGTTTCGGATCACAATACAGCAACATTTAAAAATAAAGATAATTAAATGACATTCAACTAGATATAAAGTTTTAAAATATTTTCTTAAAAATCAGTTTTTGAATGCAGAATATGTTTAAACAACAAAGTATAAATTGATTTGTTTTTTNGCAAAAGGATCAGAGAACACTCAAGATATGTGAGTGGAACAGAAACTGCAAATCATCCTTTAATCTCTGTTTCTACCTCCTTCTACAGCAAAACCTTGCATTTTAAATTTTATTTATTTATTTATTTATTTATTTATTTATTTGAGATGGAGTCTCACACTGTTGCCCAGGCTGGAGTGCAGTGGCATGATCTCAGCTCACTGCAACCTACGCCTCCTGGGTCCAGGCAATTCTCCTGCCTCAGCCTCCCAAGTAGCTGGAATTAAAGGCGCCCGCCACCACGCCCAGCTAATTTTAGCAGAGATCCATGTTGTTCAGGCTGGTCTTGAACTCCTACCTCAGATGATCCTCTTGTCTTGACCTCCCAAAGTGCTAGGATTACAGGTGTGAGCCACCACACCCAGCCAAAACCTTGCATTTTTAACTGGTAAAATGGCTACCCAGAAGTCCCCAGCTCCCCATAAAGCCAGATATGGCTATGGACCACATTCCCTGTGCATCAGATCTGGGTGGAAATGTGCAGGTGCAGTGTGTGGGCCACACTTGCCTTTCCCTTTCTGCTGATGGCACACAGGTTCTGGGGAGTCATCCTGGACCACTGGGACCCAGTAATACTGTCGATGGAAGAGCAACAAGGTGAAGGGGCCCAGGCAGAGCTGCCATACCAGTGTGGGACTCACCTGAGTGGGATACAATGCTATCTTGTTTAAGCCCCTCTTATTTAGAAACTCTATCACATAGTATCCAATGTATATGCTTGTTAATAAAGGGAGTCTGGAAGCTAGTGCCTGTGGTAATGCTTCTATTTAATTCTATCTCATACTGCAGGGTGCTAAATGCAAACTTAAAAAAAAAAAAAGACTAGGAGTCAATTTTACTATTTGCCTAGGAGAAGTGTTTTCTAAAGAAACAGATATAATTGCCTATTCTTACTGCAATGAAAAATGCCAGACAAATAATGTGAGTCTAGTTCAGAGATGGTCCAGCGAGCCTGACCGCTGATTTTCCCATCTGGTCACTATATGCCTGTGGGCTAGTTGGCAAACTAGCAATTAAGCAATGGGAGGAGGCCGTGCATGGTGACTCACACCTGAAATCCCAGAACTTTAGGAGGCCGAGGTGGGCAGATCACTTAAGGTTAGGAGTTTGAGATCAGCTTGGCCAACACGTGAAACTCTGTCTCTACTAAAAATACAAAAAATTAGGCGAGGTGACAGACACCTGTAATCCCAGCTACTTGGGAAGCTGAGGCAGGAGAATCACTTGAACCCGGAAGGCAGAGGTTGCAGTGAGCCGAGATCAAGCCATTGCACTCCAGTCTAGGCAACAGAGCGAGACTCCATCTCAAAAAAAAAAAAAAACACAAAACAAAACAAAAAAGGGAATTTGGAGAAAACCCAAAAATCAAAAACCTAAGTCATGTTCTGGAGTCTTTCCTTTGGATTTTCTTTTTTGATTTGTAGGTGTGGTCACTGAAAACCTTTAAAAAGAAAAAAGATGTAAAACCTTTCAAAAGCCCAATGTATACAAGATAATAAAGATGATCTGGCTGGAGTAGCTATAATCATGATAATACAGTAGGGAAATGCAGTGAGCACTTATGTTAGCCTGATGCTGCCAAGATGCCCACACCAACCATCTCACTTAAGCCTCAAACCTCCAAGGCTATATAAAATGACACGACTGTCGATGTTGCACCAGAACTACATCCAAGGCCTTATCTTCTGACAGCGTTTTGCTCTTAAAATTGCTTGTAAAGCATCCATAAAAATTCTCAGATTTCCAAGCATTTCATGTAGAAAAACAGCTTTTAAAAATGCTAACAGATTCTTGCTTCTATAACTTAAATTCAGTCAAAAGTTTAAAAAGTAGGAAATTATACCAATTTGACCATCCTGAAGACATTAATCACAGATAAAAAGAATAAAAAGAGCCAGTGTAATAGATTTTGAAAGATGGTTTTGTGTGTGTGTGTGTGTGTGTGTGTTTTGTGTTTTTCAAAAATTCTACAGGGCAGGATTTATGGTAACAGATCTTTGTACCAGTTCTCACTGGGTCTTGAGATTGAAGGTGACTGCATCTCAGTAATAAAGTGGCAAAACTTAAGGTAGGTTCAGTGAAAAGACAATACCTGTAAAAGTTAAGCCATTTAATTCATCCCTTAACCACCACAATACATGTTTAGGACTAGTGATGACCACTAAGCACTGTTACTCATGTAACCTCGTCCTTCCCTTGTATTCAGATATGCTTTCTTGAGAGGGAGAGTGAGCAGGTGGGTATTATAGCCAACAGGTAAGACACAGGCATGGGCAATAAAAGCCATTACAATTTAACCTGTTTATTGGGACAGAAAAAAAATGAGAAGTGTTTTTCTAAATGCACTTTTTTCCATGTAGTGTTCTTCTTCTTTTGTTCCTGTGTTCTCTTTGCATGCTTTCAAGAAATCATGGGAAGAAGCTGGTACCTCATTCAGAGCAAAGTAAAACAATGAATCCCAAGGAGCGAAGTGCTGGCATCATGGCTAAAAATGTCAGGGGAGAAGGAAGTGACGGAAGCTCTGGGCCATCTTCAACCCACAGAATGTTTGGACAATGTCCTGTGACCCCAAAGTGCTGTGGATTCCACCAATTTCAATTGGTTCCCCCTGGCCAATCCCGGGAAATATCCAGGCTGTGTCTGCAGCACTCCCTCCAGTGTTGCTCTTAGAGCGTGGTTCCATCTTAGTCTGCAGGAAGTGGGCACTGCCCTGGGGCATCCAGGTCTTCCTGCCCAGCACTGTACCAGCCTCTCAGGAACTGGGTGAGGGCCCTGGTGATAAATACGAGCTCTACCCACAGGGTGTTATGAGGCCACAAAGAACTATGCTTCTTAAGAGCCTTTAATTCGGGAAATGAAACTGGTGGGATATTTGTTAAATTAAAATGCAGGATATAGAATTTATTGTATAATGTGATCTCAGGCATGTAAAAATATATTGGGAAAATCTGGAAGGAAATACAACAAAATAGAATTTTTTTTTTTTCTGATAGGAGTAGGAACTTGAGTTATCTTCTTCTTTATAGTTTACTGTATTTCTTAACTTTTCTACAATGAGCATGTATTAAAAATAACTTACTCTGGCTGGGTGTGGTGGCTCATGCCTATAATCCCAGCACGTTGGGAGGCCGAGGTGGGTGGATCATCTGATGTCAGGAGTTCAGGACCAGCCTGGCCAAGATGGTGAAACCCCATCTCTACTAAAAATACAAAAATTAGCCGGGCATGGTGGTGGGTGCCTGTAATCCCAGCTACTCAGGAGGCTGAGGCAGGAGAGTCGCTTGAACCTGGGATGAGGAAGTTGCAGGGAGCAGAGATCGTGCCAGTGTACTCCAACCTTGGCAACAGAGCCAGACTCCATCTCAAAACAAAACACACACACACACACACCCCTTATTTTTCCCTACAATAAAAAGAGGTGAGGGAAGATTTTGGTTATGCTGAAAATAACTACAGTCCTGTCTAATCTATTTCTTAACATCAAGTACAATGAAACAAAACTATGTGACAGCACCAGTTTATTCACTCTGAGCTAATGCTTTCAGATTATGGGTTTCTTAGAGGGAAACTTCCCCTACTTAAGAGGACATACATCTCATTAGGGGTATTTTAGCAAATCCTACTGCACCATGTGGTTTTATGGCATAACTTTAAGAGCAATGACAATGAACTTTAAAAGCAAACACAATGACTGAGTCTTGAGATTAAAGATCACTTTAATTGGAACAATATAAATTAGTATTTTCCTCAAGGCAGTCACTTAAGGAAACCACTTATCCCCCTATATTGATGTTGCCATTTCTCAAAATATTTTTGGAACTTTCTGTGGAACTGCTCAGAAAAATCGTTCTGTTATTTCAATCACTCCCTATTTTTGACCAAAAATGGTTTTACCAGTTTGACACATTATTTACCTGACTTGACGTCAAATTTTTTTAGGCTCTTAGATTTGCCCTAAAGAAAACCCTATTCTCAAAGGATAAAGATTCCCAACCACTGAGATTCTTTTTTTTAAGTCCTCACACAACGAAAACAATTCTAAACCTGTTCCCAACCATATTTTGAGTAATAATAGCATTCCTGCAATAGCTGGCTGATCCCCCAAGATGACTAGTCTGAAGAGGCCAATTTTGGCGGTGGGAGAAAAGAAAGAGATCCATTACAGATTCATGAAAACCTGTGATAAAGGCAATGGAGTTAGGTTGATTTTGTATCCCAGTAAACACTAATAAAAACCTATTAGAAGCCAAAAATTCTTGAGTACAATAGAAAAATGAAAAACCATCAGTGGTTACTTTGGTCCTTTGGGGTGGCCAGCAGGGGCAGAATCTCAGGCTGGACACCCCAGGGGTTCCTTCTTATAGGACAAGATAAGACTAGCTACCTTTTGTCTCCATTTGCCTTGTTCATCATTTGTCAACAATGGCTTCACATTAGAATCACCCAGGGAGCTTTAAAAAAAAAATACCAGTTGACTGGCAACATCCAGACAATGGAATCTGAATCTCAGAGGGTAAAGTGTAGGTATATATATTTGTGTGTGTGTGTGTGTGTGTGCATGCGTGTGTGTGTACTGTTTATTCTTCTCTTTTCTCTTCCTTCAAGTTCCCAGGTGAACTGGATGCCCTGAAGTACAGAAAGGGGTGAGAATCGTGGGCAGCTGGTCAGACGAAGATCAAGGCTTCCATCTACAGAGCCTATCTCAGTTGATGAAATGAGCTCCTGAGTAACTCACTCATCACCTCACACTATGATTCATAAAAACAGAAATTAGGGACTATTCCTTGGTCTGTACATATAATCTCAGAAAATAATATAAAAAATGAGGATAAGAAGCATACAGTCTCTAGTTGACTAACCACAGGAAAGATGAAAACACAGAAGTAGGCTACACAACGAACCCATGTCAGAGTCTAGTTATTGGGGGTGATTCTCTTTTCTTCTTTTGGACTCTAAATTTTATCTGTAGACTCTAATTTTTTCTTTCTTTCTTTTTTTTTTTTTTTTTTCCAGAGACAGTGTTGCTCTGTTGCCCAGGCTGGAGTGCAGTGGCACAATCTTGGCTCACTGCAACCTCCGCCTCCAGGATTCCAGCGATTCTCGTGCCTCAACCTCCTGAGTAGCCAGAATTCCAGGTGCATGCCACCATGCCTGGCTACATATTTTTGCATTTTTAGTAGAGATGGGGTTTCACCATGTTGGCCAATTTGGCCTCGAACTCCTGGCCTCAAGTGATCCACCTACCTCAGCCTCCAACAGTGCTGTAATTATAGGGTGAGTTACCACACCTGGCCTTAAATTTTCCATAATGAATATGTATCACCTTTTGATACCTAATCTAGTGCTGGCCTGCTGACTTAAGAGATTAAAAACCACATACCGGTAGTATCTTGGGCTGTCACATCCACACCATGTGTAACCATGACCCTGAGGCATTCCACGTGTCCTTTTGCAGCAGCAAGATGGAAACTGGAAAGAAGTAAACACAATCTCCTTGAGATTTCTACTCTTTAATGTTCATCTCCAACAAATTTTTTTCCCTGCCATTTCATGTACAATTTCTCTTCCTTGAGCTCCACAAACACCCACTGACTACGCATTATTATCAATCTCATTTTGAAGAGGAGGAAACAGAGGCTCAGGATGGTCTGAGAATTTTCTCATTGACAGCTGTAGTTAAATAATGGAGCAGGAGTTTGATCTTCCAGCCCCAAAGACCAGGCTTGAAAAAAGTAAGATTCAGTCATATATTTATCTCTTGATGAAACAAATCAGAAAGTCCCAACTAGATTGAATTTCTAAGTAATATGTCTTTATCAATGTTTTCCTATTGTCTAGTGTTTTCACCACAGCTATTTCACCATTTTAAAGTGATATGCTCTAAAAAAAAAATCTTGTCTAAGTCAAAGAGTGGCCAAGGTTCTTGGACAACTCAATGCCCACTGTTATGTTGTATCTGAGTAACAATAGTTGCATGCAATATTTGATAAGTGTCTAATGTGGGTCAAGCATCTGACTACACACTTTTATGCATTGTTTTTCATTCCTATGACAGCTCTTTAAAGGTGAGTTCTATTACTTTCTTCATTAGATGGCAGGTGTCTACACTCTAGTACAAACAGCATTAGAGAAGGCCCACCATTAAGACTCCAGAACTCAATGAAACTTGGGAGCACGAACCATGATCAGCATGTTTAGATTGGGCATTAGAGGAAGGGATAATATTCAAATGCCAAATCAATCATCCCTGCATGTCCTGGGATGAAGGGCACTTTTGCATACAGAAAGAAGCAAAGTACAATTCCACTGGGTGGTCAGGCCCAGAGGCCAAGATGGCTGCAAAATCTGGGCAAGTTTCCCTTCTCTCAGTTTCCATCCTGTAGAGAGGTTAATGAGTCTTCTAGTTCTTCCCCTGCCTCAGTCCTCTTTTAGGGATGTGACCTCAGGATACCTCTCATGAAGTCTCTTAGTGTCTGTACCTCTGAATTAATGTCCAGATAATATTTTCTCATTGGGTAGGATCTGTCATTGAAATCCAGGGTAACATTCAACTGGAAAGTCCGATAGCTGATATTTAAACCCAAGTTGGTCTGATTCCAGACTTCTTCTCTTAATAACTTGGCTGAGTGAGGGGGACATATCAACAAATAGGAATACTTCAGTACTCATTGCAAATCAGCCATAACATAATGATCTGTGTGTTTTGGGAAGTCATTTTAACCTCTCTGCGCCTAAATTGCCTCCATTGTAAAGGCTGGGGATCAAGTCAAATAATTTCTAATGGTTCCTTTGGATCTAATGTTTAATTATTTTAGCTTACCTGTCTCTACTCACTGCAACTACTTCTGTATTTGTGCAGCAATCTATGTGTAATATCTATTTACAGTCACAATTTATTTTATAAGTGATTTCACATTACAGTAAAACTTTGCATGCAATAATCTGGGAATGTAGTGACTTTTCATTTTTTTATATTGTTTGAGATGGAGTCTCATTCTGTTGCCTAGGCTGGAGTGCAGTGGCACAATCTCGGCTCTCTGCAAACACCGCCTCCCAGGTTCAAGTGATTCTCCTCCCTCAGCCTCCCGAACAGCTGGGATTACGGGCGTGTGCTACCACACCAAGTTGATTTTGTATTTTTAGGAGAGATGGGGTTTCACCACGTTAGCCAGGCTGGTCTCAAACTCCTGACCTCGGGTGATTCACCCACCTCAGTCTCCCAAAGTGCTGGGATTACAGGCATGAGCCACCACGCCTGGCCATAGTGACTTGTTTAAATGGAATTTCTGATTCAATATAGCTTAACCAAACTATATTGGGAGTGCAATAAATTACTCCACTTCTCAACATTGTTGGGATAGCTTCATTTTACAGTAAGTTCACTTTTAAGCAGTAAGGTTATTATTAACCTTGGTGGAAGGTTTCTAAAAGTTTCCCAGCCTTAGTAATAGTACATGTAACATAATTAATTGCTCTTGGGAATATGGAGTCTCTTCAATTATTGAATTGTATGTTTAGGGATACTAATTGAAATGCCCCTGGATTACTAAGCCCTAAAATTGATTAATGTTTAACTTCTTAATTTCTTTGTGTTTGTTTGTAGGCTGTTCACTATGCCATCTCCTAAAAACTAAATCAAAAGTATCTAAATAAGAGAGTAGCCATATCCCATTCTAAAGATAAACATACCAGGAAGTATCTACTGCACATGTACATATACACACACCCCAATCAATCAATTATATTTATCTATATTTAACTTTTGATTGAAATATAACATGTAAAGAAAGCTACACATATAATTGTATCACTTGCTAAATTTTCACAAATGAAGTATTTTTCTTTCATACGAATCAAGAAACAATGTGGTCAGAGACCCCAAAACCCTCCTGCTAGCACCCCAGAAGTTCTCCATGTGCCCCTTTGAGTTACTAACCCCTTCCCCATGTGATATTTTTATTTTTTTCTACTCTGAGGCTTCTTGGATTACCTCTGCATTACATAGTCTATGTATGGGTGGTTGGAACTGCAGACCATCTGCCAGTGAAACATTATTGTAGGCCACTCCTGTACATTGGTCAATGCAGTCTGGTGAACGTGATATGATATTCTACAAATGATCTGGGAAATGCAGAGTTTCAGGATCATCACTTGGAAGGCCCCCGATCAACACAAGGTAGAAGTGAGGTGTTAGGAAGCTGCGCTCAATTTCCATTCCCAGAGCAGAATTTTCTTAGACACAGCTTTTTAAAAGAAAATCCCTGATATCAACCTGAATTGACACATTTGATGGCTGAAACACATTTTATTGAGGGATCCAGTTAGTTAAAGCTTCATTGCATATGTTTTAATAAATTGTGTGTGATAGTGAGAGATTTTATTTTGTCCTGCCTCTCCCATTGAGAGTTTAGATCAGTAAGTGACTTTTTTTCTCTATTCTGGGGACTTTCCAACTATTATCCTGCAGAATGCTTGCGTCCTGCTGAGAAAATAGAATGACAGAATTTTCCAAATTCATTATTTTGTCTTCATGTATTTTACCTAAAGCTGCATCACTTAACTGCTCTTACAGATAAAACGGACAAAGTACAAACAAATATAAATAACTAGAAACAGCTCATTCTATAAGGATAGTCTTGGCTTTGATTTTACACTGCATGTATCTAATACTATATTTTTTGCTAGTAAAACCATTGCTAGTTCATGTAATTCAGTTAAACGTTATTTCAAGGTGTTTCTGCAAGAAAACTCTAACATCCAGGTGTTTGCTGTGTTCTGATGTCACACGAAAGCTTCTGCTCTGCTTTCTAAAACACACAGGCATAGGAATGATCTTGAAAAGCAGGAAAGGGAAAAACTGATCATTTTAGCTAGAAGTGTATACGATCCATTTACCCAGACAAGGAGCTCCACTGTGTATCATCATTCCTCTCACTGGGTATGCACTTCTGGGAAATGGAAGCAAAGCCAGGAAACACAGTCTGTGAGTCTGCTCTTGGGGAGACAGTCACTAATGCTGTGTGCTCTCTCTGCCCCTCCAGGTCTGCCCTCTGCCCAGAGGCAGTCCCCTAATGAACTGTATCCAATGGGCTGCCCTGTGTTTTGGCTCCTGGCTGGGCTTGCCCAGTGAGAATGACAATAGGGTTCAGGGCATCATCTCCTCCCTTCCTTCCCTGGCCACACCTCAGCAGTGGCTGCCTTCCTCTGTGAAGACCACAGCTCTGCCAGGCCGGCTCTCCCAAAGCCACAGCTGCAGCTCTCCCTCCTTGCCCCTTCACGTCAAGAGTAGAAATAGATACTCACTGTTGCTAGAATCCTGGGCGGCCTTCCCAACCTTACTGGTTTCCCTTAACCTGGCCACATATTTGTAAATAGTTCCTTTCTTAAGCTCTCATCAATTATCCTATTTGATGCTACCTATTCCTGCTAGAACCCTGAATTACAGCAGGGTTGGGTATTTTGTGTGCGATGATCCACAGGATGAACTGTTAAGTTCTAGTGGATATTATCTGATTAAACATTTCTAAGAGCCAATTCAGGCTATCCTTTTCAAGTTTTAATTGCCACATATAGTTTGTTTGCTTATTTAACATATGGGCATTGTGGCTAAAATGTAATGAGAGAATATACCATATAACTTTTTAATTATATGGCATACAATAAGTGACTTCAAAAAAGTTTTCTAATGTGGTCTTAGGCCAAAGTAGAGACCTGTTTAAAGGGTTCAAGAATATACCTCTCCACAGGTAAGAAAAACAAATGACTTTAGTAAAAGCCAGCACACAGTCTGGAATGTCCCACTACTCAATAAAGAAATACTAAAATTCAAACTTTTTACGGTAAACTTGGTTTTAAGAGAATAATCAAACCCCAAACAATACATATGGGCACCAACACACATGGATACAAACAACTGCTACAAAAACAAAATTAAAAAGCCATCAAAATTCACATACTTCTTACCAACTCAACCATCCATGTAATTTGTAAAATGTAATTAAGACTCTCAGAAAATACAAAAATGTATCAGCTCCTGAGCCCTCCCATCATGCTAAGGTTTCATTCATTCTACTTGATGCAGACTCTAAAGGAATTACTTAATTTTATCAGAGTCACTGACATATTACTCATTGAAGTACATGCTAGAATTGTGGTCTACAACTGGGAAATTCTCAATAAGTTCTGTGGGCATATCCAGTGTAATAATGAGGGTTCTTCAGTAACGAGTTAGAAGTAAAATAAAATTTACTAAATGTTCGATACTATATACTATGTATATATACACAAACACCCATATACACACTATACATGTTATATGTATTGTACCATATTCTACTATTAAAAATGTGCAGGCTAGGTTTAGAAAAAAATGCAAAATAAGAAAGAATAACTATCAAGAAAGTCATTTTGATCTCTATTGCTTGCTCTAACTCCTTAAAATATCTTACTTTTTATATAATACAGTAATGAATCATTGCCATAATTTTAGTCAGAAAATCATTTTACTACTTAACTTGGAATGTAGCATCTATAACCTGAAAGAGTTTGCTCAATGAGTTATCACATAAAAGAAAACCAAAATGGTCAGCTTTGTCCTGTTCGTATGAAAGGTGCGCAAATGCAGAAGAAATAGGCACAAATCAGACAATGAAGTGACTGTTGACAATTCCCTACCAACCCATCTCCTGTATATTATGAAAGCACTTATATATTCAATCTGGGCATCTTACACTTGAACAACCAACTGAAAGAGCAGCCTCACTTAGTTTATTCCCCTCAGAGAGAACGGAAGCTCCTAGAAATAGGATCCCTGCCTCCTTTTTGTCTCATTCTCCAACCCTACGCCTAGAAGCAGCTATTAATCAGGAGTGGAATAAACACCAATGTATAGAAGAACAGGGTGGGAAAACCACACTACTAACTTCTTTTCTGTATCTAATTTGAATATCAAGTCATCTTAACGTTTTAATTTCAGGGACTCTGGTTCTTATTCTAATGTCTGTGATTTTGAAAAAGTAAAGCTTCCAACCTTATAGCTTTATCAAAGCTTAGAAGAGGGACAAAAACATCTAGTCAGATGATAAAGTATAACAAGAAGCAGGATATTAGGGAGGTAGTGCTGGTAACCTTAAGGACTCAGACTATCTGGGTTTGAATCTATGCTTCCTTACTTATTAGGCTCTATCTCCATTTCCATGTCAGTAAAATGTGTTGTGAGGTATACAGGAATTATGTACAAAAGCACTTTGTAAAGTGTGAAGTGGGAAATAAACACTCAAAACATGCCACCAATTACTGTATCCTCACCAACACAAAGCACGGCACAGAGTCTGTGACATGTTGCTTGCTAAAAGGAATTGTTTCAATGTTCACAAAGGACACAGTAGCAAAAGTTAAATCAGAACCACCACTGCTTAAAAAACGAAGAGGGGAAAGGAGGGGCAAAAGCTATGTGTGTTTCCATTGAATGGAAACTTGGGAACAAAGTCGTAGACAAGTAGCAAACCACAATAAACCACCCAAGACAAGCCTTGTCTAACGCCCACACTTGAGAAGCTGACGTTCTGGCACCTCTCACAGAAGTGATCATCCCCAAAGCAGGGTTTGGCAGCAGCAAGTCATTAACATTTAGCCTCAGAATGTGAACCAGAAGCACAGCAAACTTTGAATAAGATACTCAAGTGGAAAGTTAGGTTCTTTTGGGTAGAAAAACATGACCAGCCAGTGGCAGAACCTGATATGTGGATGACGGTGAGTAAATTTCCCTTCTCATGTATGCGGTGACTGATAAATGTCAGCATCCTCACAGGCTGGGGCGCTCTATCTAGATGGCAGGCAGTCATCTGTGGGGTCATCTCAGGCTTAGGAAGCAGATGGTGCCCAAGGCCAGCACATGACTCATTAAGAGCATGACTGGTGCCCTCTGATGGCCTGTGTCCTGGATAGCTGGCAACTCTCTCTAAATAAAGAGAACTCACAGATTAGGATGGGGTAGGGGGCGAGGGCAGTAAGTTGATAAAACTTACCTGTCCTCTTTAAACATAGTGTTTTTTGTTTTTGTTTACGTTTTGAGATGGAGTCTCACTCTGTCGCCCAGGCTAGAGTGCAGTGACTCAATCTTGGCTCACTGAAACTTCAACTTCCCCAGTTCAAGTGATTCTTGTGCCTAAGCCTCCCTAGTAGCCGGGATTACAGGTGTGCACCACCATGCCTGACTAATTTTTGTGTTTTGGCAGAGATGGGGTTTCACCATTTTGGCCAGGCTAGTCTTGAACTCCTGACCTCAAGTGATCCACCTGCCTCGGCCTCCCAAAGTGCTGGGATTACAGGCGTGGGCCACCATACCCAGCCAAACATGGTATTCTTAACAATGTTAATTCTAAGGCATTGGAATTAACTCAAGTATCGTATCATTTTGATATTTCTATAGTTGTATATTTTTACAAGTACTGCTACTTCTATAGCTAAAAGTATTCATTCATATATTTACTATAACATTAGGGTATCTATGTGTGAGACATGGTTCTAAGGAAACAATAATGAAAAAAACAAAGTTCCTGCCTTTATGGAGCTCGACTTTCAGCAGGAAGACTAAAGAGAACCGATGGTTTCAACTGGGGGTGCTTTTGCACCCTTGTCCTTGGAATATTTGGCAATGTCTGGAGACATTTTTTATTATGGACTAGGGAAGAGGGAGAGGAGGGAGATTCTATTGGCATCTAATCTGCAGAGGCCAGAGATGCTGCTGACCATCTCTACAATGCACAAGATAGGTCCCCACAACTACAAATTATCTATCCAGACCAAAATATCAGTAGTGGGCTGGGTGTGGTGGCTCACGCCTGCAACCCAGCACTTTGGGAGGTGGAGGGCGGCAGACTGCTTGAGCCCAGGAGTTCAAGACCAGCCTGAACAACATGGCCAAATCCTGTCTTTACAAAAAAAAAAAAAAAAATTAGCCAGGTCTGGTAGCACATGCTTGTAGTCCCAACTACTCGGGAGGCTGAGGCGGGAGGATAGCTTGAGCCTGAGGCTAAGGCGGGAGGATAGCTTGAGCCTGGGAGGTAGAAGCTACAGTAAGCTGTGATCACACCACCACTGCACTCTAGCCTGGGTGACAGTGAGACCCTGTCTAGAAAAAAAAAACAAAACAGTAGTACCCAGGTTAAGAAACTCTGTAATAAACCATTAAAAGCAATGTATATACTAAAAACATAATTCTATAAAAACAAATTAAACAAAGACCAAAAAACAAAATAAAAAGAGAATTTAATCTTTATATTGAGTTATAATCCACATACCATAAAAATCACCATTTTTAAAATGCACAATTAAGTTGCTTTTAGTATATTCACAAAGCTGGCAACCAACGTCATTATCTAATTCTAGAACATTTGCATCATCTCCTCCCCAAAAAAATCCCTTTATCCATTAGCAGTCGCTCCCCATTTCCCTACTTTCCCAACTCCCAGGAAACCACAAATCTACTTGCAGTTTCTATGGATTTGCCTATTCTGGACATTTCCTTTTAAAGATGGGATCGTATAATACACGGTCCTTTGTGTCTGGTTTCTCTCATTTAGCATATTTTCAAGGTTCATCCATGTTGCAGTATGCATTAGTACTTCATTCCTTCCTTAATAATATTTCATTGTATGGATATACCATTTCAGTTGTTTTTACTGGGGATTATTATCACTGCCCCAACATTCACGTACGAGTGGTTGTGTATAATGGGTACATACTGAGGAGCAGAATTGCTGAGTCATATGGCTGTTGGGAACAGGCCCCCAAATTTGGCCATAAACTGGCTCCAAAACCGGCCATAAACAAAATCTCTGCAGCACTGTGACATGTTCATGATGGCCATGACGCCCATGCTGAAGGTTGTGGGTTTACCAGAATGCGGGCAAGGAACACCTGGCCCACCCAGGGTGGAAAACTGCTTAAAGACGTTCCTGAACAAATGGCATGAGCAATATGTGCCTTAAGGACATGCTCCTGCTGCAGATAACTAGCCAGACCCATCCCTTTATTTCAGCCCATCCCTTTATTTCCCATAAGGAATACTTGTAGCAAATCTTGTGACTGGTTTGCTGTCAATAAATATGTGGGTAAATCTCTGTTTGAGACTCTCAGTTCTGAAGGCTGTGAGACCCCTGATTTCCTGCTCCACACTCTGTATTTCTGTGTGTGTGTCTTTGATTCCTCTAGTACCGCTGGGTTATGGTCTCCACGACTGAGCTGGTCTCAGCAAGTGGTGCCCAACGTGGAGGCTCGAATCCAGGTTGAAGGGTCACTGGAGCGACAGTTGGAAAATGTGGAGCTAAGCTGGAGGACACCCGAGTACTCTTTTAAGCAATCCCTGTGGTGACTAAGAAGGGGAACTTGGAAGCATCAGGGTAACAATTGGACAAGTGTGGGCTCTGGTTTGTTCCACCTTGGAACTTTTTCACACTAATGATGAGGAGGAAGGAGAGTCTAATGAAGTAACAGAAGAAGTAACAGAAAAGGTTTGTTTGCCAGCTAAAGCTAAAGTGGCAGAGGAGGAAGAGGTTCATCCCTACCCTTCTGCAGCCCCTCCTTATTTTGAAGAAAAAGAGTGGCCTGACCCTTCAGATCTTTCATTTCCAGAGGACACTGGGCAAAAAGTAGTTGCCCCAGTGACTGTTTGAGCAGCGCCTCGAGTGACCGCTCTCAGTTCTACTCAGACAGGAATTCAGCAAGCTAGATGAGAGGGTGGTTGAGAGGCCTGGCAGTTCCTTGTTAGGATACACCCCCCAGATCAACAGGGAAATATTATAGCTACATTTGAGCCATTTCCTTTTAAATTTGGGAGACACCGTAAGGGGCCCATCCCGGGCCCCATTCCAAACCGGGGTATTTCTGGTTCAGGCCATTCCCTCACCCCTGTACAATGTCTGTCCCTCGCCACTGCCAGTAGTGCCACAGTAGATTTATGCTGCACAAAAGCTGTGAGCCTTCTGCCTGGGGAACCCCTGCAAAAGGTCCCAACAGGAGTCTATGGACCCTTGCCAGTGGGAATGATAGGATTACTTCTAGGAAGGTCTAGTTTAAATTTAAAAGGGGTACAAATGCAAACAGGAGTCATTGATTCAGATTACAATGCGGAAACTCAAATTGTTATATCTACTTCTGTTCCCTGGAAAGCAGAGCCAGGAGAGCGCATAGCACAGCTCCTCATTGTGCCATATGTGGAAATGAGGAAAAGTGAAATTAAATGAACAGGAGGATTTGGAAGCACAAATAAACAAGGCAAAGCAGCTTATTGGGTGAATAGAATGACTGACAAACATCCTACCTGTGAAATAACTATTCAGGGAAAGAAATTTAAAGGTTTGGTAGATACAAGAGCAGACATTTTAACCATTTCTCTACAGCACTGGCTGTCCACGTGGTCAGTTCAACCCACTCAATTTAACATAGTTGGAGTTGGGAAAGCCCCTGAAGTATATCAAAGTAGTTATATTTTGCACTGTGAAGGGCCCAATGGACAACCTGGGACTATTCAACCAATTATAACTTCTGTACCTATAAATTTATGGGGAAGAGATTTATTACAACAATGGGGAGAACAAGTTCTGATTCCAGAACAATTATATAGCCCTCAAAGTCAACATATGATGCATGAAATGGGGTATGTCCCTGGTATGGGACTAGGAAAAAATTTGCAAGGTTTGAAGGAACTGCTTCAGGCAGAAAGACAAAGTTCCCGCCAAGGTTTAGGATATCATTTTTGATGGTGGCCATTTTTAAGCCTCCAGAACCTATACCTTCAAAATGGTTAACAGATAAGCCAATGTGGATAGAAAAATGGCTGCGAAGTAAAGAGAAACTGGAGGCTGTAGAGGACTTTGTTAATGAACAATTAGAAAAAGGACACATAGCTCCAACATTTTCCCGCTGAAATTCTCCAGTCTTTCTTATTAAGAAAAAATCAGGTAAATGGAGAATGTTAACTGATTTAAGAGCCATTAATTCAGTTATACAACTTATGGGGACCTTAGTAAATGACACTACTTTCTATGGCCATAGAAAGTAGCCATACGTAGGAATCAATTGAAAACATTAAATGACTTTCAAAAATTACTAGGGGACATTAATTGGATATGACTTGTTCTAGGCATTCCTACCTATGCCATGAATAATCTATTTTCTATCCTTAGAGGAGATCCTAGTCTCACTAGCCCTCGGCAATTAACAAAAGCAGCTCAGGCAGAGCTGCAGCTAATCGAAAAGCAAGTCCATAAAGCTCAAATAAATAGAATAGATCCAGAGAAGACTCTAGAGTTGCTAATTTTTCCAACTCAGCATTCACCTACTGGTGTTATTGTCCATGAGAAGGACTTAGTAGAGTGGCTTTTTCTTCCACATACTAATTCACGGACTCTAACTCCTTATTTGGATCAAATCACTACTATGATAGAAAATGGGAAAACTCAGATTGTTAAACTACATGGATATGATCCTGGAAAAATTATTGTCCCTCTCACGAAGGCACAAATACAGCAAGTTTTTATAAACAGTCTTACTTGGCAAACCCATTTAGCTGACTTTGTGGGTATTCTCAATAATCATTTTCCTAAAACGAAATTGTTTCAATTTTTCAAATTAACTAATTGGATCCTCCCTAGAATAACTAAATTTAAACCAATTGCAGGTGCTGAAAATGTCTTTACAGATGGGTCTAGTAATGGTAAAACTTCTTATTCTGGCTCAAAAGGTAAAGTTTTTCAGACACCCTATACTTCAGCTCAAAAAGCAGAGCTTGTAGCTATAATTGAGGTATTGACTGCTTTTAATATGCCCATTAATGTGATTTCTGATTCTTCATACGTGGTGCATTCCACACAATTAACTACAAATGCTGAAAGAAGCTAAAGCTATTATCCAGCAATGCCTAACTTGCCAAAGGGTGCATTCCTCATCTTTTCCAGGAGGAGTTAATCCTCAAGGATTGGAACCTAATTCTCTTTGGCAAATGGATGTCACACATCTTCCCTCGTTTGGGAGACTAGCTTATGTACATGTATGTGTGCACACCTTTTCTCCCTTTGTCTGCGCTACATGCCAATCAGGAGAATCTTCTGCCGGTGTTAAACATCACCTTTTCCAGTGTTTTGTGGTAATAGGCATTCCAGCTTCTATTAAAACAGATAATGCCCCAGGCTACACTAGTCAACCTCTAGCTACATTTTTCTCTATATGGAATATTAAACACATTACTGGTATCCCATATAATTCTCAAGGACAAGCCATAGTGGAAAGAATGAATCTCTTCCAGAAACAGCAGTTGCAAAAGCAAAAGGGGAGAAACAGGGACTACAGAACACCCCATATGCAATTGAATCTTGCATTATTGACTTTAAATTTTTTGAGTCTGCCTAAAGGCCAGATGTTATCAGCAGCTGAACAGCATCTACAGAAACCAGCTGCAAAGACAGAAGCACAACAACTGGTTTGGAGGAGAAATTCGATAACAAAAACTTCACAAACAGGTAAAATAATAACTTGGGGTGGAGGTTATGCTTGTGTTTCCCCAGGCCAGAATCAGCAGCCAATTTGGATACCATCAAGACACCTGAAACCTTATCATGAGCCAGATGCCAAGGAAGAGATTCCGGGAGGATCTCAAGGACCGCTGGGTTGCAGCCATGTCAGGACTGATGCTGAGGAGGACCCCAACTGTCCTGAGCAACACCCATCGAACACAGCCACCTACTTGGGAACACATCAAGAAGCTGTCACAGATGGCAGAAGAAAACCTGAGGAAAGCGAGACAACCAGTCACAGTGAGTAACTGAATGGTATCTATGATAGCAGTGATCACCATTGCCATGAGTATTCCTTCAACAAGGGCTGACACAGAGAACAATTATACTTATTGGGCATATTTATCAATCTTGGCTGGCAATAATGCCTGGATGTAATCACTCTATGACACAGTTACACATGTTTTCTGATCTCAGTATTTACCATTATAAATCTGCTCCTATAATTGAGGCATACCGCCCTCAAAAACCGATTTGTAAATGGAATTGGACCTGGCCAGAAATAGTGAATGTACTTGTTTGGGAAGACTGCATTGCAGAACAGGCAGAGGTGCTGCACAACGATTCCTATGGAATCATTATTGATTGGTCCCCTAAGGGAATGTTTAGCTTGAATTGTACCTCTCAGTCTGCATGCACGGCCACACTATGTTCAGCTGATCTGAACAAAATGGTCAGATGGTAGAAAGATAAGAAATACGGCAAGAGTTCCATGTTTCCTACCATGGAAACATGGTGGTATAGTGGCACCTCAACCTCAAATGATATGGCCCACTGTAGGAGCTAAACATAAGGATTTGAGGAAACTATTAATAGCTCTTAATAAGATCAAATGTTGAGAAAGAATAAAAAAGCATCTAGAAGGACACTGTACAAATTTGTCTTTGGATATTGCAAAACAAAAAGAACAAACATTTAAAGCATCCCGGGCACACCTGGCCTCAATGCCAGGAACTGGAGTGCTTGAAGCAGCTGCAGACAGATTAGCAGCTAGTAACCCATTAAAATGGACAAAAACATGTAGAAGCTCTGTGATTTCAATGATGATTGTGCTTTTAATCTGTGTTGTATTTGTATAGTCTTTAGATGCAGAATCTGGCTCCTGTGAGAAGCAGCTCACTGTGATAAAGAAGCCTTTGCTTTTATCACTTTGGAAAAAAAAAAGAGAGAGAGAGAGACGGGGGCCATGTTGGGAACAGGCCCCCAAATCTGGCCACAAACTGGCCCCAAAACTGGCCATAAACAAAATCTCTGTAGCACTGGGACATGTTTGTGATGGCCATGACACCCACACTGAAGGTTGTGGGTTTACTGAAATGAGGGCGAGGAACACCTGGCCCGCCCAGGGTGGAAAACCGCTTAAAGGCATTCCTAAACCACAAACAACAGCATGAGCGATCTGTGCCTTAAGGACATGCTCCTGCTGCAGATAACTAGCCTGACCCATCCCTTTATTTTGGCCCATCCCTTTACTTCCTGTAAGGAATACTTTTAGTAAATCTTATGAACTGGCTTACTGTCAATAAATATGTGGGTAAATCTCTGAGGCTCTCAGCTCTGAAGTCTGTGAGACCCCTGATTTCCCACTCCACACTCTATATTTCTGTGTGTGTGTCTTTAATTCCTCTAGCGCTGCTGGGTTAGCGTCTCCACGACCAAGTTGTTCTCAGCAAGTGTAGACACATTTTTCAATACTAATGGGTATATATCGAGGAGTGGAATTGCTGAGTCACATGGCAACTACATTGAACTTTCTGAGGAACTGCTAACCTGTTTTCTAAAGCTGCTGTACCATTTAACATCTCTATCAGCAATTCACGAGAGCTCCAATTTCTCCACATCCTAGCCAAGACTTTATATCTTCTGGAAAATTTAAGAGATGAGAATTTTAATTACAACCTAAAATTTCCAGATGTAAAACGTGTAGATCTTTCTCAGTGAGCCCTCTGAGGTAGTTCCTTTGGTTAAGTATCAGCTGAAATCTGCACTTAAAGGAATATAAAAGAGTGAATGCAAAACAAATTAGAAACATCCTTCAGCTTTGTCTCTACATAAGCTTTTACTTCTAATTTGTGGGCTTTCCTTTTAAAGACACAAAATGTCATTCAAAAGTCTATATGCCAACATATTTATACCATTAAGAGGGTTTTTTTTTTTTCTTTTTTTTTTTTTTAAAAAAAAAAAAAAAAAAAAAAAAATTTACAGAAATGGGGTCTCACTCTGTTGCCCAGCCTGGTCTCAAACTCCTGGCTCAAGCAATTCTCCCAAACTGGGGTTACAGGTGTGAGCCACCAAACCCACCTACCTCTTCATTTAGATAGGTCAAGAATGCAGTGGAGCTGTGGAGATGCGAAGAGTATAAAAACCTCTTAGCTACTTCCTAACTCAGGCCCAGTGAGCAGGATGCTGGTCACTGCCTGGAATAGCAGGGTACTAACCAGATTCTCGAAATCCTGGACTCTAGCAATCCTCCCATCTCAGCCTCCCAAAGTGCTGAGATTACAGGCGTGAGCCACCATGCCCGGCCAGGGTAGTATCCAGATTCTGATGTAGCTGAAACAACACTTTGACAGCCTATGTCTTGGCTAACTCAAAGAGTGGCCTGGGGAACAGGAGCATATTAGAAATGCAAACTCTCAGGCACCACTCCAAACCTACTGAATCAAAAGCTGCCTTTACAACATCCCCAGCTGGTTCCGTGTATACATCCAAGTTTGAGAAGCACTGCTCTAAACACAGAATAAGTTAAAAACTTCACACCATCATTTTTTCCTTTTAAAAATATGTTTAAAAAATTTTAATTGACACAAAATATTTTACTTATTATGGAGTACATGTGAATATGTGTTACATGCATAGATTGTAATTCAGGTCAGCATTTGGGATATCCTTCACCTTGAATATTTATCATTTCTATGTGTGGGTAACATTTAAAGTCCTCTCTTCTACATACTTTGCAATGGAAAGACATTGTTGCTAACTATAGTCACCCTAGTCTATCCAATAGTGTGGTTTATTCATTTGTAGATCTAATGATATGTTTCTACTCTCTTTATCTGCACCCCACCCTGCCCACCCACACCACACACCCATCCTATGCTCTAATATCTACCACTCTATTCTCTGTCTTCATGAGATCAGGGTTTTTTTGTTTTGTTTTGTTTTGTTTTTTTGAGACAGAGTCTTGCTCTGTTGCCCAGGCTGGAGTGCAGTGGCACGATCTCAGCTCACTGCCACCTCTGCCTCCCGGGTTCAAGCAATTCTCCTGCCTCAGCATCCTGAGTAGCTGGGATTACAGGCATGCACCACCATGCCTGGCTAGTTTTGTATTTTTAGTAGAGATGGGGTTTCACCATGTTGGTCAGGCTGGTCTCAAGCTCCTGACCTCAGAAGATCCAGATCCACCCGCTTCAGTCTCCCAAAGTTTTGGGATTACAGGCATGAGCCACTGCACCCGGCTGAGATCAGGTTTTTGTTGGGTTTTTTTTTGGCTCCCACATATTAGTGAAAACATGTGGCATCTTTCTGTGCTGATCTTACTTCACTTAGCATAATGACCCCCAATTCCCTCTATGTAGCAATGACAGGATTTCATTCTTATTATGGCCAAATAGTATTCCATTGTGTATATGGTACTGCATTTTCTTTATCTACTGGTCCATTGATTGACACTTTGGTTGACTCCATATCTTTGCTATTGTGAACTGTAAATAGTCCAAGTGCAGATATCCCTTTGATATGCTGATTTCCTTGTTGTTGTTGTTGTTGTCTCTTGAGATAGTGTCTCATTCTGTTGCCCAGGCTGGAGTGCAGTGGCGCAATCTTGGCTCATGGCAACTTCTGCCTCCTGGATTCATGCAATTCTCGCACCTCAGGCTCCTGCTGGTATTACGGGTGCATGCCACCATGCTCAGCTAATTTTTGTATTTTTTAGTAGAGATGGGGTTTCACCATGTTGGCCAGGCTGGTCTCGAACTTCTGACCTCAAGTGATCCTCCCACCTTGGCTTCCCAAATTGCTGGGATTACAGGCATGAGCCACTGCGCCCAGCTCTTTTCCTTGTTTTTACTTTTTGGGGGTACATAGTGGGTATATATATTTATGGGGAACATGAGTTTTGGTGGGGTTTTTTTAGAAATGGTCTCATTCTGTCACCCAGGCTGGAGTGCAGTGGTGTGATCTTGGCTCACCACAGCCTCAATCTCCCTGGCTCAAGCAATCCTCCCACCTCAGTCTCCTGAATAGTTGGGACTACAGATACATACTACCATGCCCAGCTAATTTTTCTATTTTTTTGTAGAGACAGGTTTTTGCCATGTTGTCCAGGTTGGCTTGAACTCCTGGGCTCCAGTGATCCATCTGCCTCAGCCTTCCAAAGTGCTGGGATTACAGGTGTGAGCCACTGTGGCCAGCCGAGATATTTTAATATAGGCATACAATGTGAATAATCACATCAGGGTAAATGGGGGTATTCATCACTTTATCCTTTCTTTGTGTTACCAACAACTCAATTACACTCTTTCAGTTATTTTAAAATGTATAATAAATTATTGTTGACTATAGTCATTCTGTGGTGCTATCAAATACGAGATCTTATTTATTCTGTTAATATCTAACCATATTTATGTACTCATTAACCTCCCCACTTTCCCCCAACCCACTACCCTTCCCTACCTGTGGTAACCATCATTCTGCTGTTATCTCCATGAGTTTAATTTCTAGCTCCCACAAATAAGTGAGAATAGGCAAAGTTTGTTTTTCTGTGCCTGGCTTAGTTCAGTTAACATAATGACCTCCAGTTCCATCCATGTTGTTGCAAATGACAGGATCTCATTCTTTTTTTAATGGCTGAACAGTACTCCATTGTGTATATGTACCACATTTTCTTTATCCATTCATCTGATGATGGACACTTAGGTTGCTTCCAAATAATGGCTACTGAGAATAATGCTACAATAAACATGAGAGTGCAGATACCTTTTCAATACAGCAATTTCCATTCTTTTGGGTATATACCTAGCAGTGGGATTGCTGTATCATATGATAATTCTATTTTTAGTTTTTTGAGGAACCTCCAAACTGTTCTCCATAATGGTTATACTAATTTACATTCTCACCAACAGTGTGTGAGGGTTCCCTTTTCCCCACATCCTTGCCAACATTTGTTATTGCCTGTCTTTTGGATGTCAGCCATTTTAACTGGGGTGCAGCAATAGCTCACGGTAGTTAGCTCATTGTAATTTCGATCTGGATTTCTCTAATGATCAACTATGTTCAGCATCTTTTCATATACCTGTTTGCCACTTGTATGTCTTTTGGGAAATGTCGATTCAGATCTTTTGCCCATTCATTCATTCATTTCCAATAGAGATGAGGGCTCCCATGTTGCCCACGCTGGTCTTGAACTCTTAGGCTAAAGCAATCCTCTTGCCTTGACCTCCCAAAGTGCTGGGATTACAGGCATGAGCCACCGCGCCTGTATCTTTTGCCCATTTTAAAATCAGATTATTGGATTATTTTCCTATAGAGTTGTTTGAGCTCCTTATATATCTGGTTGTTAATCCCTTGTCAGATGGGTAGTTTGCAAATATTTTCTCCTATTCTGTGGGTTATCTCTTTGCTGATTGTTTCCTTTGCCGTGCAGAAGCTTTTTATCTTGATATGATCCCCATTTGTTCATTTTTGCTCTGGTTGGTTGTGCTTGTTGGGTATTACTCAAGAAATCTTTGGCCAACCCAATGTCCTACAGAGTTTCCTCAATGTTTTCTTATAGTAGTTTCATAGTTTGAGGTCTTAGATTTAAATCTTTAATCCATTTTGATTTCTGTATATGGCAAGAGATAGGGGTCTAGTTTCATTCTTCTGTATATGGAGATCCAGTTTTCCCACTACCATTTACTGAAGAGTGTGTCCTTTTCCCAATGTACGTTCTTGGCACCTTTGTCAAAAATGAGTTTACTGTAGATGTATGGATTTGTTTCTGGGTTGTCTATTCCGTTCTATTGGTCTGTGTATTTGTTTTCATGCAAGTATCATGCTGTTTTAGTTCCTATAGCTCTGTAGTATAATTTGAAGTCAGGTAGTGGGATTTTTCCAGTTTTGCTCTTTTTGCTCAGGATAGCTTTGCTATTCTGGGTCTTTTGTGGGTCCATATAAACTTTATGATTTTTTTTCCTATTTCTGTGAAAAATGTCATTGGTATTTTGATAGGGATTGCATTGAATCTGTAGACTGCTTGGATAGTATGGATATTCTTCCAAGTTCATGGTTAGAAGAATCAATATTGTTAAAGAATGTTTTCATTTGTGTGTGTGTCCTTTTCAATTTCTTTAATCAATGTTTTATAGTTTTCATTGTAGAGTTTTCACTGTAGAGATCTTTTATTTATTTGGTTAACTTTAAGTATTTTATTTTATGTGTGGCTACTATAAATAGAATTACTTGATTCATTTTATTCAGATGGTTTGCTATTGGCATATAGAAATGCTACTGATTTTTTATGTTGATTTTGTATCCCACAACTTTGCTGAACTTGCTTATCAGTTTTTGTTTGTTTGTTTTTATGCACAGAGTCTCACTCTGTCACCAAGGCTAGAGGGCAATGGTGCCATCTTGGCTCACTGCAACCTCTGCGTCCCAGGTTCAAGAGATTCTCCTCCCTCAGCCTCCCAAGTAGCTGGGATGACAGGCACAACACCTGGCTATGGGATGTGCCACAATGCCTGGCTTTTTTTTTTCTTTTTTTTTTAAAGTAGACACAGGGTTTCACCACGTTGGCCAGGCTGGTCTCAAACTCCTGACCTCAAGTGATCTGCCCACCTCAGCCTCCCAAACTGCTGGGATTACAGATGTGAGCCACTGCGCCCAGCCTCATTTATCAGTCTAATAGTTTTGCAGTGTAGTCTTTGGGTTTTTCCAGTATAAAATCATATCATCTGCAAACAAGAATAACTTGGCTTTTTCCTTTCCAATTTGGATGCTGTTTCTTTCTCTTGTCTGATTGCTTTAGCTAGGACTTCCCAATTTATTTTCCTTTGGATAAACACCCAGCTGTGGAATTGCTGGATGTACAGTAGTTCTAATTTTTTGAGGAAGCTCCATTTTATTTTCCACAGTAGTTTAACCAATTTACATTCCCACCAACAGTGTATGAGTTTTCTTTTCTCTGCATCCTTCCAGATCTGTTATTTTTCCTCTGTAATAATAGTCATTCTAACTGAGGTAGGATGACATCTCATTGTGGTTTTGATTTGCATTTCCCTAATGCTTAGTGATGTTGAGTATTTTTTTTTTTTAAATATAGCTGTGGTCATTTGTATGTCTTTTTTTAAGAAATATCTATTCACGTCCTTAGCCCACTTTTTAATGGGATTATTTATTTTTTGACTGTCAAGTTGTTTGAGTTCCTTGTGTATTCTGGATATTAGTTCCTTGGTGAATGAATAGTTTGCAAATATTTTCTCCCATTCAACAGGTTGTCTCTTCACTTTGTTCTTTCCTTTGCTGTGCCAAAACATTTTAGTTTAATATAATCTGATTTGTCTATTTTTGTTACAGTTGTCTACGCTTTTGAGGTCTTAGCAACGCAATCTTTGCCTAGACCAGTGTCTTGAAGTGTTTTCCCTATGTTTTGTTCTGGTAGTTTTACAGTTTCAGGTCCTACATTTAAGTTTGTAATCCATTGTGAGTTGCTTTTTGTATATGGGGAGAGGGGAGGGTCCAATTTCATTCTTCTGCATATGGATATCCAATTTTCCCACACTATTTATTGAACAGGGTCACGCCATCATTTTTGTCAAGGCACGCACTGTTTCAAAGTTCGTTTGAAAACAAACTTAGCCATAAAAACAATTTTATGGATATGTTCCACAAAAAAAGGAATCTGCTGTTTCACGTTTCATTACAATAGGCAATGTTTAGCTTTGCTTGTAAAACTCAACTGGGGCCCTTCAGCAGCGATGTAGCAAAATGGCACAAATAAGCAGCCTGAAGATTTACACAAAATGACTTTGATCCCTTTGCTGCTTATTGATATTTGGAATGTCCCTACTCTTGTCACTTGGAAAGATTCCAAAGTTTCAGTGCTAATAAGGGTTTTGTAGTGCACTCTCTTTCTCTCGCTCTCATTTCTCTTTCCTGAAGAGAAAGTCAACTCACTGATGTCCCTAGCAGCCTGGAATAGCAGCTGGGTGGCAGCCTGCTGCCAATGGAGGGACCAATGGAGGCACAGCAGGGAGCATGCCAGGAGGCTGGAGGGTGACTCAGGAGGCCCAGGTGACAAGGTTGGTCAGCTGCCTTGTTGCTGCATTGCTTAACTTCGGTTCCCTCATTTCTAAACCAGTCTGAGGCAATTAAATAACAACAACGTCAACAGTGATAGCAGGTACTCTATGGAAACATTACACACTAGGAACATCTTAACTCATTTCATCCTCACAACAAGCCTATGAGGGGTTGGAGTAAAGTTTATTACTCCTATTTAGCAGAGAAGGAAAGCTGAGGCAGAGAAGTTTGCTATTAGGTTGGTACAACAGTAACTGTGGTTTCTGCCATTAAAAGTATGGCAAAAACCACAATTACTTTTGCACTAACCTAATAACTTGCCCAAAGTCCCAGAAATTACAAGTAATTTCTGGATTCTAACCCAGGCATTCTGCATCTAGAGCTGGTTCTTTACCATTTTACTGAGAAATGGCACCATTTGTTAAATCACTGTGCACACAACTGGGGGCAGTGGCTCATGCCTGTAATTCCAACACTTTGGGAGACTGAGGCAAGTGGATCACTTGAGCTCAGGAGTTCAAGACAAGCCTGGGCAACATGGTGAAACCCCATCTCTACAAAAAGTACAAAAATAAATTAGCCGGGTGAGGTGCCACATACCTGTAGTCCCACCTACTCGAGAAGGTGAGGAGGGAGGATCACTTAAGCCTAGGAGGTTGAGAGGTTGAGGCTGCAGTCAGCTATGATTGTGCCACTGCACTCCAACCTGGGCAACAGAGCAAGACCCCGTCCCAAAAAAACAAAAAACAAAAACCAGTGACACGTACATAATATAACCTACTGGTTGTGCTAGTCTTTAAAAATCAAAGTTTAAACTAAAATCTGGAAGTATTTGGCAAAAAGCAAACAGTGTTCTCAGTGGGACAGATTAGGGTTGCCAGGGCTCTCAAATAGACAGGGATATAATCCAAGCACAGAAGCAAACAGAGCCTGCAAGGGAGGTTTCATTTCCTACCAAACCACTCAGCAAGTTGTGCAAACTTTCCCGAAATAAATACCATGGGACAAGGCTGGGATAATTCTCAAGGCTCTTAAGCCAAACGAGGCTTGAACTGTTGCTATTCAAAAGCTCTTAAGTTATAACCCGGAAAGCTCCTTCTATCTTTCAGAATAATAACAAACACAGTTCTTCTGGTTTCTGATTACCAGCTGAAATAGATATTGGGAAGAAATACAAACTCATTGGCTACTTTTATAAGACTTCAATTTCTCAGGCATATTCATTCACTGAAAATTTCCCTCAAACCAATCTGTCTTGCCTTCTTCACCACCAGGGCGCCTGTTACCATGATCAATTCCTTCCATTGCCTCTGCAACCAATATTCACTTCCCCAAATCAAGCAAGCCACCAATGCTCACACAAAGAAATGACCATACACCAGGTCCTACCAGCATTAGCCACACCCCAGAATACCAGAGTGTTAGGACGTTGCAGAAGAATAACTGGTCCAACATCTTCATTTCACAGATGGAGACACTGATGCTCAGAGAGGTTAGGAAATATGTCAAAGATCACTGCTCTGCCCCCAGGGGTAGTTTCCCCTTAATACACCCACGACTCCCTTCTTTCCTTTTAAAAAAATCTCCATTTCCAAGAAAGGAGTGACTGTGATCAGGAAGAGACTCAAATACTTCATAGTACATAACAACTTTCCCACAATCCCTTGAGAGCCTCAGCATCTCAGTTCTGCAGCAGGAGCCTTGCATCCTGATCACCTCAAATTGCTTATATTTTTATTGTACTCTTTTTATATGATGTCCTTCCGGAGAGAAAAATCTAATGATATTAATATTTTTTTAAAGCAGGATTAAAATATTTTAAATATTAGTTCATATTTTTAAAATTAGGTAAATTCCTTCCTGTAGCATACAAGGCTCTACACGCTGTGTGGCTCCCTCTTTGACCTACCTTCTAGGACTCTCCCTATTCACTGGGCTTTCCACTGTTTCCTGAGCACATCAAGCGTCCTTCCACCTCAGGGCCTTTGCCTTGCAGTTCCCTCCATCAGGAGAGCCATTCCTGCAGAAAAGTGCACAGCTGAATCCCTCACTCCATTCAGGAATCTGCTGAGAGGGCTTCCTTCCCCAGGCTCATTCGCATAGTCCAACGTCCTCTTTATTTTCTTGAATGTATTTGATATTACAGTAAAGAGGCATCTGTTTATTGTCTGTCCGCCCCATTAGAGACTGTGTGTACCATGAAGGCAAATACTTTGTTTTGTTTATTGCAATTTTCCTAGCCACAGAATTAATTTTTAGGTCATGTAAATCTTTAGTTTTGAATTTGCTTTTTTAGTCTCTAGTTTTTGAGTTTTCTCACGTCAAGGCACACCTGTATACCGGCATAAACAGGTATTTTTCTCAAGTTGTAATGTACATTCTTAGGAGAGAAAGCTGTGTCCTTTATGATATGAGCTCGATTTTGCTTCCCATCAGTGTCGTGCAGTGGTTCTCAAAGTATGTTTCCCGGACCTGCAGCATCCGCATCACCGGGCAATGGGCTGGACATGCGTAATGTCGGGATCCTCTCCTGACACCAGGGGAGGAGCCCTGCAAGCTCCCCTACTCTGAAGGTGACTCTTATACACATTCAATTTTTAGGACCACTGGCACAGTAGAAACTGCAGCTGAGCGTGGTGGTTCATGCCTGTAATCCCAGCACTTGGGGAGGCCAAGGCAGGTGGATCACTTGAGGTGAGGAGTTCAAGACCAGCCTGGCCAACATGTTGAAAGCCACATCTCTACTAAAAAATACAAAAATTAGCTAGGTATGGTGGCACACGCCTGAAATCCCAGCTACTCATGAGGCTGAGACATGAGAATTGCTTGAACCCAGGAGTCGGAGGTTACCGTGAGGCTCAGATCGCACCACTGCACTCCAGCCCGTGTTACAGAGTAAGTTTATCTTAAAAAATATATATAAACTAAAAGTCATTAGTCCTTGATTTTGGTCTCAACCCTGCCATCCCCAAGCTATGGGACAATTTAAAGTAACTCAAATTGACTGGCTTCAGTGATCTACCGAATTACTAAGACTTTTCTCCTCTAAAAGTCTAGGATTCCATCCCAGCCTACCAAGTATTCTATGGCACTAATTTGCTGCAATATCTAAATTCTAGGTCACTGAGTTCAAATGAGGCTTAGCGCACACAGAATATTTCAGCAGGGCAATCCTAACAATAGGATTAAAAGGTCTGATTTCCGTTTCAGATTATAATCTGAGGGTAAGGAAGGCAGCACTATCTCATAACTTTAGTTATAAAAGCCTTGAAAAACTAAATTCTACTCTGCCAGTGAGAATTAACCCTATTGGCCCAGAGACAGATCTTTTCAGCAGAGAAGTGATGGGCTGCCTGGCTTTCAGTGATTTTAAAAGCAGCTGCAATAGCTGATCACTGCTTCTATTAGGAACTGATGTTGCAGAAAGTTTGAGATGGAAACATTTGTTGCCTTTCCCTGCTCAGAAGGTATAATAAATGACTGGCATGTAAAAAATGAATGCTCTATAAAAACAAAACAAAACAAAACAGGATTACTGTCCTTTAAGTGCCCATGATGTGATAATTAATAGAATCAGCAGTACTACTTCTGAGGACAGGAGGGAGAAGAGGCTGAGATGAAAGATCACATATCCAAGAGCTGAGAACCACCCCTCACCCTTTTTTTTCTTTTTTTTTTAGACTGGGTCTTGCTCTGTCATCCAGGCTGGAGTGCAGTGGCAGCATCTCGGCTCACTGCAACCTCCACCTCCCAGGTTCAAGCGATTCGTGTGCCGCAGCCTCTCGAGTAGCTGGAATTACAAGCGTGCATCTACACACCCACCTAATTTTTGTATTTTTAGTACAGACGGGATTTCGCCATGTTGGCCAGGCTGGTCTTGAACGTCTGACCTCAAGCGATCTGCCCATCTCGGTCTCCCAAAGTGCTGGGATTACAGGCGTGAATCACCGCGCCCGGGGCCCATGCCATTTCACCAGCGCATTTGCTCTTTTTCTTCAGGATTGTTTGGCTTCATAAGGATGGTCTGGAAATGATACTTGGGCATTATGAAATCTCCATTAGGGCAAATGATTTCGATGTATTCACCGACACACCCCCAGACTCCAGTATGTAAAACAGGAGATCTGTACTAATTCCAGAACTTTTCTGATCCCCACTTCCCTCTTCATAAATTTACTTCTGGGTGATTGAGAGCATCAGATGGGAAACACCTGATGGAAACTGATGCACTCTCTAAGGTGAATGAATAAACTGCTGGCTGAATGACATAGGGTTTTTTTTTTTTACCTAGGTACTTATCTGATTTCTGTTATCAAATTATCAGGGCGAGGGCCCAATCTTTCCTAATAAGAAAGGAATTGTTTCTTATTAATTATGTTATTACTGAATGCCCCAACACTGGGCTAGGTGCTCATGGAGAACCTCTGCTAGGGCAGTGCAGAAGGGAAATGTAGGGTTGGGACCCCCTCACAGAGTCCCTCACATCCAGGTCACACTGATGTAAGAGGTGGGCTCCCATGGTCTTGGGCAACTCCGCCCCTGTGGCTTTGCAGGGTACAGCCTCCCTCCCAGTTGCTCTCACGGGTTGGTGTTGAGTGTCTGTAGCTTTTCCAGGTGAATGGTGCAAACTGTCGGTGAATCTACCATTCTGGGATCTGGAGGATGGTGGCCCTCTTCTCACAGCTCCACTAGGTGGTGCCCCAGTAGGGACTCTGTGAGGGGGTCGCAGCCCTACATTTCCCTTCTGCACTGCCCTAGCAGAGGTTCTCCATGAGAACCTAGCCAGGTGTTGGGACATTCAGTATTAACATAATTAATAAGAAACAATTCCTTTCCTATTAGGAAACATTGGGCTCTCGCCCTGATAATTTGATAACAGAAATCAGATAAGTACCTAGAAACCAAAACTCATTAAATCCTAGGTGATTTCAGAGAGGCAGTGGCAAGAGAGCGCTCACTCAGGAAATTTTAGAAATGGTTTCAGGAAAGAGATGGCAAATTGGGCCTTGAATGATACGCCAGATTCAGTGGAATGGGGCGGGGGATGGTGGTGGTGGGGGTGGTGCTGGTGGCGGTGGCGGCAACGGCATCTTCGAAGGCAGGAACTGAGCAGGGAAAGCAGGAGTGTTTCTAAAGAACTGGCACACGCTAATGATCTTACGTGCCTCAGCCTCTGAGCAGGCTGGTTGCTGCTCAGCATGAGAATCTCCCGCTCCAGTGGCCCCAGAGTGATAGTGGCTGAGTGCAGGTCCCTCGCTGCTGTGAGTTCTGAGATCCATCCCCACCCTCCCTTGCTCTGTTCTCTATCACAGCCAACTACATTTCCCAGGCTCTCCTGACCTCTGCATTTGGGGCAGGTCCAGCCAGTGGAGGGAACAGAGAGAGGAAAAGCAAAGCCAAAAAGCTTTGACCCTGGGCAACAATTACCCATTTAAGCGTCTAAAATCCTTCATTCTCAATATACTTAATCCAACTTTGAAAATAGCTCTTAAATGAAAAATACTGTGATCTTACCAATTGTATTAGTCTGTTTTTACGCTGCTGATAGACATACCCAAGACTGGGAAGAAAAAGAGGTTTAATTGAACTTAGAATTCCACGTGGCTGGGGAGGCCTCAGAATCATGGCAGAAGGTGAAAGGCATTTCTTACATGGTGGGAAGAGAAAAATGAGGAAGATGCAAAAGCAGAAACCCCTACTAAACCCATCAGATCTCATGAGACTTATTCACTACTGCAAGAACAGTATGGGGGAAGCCGCAGCCATGATTCAAATTATCTCCCACCGGGTACTCCTACAACATGTAGGAATTATGGGAGTACAATTTTAGATGAGATTTGGGTAAGGACACAGAGCCAAACCATATCATTCTGCCCCTGGTCCCTCCAAATCTCATGTGGGGAGATTTCAATCCCCACATTTCAAAACAAATCATACCTTCCCAACAGTTCCCCCAAAGTCTTAACTCATTTCAGCATTAACCCAAAAGTCTAGTCCAAAGCCTCATCTGAGACAAGGCAAGTGCCTTCCACCTATGAGTCTGTAAAATCAAAAGCAAGCTCATTACTTCCTAGATACAATGGGGGTGCAGGTATTGGGCAAATACACCCATTCCAAATGGAGAAATTGGCCAAAACAAAGTGGTTACAGGGCCCATGCAAGTCTGAAATCCAGCAGGGCAATCAAATTTTAAAGCTTCAAAATGATCTCCTTTGACTCTAGGTCTCACATCCAGGTCACACTGATGCAAGACGCGGGCTCCCATGGTCTTGGGCAGCTCCACCCCTGTGGTTTTGCAGTGTACAGCCTCCCTCCCAGCTGCTCTCACGGGCTGGTGTTGAGTGTCTGCAGTTTTTCAGGTGAATGGGGCAAGCTGTCAGTGAATCTACCATTCTGGGGTCTGGAGGATGGTGGCCCTCTTCTCACGCTCCACTAGCTGGTAACTCAGTAAGGACTCTGTGAGGGGATCCCACCCCTACATTTCCCTTCTGGACTAACCTAGCAGAGGTTCTCCATGAGGGCCCCAACCCTGCAGCAAACTTTTGCCTGGGCATCCAGGTGTTTCCATACATCTTCTGAAATCCAGGTGTAGTTTCCCAAACCCAATTCTTGACTTCTTTGTACTTGTAAGCTCAACATCATGTGGAAGCTGTCAAGGCTTGGAGCACCCTCTGAAGCCAGAGCCCCAAGTTCTATGTTGGCCCCTTTCAGCCACAGCTGGAGCGGCTAGGACACAGGACACCAAGTCCTTAGGGTGCACACAGCACAGGGACCCTGGGTCTGGCCCATGAAACCACTTCTTCCTCCTGGGCCTCCTGGCCTGTGGTAGGAGAGGCTGCCATGAAGGTCTCTGGCATGGCCTGGAGACATTTTCCCCATGGTCTTGGGGATTAACATTAGGCCTTGCTACTTATGCAAATTTCTGCAGCTGGCTTGAATTTCTCCACAGAAAATGAATTTTTCTTTTCTATCTCATAGTCAGGCTGCAAATTTTCCACACTTTTATGCTTTGCTTCCCTTATAAAACTGAATGCCTTTAACAGTACCCAAGTTACCTCTTGAATGCTTTGCTCCTTAGAAATTTATTTTGCCAAATACCCTAAATCATCTTTCTCAAGTTCAAATTTCCACAAATCACTAGGGCAGGGGCAAAATGCCACCAGTCTCTTTGCTAAAACATAACAAGAGTCACCTTTACTCCAGTTCCCAACAAGTTTCTCATCTCCATCTGAGAGCACCTCAGCGTGGACCCTATTGTCCATATCGCTATCAGCATTCTGGGCAAAGCCATTCAACAAGTCTCCAGGAAGTTCCAAACTCTCCCACATCTTCCTATCTTCTGAGCCCTCCAAGTCTCTAGGAAGTTCCAAACCTTCCCACATTTTCCTGTCTTCTTCTGAGCCCTCCAAACTGTTCCAACCTCTGCCTGTTACCCAGTTCCAAAGTTGCTTCCACATTTTCAGGTATCTTTTCAGCAATGCCCCACTCTACTGGTACCAATTTACTACATTAGTCCATTTTCACGCTGCTGATAAAGACATACCCGAGACTGGGAAGAAAAAGAAGTTTAATTGGACTTATAATTCCACATGGTTGGGAAGGCCTCAGAATCACGGCAGGAGGTGAAAGGCATTTCTTACATAGCGACGGCAAGAGAAAAATGAGGAAGAAGCAAAAGCAGAAACTCCTACTAAAATCATCAGATCTCATGAGACTTATTCACTACCTCAAGAACAGTATGGGGGAAACCACCCCCATGATTCTACTTATCTCCCCACCAGGTCCCTCCCACAACACATCGGAATTATGGGAGTACAATTCAAGATGAGATTTGAGTGGGAACACAAAGCCAAACCATATCACCAATATATTTTTTTTAAACTGTATGTAAAATTTTTTTTTTAATTATACTTTAAGTTCTAGGGTACATGTGCACAATGTACAGGTTTGTTACATATGTATACATGTGCCATGTTGGTGTGCTGCACCCGTTAACTCATCATTTACATTAGGTATATCTCCTAATGCTATCCCTCCCCGCTCCCCCCACCCCAAGACAGGCCCCGGTGTGTGATGTTCCCCATCCTGTGTCCAAGTGTTCTCATTGTTCAATTCCCACCTATGAGTGAGAACATGCGGCATATCACCAATATTTTAATCAATGTAGTTCCTAATTTCCAATTTCTCATCAATTTTGCACCACAATCTTGGTTGTAAGTCTTCTTTCTAAAGTGCAATTTTGCAAGAAATTATGTTCAGCTTTAACATACAACACTGCTTCCTTTAAAAAAAAAAAACGAAAAAATTCAAGAATTGTTACTTTAATATAATTTACTTTAAGCCAAAATTTACCTTTCATTGCAATTCTATTTTGTGCACAAGTCTTACATACATACATTGCATATATACAGGGATATGTTTGTATGTGTGAGAGAGAGACACAGTGAGAGAGACAGAAAGAGAGAGAGAAAAAAATTCACCTGTGCCTCCTGGGACTTCCTCAGCCTACCTATAGTGTATCACTTTGTAGCACCTGTTGGAAAGCTCTGGGCTAGGTAATGCAGGGTCTCACTGGAGAGTGTCCTGCTCAGTGGTTCTATTTGGACAAACCATTCAAATCACCTAAAGTGCTTTCTGAAACCCCATCCCCAAGAGTACTGCCATACCAGTGAAACCAGAATCTCTGCAGGTGGAACTCAGCATTTGTCAAAGCTGCCCAGGTGATTCTAATGGGAGCCGAGTTGAGAACCAATGATCTAGTGAGTGGGACCCCAAACTCAAGTTGCTCTGATGAGCTCTGAAAGAAGGGAAAGAAAGCATGGCCATGGTGTCATTGTTCTCGTTTCAATTTAGGGTGGTTGCCGGGCGCGGTGGCTCACGCCTGTAATCCCAGCACTTTGGGAGGCCAAGGTGGGCAGATCACTTGAGGTCAGGAGTTTGAGACCAGCCCCAGTAGAGATGGGGATCGCTACTAAAAATACAAAAATTAGGCATGGTGGTGGGCGCCTGTAGTCACAGCTATGTGGGAGGCTGAGGCAGGAGAACGGTTTGAACTTAGGAAGCAGGAGGTTGCAGTGAGCCAAGGCCACTCCACTGCACTCTAGCCTGAGCAAGACTCCATCTCAAAAAACCAACCCAAAACAATCTATTTAGGGTGGCCTCTGTTCATGTTGTTACCTGAACCCTATTTGCCTGTACCCACCCATATCCTATTGGTTCCATTCTACAAGGCCGACCTCATATCACACTTCAGGCAGGAAGCATTTCTTAGCATCTCTAGAGTCTCATGAGCTCTTCTGTCCTGAACCCCTTACATGCAGTATTTTACAGGTTAGCATCTGATTATTCTCCAGTATTTTCATTGGCCCTGTCTTTCTGACTAGGTGTTATGCATCTTGAGGCCAGGAGCATATTTTCTCCTTTTGTATTTACTTAAGATAAAGTCTAGAACATTTTGGACCCAGGGAGTACCTCCCAACTAGATTAATGAAACCAAACATTTAAGCATATTTGCCAAGTATAAAAAGAGGTTATCTCAACTTCAAAAATCTATATGACTCAAAGCAGAGTGGATATAGCAATTACATTCTTCAGTTTATCACTGTGACAAATATCAACAGGTCTTATAAAAGACATGGGGTGATTTCACAGGGAAGGTAGGAGGCGGCAATTGCACAAATATGTAGTGGTTTTAGGTGAACTAATTTGGAAGCTGTATGTGAGAAGAACTGGAAAAAGTTTATCAGGTGGTATAACTTGATTTCCAAGATTGAACTGCTGGTGTAAAATATCTAATACATCCCTATTCTGAGAAAACAGGAAGGGAGAACGTGCAGCAAACCACCAGCCAGAGAAGCCCTTATTATAGTGATTTCTAAAGTTCAAGGCCTGCCTCCCCCACTTTATAGTCAAGCTCCACGGAGTCATCTAAAAATACTCTCCCAAATTCTTGCTTTCATAGCCAAAAAGATCAGGTTTCTGAAAAGTGGGCTACATAAAATGCTACAGACACATACACACACACATGCACACACTCCTTATATCTACACACACATGCCCAGGTGGTATTTGTTCAAATACTACAGTGTCGGCGTGATTTTATTTAGTCTGGTTGTTCCTAAGACAAACACACATAACCTTAATTAAATGCACATCTAAATGTAGGGGAACCCATCTTGAAACAATTAGACTCTTCTACGGTAAGAGGTTTGAGGACATTGACCTCCTCCCACTTCCTCACATCCACCATGGAAAGAGAACAGCTGGGCAGAGGCACGCCAGGCCTGACTCCATAAACACAGCCTGCAGCTATAACTCTTGGCTCTGCTCTATTTTGTTCGTTTCCTACCCAAGACACCACCCTTCCTTTATTCTTTCCCTAAATGAATTCCAGTCATTCAATTGCTTTTACTTTTTTTTTTTTTAACCCCTCTTTGATCAGTCTTAGAGGAAGAAAATTTCCTGGCATGCATTCTCATCTTTCCCTGAAAGGAAATACTCCAGAAAGAAACTCAAAAGTCTAAGGCATTACCCAACCACCCATCTGGTTATTGACCTTGGGTTATGGAGGCTTCTGGAGAACGTCTGTGGAGATGGCTGCCTTTGTTGCCACATTATTGGGACTTTCTAGACTGCCTGGCTCTCTAGGTGGTAAAGGTTGAGTACTTCTCTATTTAAATTGCCATGGAAGCTGAAGAGCCAAGTCAGGTTGTGATGTTCACCAGAAGAATTCTTTCCCCTCTGAATCCAAGTTAATTCACCCCTAAGCAATTTACCCATATTATCAGCAAAAAAAGAATGTTTTCTCCACAAGAATCACACTGAAACGTTACTTACACAAATCCCAACTGAAGGCCTCCTTTGGGCCTAGAACAATGGGAAAGACCAATACAACAAGATTATACCATCCCTGTCCTTAGGGAGCTTTACTGTACTGTAGGGGAATCAAGTCTTTCAGAAAACAAAGGTTTTCTTAGAATGGAGACATTTCTGTTGTTGTTCCTGTTCATCGATATAATAGAATAAAGGCAGGTGTGGTAGTGCATGCCTTATAGTCCCAGCTACTCAGGAGGCTGGGGCAGGAGGATCACTTGAGGCCAAGCATTCAAATCAAGCCTGGGCAATATGGCAAGACCCCATCTGTAAATAAATGGAATAAAATAATCGAATATACCAGTTTCTAAATCAAGATTTCTAGTATTTCAAAGAGAAGAAAAGTCAAAAAGAATGAAGAGAACCAGGGAGAATGGCATTTTGAACTGGATATCGAACCTGGGTGCACAGGTGGACGTTCTGACCTATGGGGAGGGTGGGAGCAGACAGCTCCACCTCCAGAAGAAACAGCAGGGAGAGAGGATGTAGGTAAGTGGGGCAGAGCCAGAGGAAAGCCCTTGAGGGTCAAAATCAAGCCTCTAGACAGACAGGCAACTGTAGATTCCAGGGCAAAATTACCACAAAAGCCCTCTAGAAAATAGAAGGCTAGGAATGGTGGCTCATGCCTGTAATCCCAACACTTTGGGAAGCTGACATGGGACGATCACTAGGACAAGACAGCAAGATCCCATCATTACAAAAACAAAACAAAACAAAACCAAAATTAGCTGGGTGCAGTGGTGCATGCATGTAGTCTTAGCTAATTGAGAGGCTGAGGCAGGAGGATCGCTTGACCCTGTGAGGTTGAGGCTGCAGTGAGCTGTGACTGCACCACTGCACTCCAGCATGGGTGACAGAGTGAGACTCTATCTCACACACATGCATACAAAAAGGTAAATTCAGGAAGAGCTGTGTTATGTGGGCCTTAGTTTTATTATCTGCAAAATGGAGGTGGTGACTCTTATCTAACTGCTATGTATATGTCTACCATGAAGAGAGAATAGAATGAAGTACTGACAGAAGCTACAACTCGAGTGAGCCTTGAAAACATTATGCTAAATGAAAGGAACTGAGACAAGAGGCCACATATTATATGATTACATTTATAAAAAATATCCAGAGCGGGCAAATCCAGAGACAGAATCCAGATTTGTGGTTGCCAGAAGAAGGGGAGGGGAGGTTGGGGAGTTCCTTCTTAATGGGTATGGGGTTTTCTTTGGGTTGATTAGAAAGTTCTAGAACTTAGAAAATGACAATGGTTGTGCAACATTGTGAATATACTTAATGCCACTACATTGTATGCTTTAAAATGGTTAAAATGGTAAATTTTACGTTATATGCATTTTACCACAATAAAAAGAGAGACAGAACATAAAATAAGCCTGACCATCTATTCTACATGTAATAAATATCTTATGATCAAAAGCTTCAAATTTGTTAAGGTTATCACAATTGTAGCTAAGCTGCTCATCTAAATTTTCTGTCTTCTCTTTAGTAAGTACTATCTTGGACAAAATTATCATAAACATTTCTCTCCCCTTTCTCTGGGATGACTTGAAGAGGTTGTCTTGCACAAACATGTGCAAACCTGGACTAGGGAGAGCAGGGACAAAGAAGGGTAAGTAGTGATTCAAAATGGAGACCAAAAGCCCCAACATTTACCACCAAACACCTCAGAACAAAAAATAAAGATTCCTGGGCCTCTCCCCAGACCAAGTGATTCAGAGCATCTGGGGTGATTCTGATCAATATGTCATCAATATTTTTAAAAAGCACTCCATGCCTGTATATAATCCCAGCACTTTGGGAGGCCTACGCAGGCAGATCACGAGGTTAGGAGATTGAGACCATCCTGGCCAACATGGTGAAATGCCGTCTGTACTAAAAATACAAAAATTAGCCTGGTGTGGTGGTACGTGCCTGTAGTCCCAGCTACTCAGGAGGCAGAGGCATGAGAATCGCCTGAACCCAGGAGGCGGAGGTTGCAGTGAGCCAAGATCGCACCACTGTACTCTAGCCTGGCAGAGGTTGTAGTGAGCCGAGATCACGCCACTGCACTCCAGCCTGGCGACAGACTCCATCTCAAAAAAAAAAAAAGCACTCCAGGTGATTCAAATGCAGAAATGCAGAAGCGGCCAAGATTGTGAACCACTAATCTAGGATGAGCAGGGTAGGTGACTGGCTTTATCAAGGGCCCACTGTGGGCTGGGTGCTGTGCCACTCTTTATATAGAGTACCTACAGCTGAAGGTGCCCTTCCCAAATCCCCTTAGACCACTGGTCCCCAATCTTTTCGGCACCAGGGACCAGTTTTGTGAAGGACAGTTTTTCCACAGACCAAGTATGGGGGATGGTTTTGGGATGATTCAAGTGCATTACATTTATTGTGTATTTTATTTCTATTATTATTACATTTTAATATATAATGAAATAATTATACAACTTGCTGTAATGTAGAATCTGTGGGAGCCCTGAGCTTTTTTTTCTGGAACTAGATGGTTCCATCTGCAGGTAATGGGAGACACTGACAGATCATCAAACATTAGATTCTCATAAGGAGCTCGCAAGCTAGATCCCTGGCATGTGCAGTTCACAATAGGGTTTGTGCTCCTGTGAGAATCTAATGCTGCCGCTGATCTGACAGGAGGCGGAGCTCAGATAGTGATGCGAGCAGTGGGGAGTGGCTGTAAACACAGAGGAAGGTTATGCTTGCACAACCACTGCTCATCTCCCGCTGTGAGCAGTACTGGTCCCGTCTGTGGCCTGGGGGTTGGGGACCCCTTAGACTTTTTCTGGCCATGGCCATGGTGTCCCTTAGAGTAGCACTCAATTTTCTCAATTTTTTCTTTTTTTTTTTTTTCCCCCCTTTTGATACAGAATCTTGCTCTTTTGCCCTGGAGTGCAACAGAGGGCAATGGCGCAATCTCAGCTCACTGCAACCTACACCTCCTAGGTTCAAGTGATTATCCTGCCTCAACCTCCCAAGTAGCTGAGATTATAGATGCCTGCACCACACCTGGCTAATTTTTCTATTTTTAGTAGAGACAGGGCTTCACTATTTTGGCTAGGCTGGTCTCAAACTCCTGACCTCAAGTGATTCCACCCACCTCAGCCTCCCAAAGTGCTGGGATTACAGGCGGGAGCCACTGTACCCGGTCAGCATTCAACCTTTGAGGGAGAGGAGATAAGGGATAGGTACCCTAGGTTCCTCACACCTTGGGTGGAAAAACTCTGAGGCATACTATAAACCTGGGATAAGGAAACCCTTTTTGTAAAAGGCTAGATAAATACTCTGGGCTTTGTGAGCCATGTAGTCTCTGCTATAACTACTCAACTCTGCCTTTGTAGTGTGGGAGCAGTCATGGACAATGCCTAAATGAATGGGTGTGGCTGTGTCCCAGTAAAACTTTATTTATAAAATCAGACAGTAGCCAGGCATGGTGGCACATGCCTGTAGTCCCAGTTACTTGGGAGACTGCGACAGGAGGATTGCTTGGGCCCAGGAGTTCAAGTCTAGCTTGGGCAACATAGCCAAACCCTGCTCTAGGTCTAAACAGATTCCCAGAATCCTCTTCAAGAAAGAGTGACAAAGTTGGAACCTGTCAATAACACACCTTAAAAATACAGGTTTCTTCCTTTCTCATGCTTCCTGGGATCAATGGCTACAGAAATTACTTGCATTGTATGTATGTATACATCCCTAAATAATATATACTACTGCTTTGTGTGTTTCACAGTAATTACACAATAACCGTCATTTGACATGTTAAAAAAAAGATATAAAACTACTTGCACTTAAATCCTTGTCTCAGAGCCTGCTTCTGAGGGCATCCAACCTACATTATTATTTCATTTTATACTCATAACTACTCTAACAGTTAACTAATACCGTCTCCATTTTAGAGTAAGGAAACTGTGGTTCAAGGATTACACAAGTCATAAGTGATAGAGTTCTTGTGAGACGTCTATCTGGCTCCAAAGTCAGTGCTCTCTCCACAACACTGCCAACGTCAGAGTGGATATAAACAAATACATGCACATGCACAAACACACACAAATACTTAATCAAGTGTGTAGCTTTAATTACGGCAAGCAAGAGTACTACACACAGCAAACCACAAAGCAAAATCATACTACTCACGTACTTACTGATCTATGCTAAGGAAGATCAAATAAATAAACAAGTAGTTTAAGATAAATAAACAGTAAGGTTTGAGGGTTATAGGAAAATACTTTTTTCTCTTTTATGCTATTTCTTATCGAAGACAGAATTCATGTCTCACCTACAATTGGTTGCAATCTTGGGAGGTAAAACCTTTGCTGATACCTGGGAACATGTATACCCATTCGAGGTAAAGCTCCATGTGTGACTTGGAATTTGGAGAGAAGGGAACTAAATTAAAATATCTTCTCACATATTTCAATACGGGAGTGGAGCGGGAGCACATGTGAAATTCCCCTGCGGATACTAAGGATTCCAGAGAACTTCCCCGAAAACCCATAACCGGCATATCTGCAAACCAGTGTTTCAGCTTACGCGGTCTTGCCCTCGCTGTCGTGTTTGGTGGCACTGGCCCCCTTCTTGCCGAGCAATGAGGCCACCTTCTCCGCATCTCCATTCTCCACGGCCTGCAGCAGCCTGTCATCATTCTTGTTCCACTCATTGGTCTATAGAGAAAGAGAAGAAACAGAGGTTGTGAACAACACTGACCACAGCTGCACTGACCAGCAGGGCTGCGGTCCTCGCAGCCCCCACCCTCCCATCACTCAAATCAAAACCTGCTCCCAAAGGAGCATGTTTTAAAATACCTTCCCCTTCACCATGGAGACACCCAAGAAGGCCGCTTTCCCAAAAGAAAACATAAATAGTGCAATGAAATCACGGCTAGTCACCAAAGTCTGAGATAAAAGTTCCTTCTTTTAACTAACACTAGGAATATGAAGCAACTTAAAAAGACCTCAAGGCCGGTTTACACATTAGCTAATTTCTAGCTGAACTAGACAGCTCTTCCTCAGCACATTGGCCTTTGACCTCATCCACAGCTCACTCTGTTCACCATGTTACAGAACCAAACCAGCAGCTCAAGGTTACCCGAGGTTTACAGACACACGATTTTTCATCAGCTTTTATTGCCTTCTTTCTGGTCTGTTTACTAGGCCCTGAATTTTCAGCTGGATACTGATTTTAAGTAGTTGTCCAGGCTACCGACTCAACAAAGTCTCACCAGAAACAAAACTTCTTCCTGAGCAAGCTATTAAACATGAAAGAGCTTTGAGCAAAGCCTCAATCACTGTCAACGCCAAACCCCAACTGAATAATTCTCCAAACCACAGTAACAGTAAGACACTCATATGTGCAAAACTGGTTTCTACACTTAGGAGGGAAAGAGATGATTTCTCTACAAGAGCAAATGGGCCCTCAATATAAGACTAAGAAAGACTTTAATAAAAGGCAGCAGTGAGCCATTGGAGGTTTGGAAGCAGAGGAGGGAGAGAATTATAGAACCAGTGACTGAGGAGTCATTGGGAGGTGTCGAAGCACATGGGATTAATGAGGGAGAGAGGGGGAGGAAGGAAAGATGCTGGGCACATCAAAGCCCCTGGGCACTTTGCGAGCCCGGGCTGATTTCCAGTCATCTCCTGCACCAGGCCCCTGAGCTAAGCCCACTTTCTGAGCCCTTCAGCTGTGGACACCACATCCTGAGAGAGACTCCTTTTCCCTTCCCAAAGCTTTCGATAGACTCTGCTTCCTTGCGGCCTCTGAAGAAATGAACCTCCAGGTATTTCGTATTAATGGCTTTACGATGGACCCCTACAAGGAAGCAGACAGAGGAGATAATGAAGATTTAAAAGCAAAAAAGAAGAAATTTTATAGGATGACAGTCTTCCATGGCCCCGGGAGTATGTTCCCGATCTCTGTACTGATGGAAATGAGGAAACTCAACAGGTCTTTGTCCATCAAATGTCTCAGTCACCCTCCCAACCCTAGCCCATATGTACAGCCTTAAACAAAGCCACAAGCCAGGGAGGGATAAAAGAGATGTGTCCAGAATTTGCATCTCTGAACATCTCAGGACTGAACCATTCCCAGTTTTTAGGACTCCGTCCTCCCCCACAGCCAACACTGAGTGCAAATGCACAGTAAGAACGAAGCAGGTTTGAACAAAAATCAGCAGCTTGTTCTCTGGGCTGCGTGAACTTGAAGTCCAGAAGTCCAGATTGACACATGTTGTGTGATCTGATGTCACCCATAAATCGTTCTGTGCCTCAGTTTCCCCAGGCTTTGGACTGTACGTCCACTGTGATTCCGCCAAAGCTCAAAATTCTTATTACATAAAATTCCCCAAATTCTGCTAGGGATGATTCTAGAACAGTACTGTCTACCATCATGGAAATGTTCTGTATCTGAGCTTTCAAATACTATAGCCACAAAGCCAGTGATTCTTAACCAGGATTTGTTTTGCCCCTGTGGGGTCATTTGGCAATCTCTGGAAACATTTTGGTTGTTATGTCTATAGAGTGCTACTGGCATTGGGTAGGTGGAGACCAGGTATGCTGCTGAACATCCTACAATGCACAAATGCACAAGACAGTCCTCCTACTCCCACCAAGAATAATCTGGCCCAAAATGTCAATACTGCATGAGCCACTTGTGGCTACTGAGCACTGGAAATGTGGTTAGTGCTACTGAAGAAGTGAACTTTTAACTTTGAGACTTCACATGCCGTTAGCCAGGGGCTACCATGTAGACCAGTGCAGCTCTCCTTGACGATGATGACTCTCTTCATATGTTTAACAAAGTAAGAATGCGTCTGGACCAACATCAGCCACGCTCCTACTACAGCAATTTACTCACAAAGAAGACATGAGATGTTGTCTTTAGTTACCAATCAAGCTTCCTATTGAAGGGAAACACAAGAAATATGGCAATCCTCACAGCATCATTTGTTAGTGGAATAGAAAGCGTAACTTAACAACTGTACAAACAACTGCAGCAAATGATTAAGCCCCAAGAAACACAGTGCAGCTTACTTCCCCCAGAGGGCATTTTATAAGCAAAGAAAAAAGGGAGGGAAAGTTTACTGAAGAACATTTAGGACCAATGATCCCTACCTATAGAATCCCAAAAGAGAAAAGTATTGTTTTTCAAAATCCTTTTCTAACTTGAACTGAACAAATTAAAACTGGACTGGGAAGATCAAAAGGATATGAAATCTCAGAGGACAGGACTGAAAGTACTCAAGCAAAGGAACTGCTACATGAAAGGATTTTCCTTTTCAACATTGCGAAAGCACTCTACTCTTAAGTAGAGAAAAATCCGATTGCAGGGGTTCCCTAAAATTAGTTCCACGTGGATCTTTAGGGAGTTCAATTTCTATACGACATGGCAGGAGAGATCCTCCCTATCCCGCTCTTTGGAAGACAAGGTCAATGCCACATTCCTAGAGGTCTGAAATGCCTCTCTTCTATTTAGAGCCTCTCCTCAGTGCAAGCCAGAATTTACTTTCCTCTTGGAGCAGATGAAGAGAACACGGTTACACAAGCAAATCTTCAATAAATAATCCACAACATCATTCAAGAAGTGCTGCAGATGGGGTTCACAATAAGCAGAGCTAGGTTGGGAAAAGAGGAGAGAAGGTAAGAGTTTTACTCTTGCTGGGCGTGGTAGCTCATAACTGTAATCCCAGCTACTGGGGAGGCCAAAGCAGAAGGATTGCTTGAGGAGTTTGAGACCACTCTGGGCAATACAGTGAAATGCCATCTCTAAAAATGAAAAATTTTAAAAAGAGTTTTGCTCTTAAAATTCTTACAAGCATGCTAAAAATAGAGGCCAAGTAGGGTCCCAATTAGACCTCTGATCCAGGAATCTGGATTCTGATCAGTAGCAGAGTTGTCTAGTCCTGGGCCAGGCCACTCATCATACTTGCAATTAGCTCTGACGTGCACAACTGGCCATACCATGCTCCTTCCAGAAGCACAGTGCTCAAGATGTCCTCACTTTTCCTTCCTAAACTTGCCTATGGAGAGATTTCCTACATCCTCTCATCCTCTCCTATAAAACTATTCTATCCAGTGGCATACTCTTTTTTTTTTCCCTTTTGAGACGGAGTCTCACTTTGTTGCCCAGGCTGGAGTGCAGTGGTATGATCTCGACTCACTGCAACCTCCACTTCCCGAGTTCAAGCGACTCTCCTATTTCTCCTGGGTAGCTGGGATTACACGTATCTGCCACCATGCCCGGTTATTTTTTTTTTTTTTTTTTTTTTGAGATGGAGTCTCGCTCTGTCACCAGGCTGGAGTGCAGTGGCGCAATCTCAGCTCACTGCAACCTCCGCTTCCTGGATTCGAGTGATTCTCCTGCCTCAGCCTCCCGAATAGCTGGGACTACAGGCGCCCACCACCACACCCTGCTAATTTTTGTATTTTTAGTAGAGATGGGGTTTTATCATGTTGGCCAGGATGGTCTCAATCTCTTGACCTTGTGATCTGCCCACCTTGGCCTCCCAAAGTGCTGGGATTACAGGCGTGAGCCACAACACCTGGCCCAATTGTCGTATTTTTAGTAGGGATGGGTTTTCACCATGTTGGCCAGGCTGGTCTGGAACTCCTGACCTCAAGTGATCCTCCTGCCTTGGCCTCCCAAAGTGCTGGGATTACAGGCATGTGAGCCAACATGCCCGGCTCCAGTGCCATTTTCTATACCAAAATTCCCATAGCCAATCACAACATGAGACAAAATAGATGTTCAATAAGCACTTTGAGTCATTCTTTGGAATCCAGAAGCAAATCCTCTCCCCTACCCCCACCCCCAAGCATCAAAAGAAATCTCAAAAAGTCACTTTGGTCAATCTACTGTCCAAAGTAGAGCTGGTCAAGTAAATAGGTGAAGTTTGAAATGTTATCATAACATTCCAAAGTAATTCATTCATGCTCTAGAATCAAGGAAGGCTTTTGGAGACCACCATCAAACTAACAATATTACCTCTCACCACTTTCAGTGAAAATCCTCTCCTCTAACTAGCATGCCCTCCATACGACAGGACTGACTCCGCCTCCACACTGGGCTTCTGGTCCTCTTATAGTTTTCAACTCTATGAAACCTATATAGTTTATTGGTTAATCTAACATGTTAAAAAAATAAAATCAAAACATAGAAAACATCAGATGCATCATCTTTAATAAAGTTAAATGTCTTATGAAACTTTTATTTGTTGCATGTATGTGTATGCTGACTGATGATGTAAAATACATTTCTTGGAGGGGCACGGTGGCTCATGCCTGCCATCCCAGCTGCTTGGGAGTCTGAGGCAGCATAACTGCTTGAACCCGGGAGGTGGAGGTTGCAGTGAACCAAGATTGCGCCACTGCACTCCAGCCTGGGTGACAAAGCGAGACCTTGTCTCAAAAAAAAAAAAAGAAAAGAGATATATATATATATATATGTAAGAAATATGCATATTTCTTACTGGAGGATCACGAGAGAAAACACTGGCAGCCACTGCTTCAGAATGCTCTGTTATCCCATCCGCCTACGCAAAGGCATATTTCTAAAGCCTAGCTCAAGCCCTGCAGGCTCTCTCCACCCTTTGCTGGTGACCTCTCTCTGTTTCTCTACTCCATTGCGTCCCTGGGGGCCACCCACTGGCTCATCTCAACCGAAGCCCACAGTCTAGACTTGATGAAATATCGCATCCTGGTTTTTGTTTGAGAGCTTACAGTTTGTCTCCTGTCTTTTGCTCCCTGAAGGCCCTGAGAACAGGCTTAATTTCTTACCCCCATGGTGGCTGGTAAATGGTCAGTATTTGCTGCTGATTTTAGCAGGAGGTTGATTGACCTAAATCTCTCTTGACTCAGCAAATATTTGTTTTTTCATTTACAAAAGTTTCATTCTTTTGCAAACAACTATTAAATCGTATTTCAGATTTTTTTATAGGCTAAATAAATCCAACTCCCTTAACTTTTTTAACAAAAGGCCAATTTTCCGAGATTTTAATCATGTGAAGGCTTTCTTGAAATCTCTTCCCAACTAAGGAGCCCAGCCTTATAAATTCAATTGGGGTGAAGGCGGTGTCCCCCAGTCACAAGAATCAACTGGGTGCTTATTAAATCTGCAGACTCTCAGGCCCCATCTGGCAGATTCTGACCCCAGGAGTCTGGGGTGGAGCTCTGGAATCACTTAGGTTCAATGAATGCATCCTTTGATTTTTATCTAGCTTGAGGACAACTGGAACCTATGCTGAGGCTAACAAGAGAATTTACTTGAAAGAATTTTCTTCTTCCACAAGGCATTAAGGAAGCAGCTTGGGAAGAGAAGAACTCTTCGCTATTTTCTTGTAGAACTAGGTATTTTGTTGCCCACAAAAGCTGAGTAAATATTGATCTTTCCCCAACCTGCGTATAGGACATGTATTCGAATGTCAATGAAAGCATTGCTCATAACAGGCAAGAATTACAAGTAACCCAAATTTACAATAACAGATGATGGATAAATAAATTATCACATAATCAAGCTACAGAATACCACACAGCAATGAAAATGAACAAACTACAACTACATACAACAACACAGATGGGTATTAAAAGCAGTATTGGTGAAAGAAGCAAGACACACACAAGAAAACCCACAATAGTATGACTGCATGCACATGAAGATGGAAACAGGAAACATGGAACCGTAGCGTTTAGGGATGTATACACTGATGATAAAATTATAGGCTGGGTGAGGTGGCTGACGCCTGTAATCCCAACAGTTTGGGAGGCCGAGGTGAGCCGATCACTTGAGGTCAGGAGTTCGAGACCAGCCTGGCCAACATGGTGAAACCCCGTCTCTACTAAAAATACAAAAAAATTTGCCAGGCATGGTGGCAGTCACCTATAATCCCAGCTTCTCAGGAGGCTGAGGCAGGAGAATCGCTTGAACCCAGGAGGCAGAGGTTGTAGTAAGCACTGCAGCCTGGGCAACAAGAGCGAGACTCCATTTCAAATTTAAAAAAAAAAAAAAAATTATGGCCAGGCGCAGTGGCTCACACTTGTTAATCCCAGCACTTTGGGAGGCTGACGCAGGCAGATCACCTGAGGTCGGGAGTTCGAGACCAGCCTAACATAGAGAAACCCTGTCTCTACTAAAAATACAAAATTAGCCGGGCCTGGTGGCGTATGCCTGTAATCCCAGCTACTGGGGATGCTGAGGCAGGAGAATCACTTGAACCTGGGAGGCGAAGGTTGTGGTGAGCTGAGATCATGCCATTGCACTCCAACCTAGGCAACAAGAGCAAAACTCCATCTCAAAAAAAAAAAAAAAATTATAAAGCAAAGTCAGGATAAGGTCACTATAAAAGTAAGGGTCATGATGAGGGCTGAAGGTGTGGCATCCTATCAGGAAGGGACACCTGGGACCATTCTGGGACTTGCTCTGTTTTAGGGTCTGATTAGCAGCTCCTCAGATGCTCACGTTAAAACTACTTGTTAGACTGTACATCATTTTGTGTACTTTCCTCCAAATGTAATTTATATCTTTTATTTCCTTCTCCTTCCCTCACCATCCCCCTTCAGGCATACAAAACACATACACACAGAATTTAGAAAGAAGTCCTGTGGCTCAGTTTTTGGTCAAGTCAACACCAGGTCAAACGCCTTCGAACAGTTCAGTCTCATTTGCTGTTTCCTCATCTCTTTTAAAAAAAAAGGCAGAGTGGTGCCAAAATCTGGTTCTTAATCTTCTGGAGGCCCATGGACCACCTGGAGAATCTGGTAAAGTTGCAGACTTTCCTCAGAATAATGCACATCCACACAAACACTTGCATATGATTTCTGGCTTAAATATCTACCCCCACCCAGTCCACCCCTAATCCCAAGTTTAAAATTCCTGGTGTAGAAAAGAAGAGACAGATTTCAGAGTTCGGTGCTATTGAGTTGAAATTCCAGTTCCATCACTTCTAGGTGGTCATCAGTGTCCCTGGGCCTCCCTGTCCTTATCTATAAATGGCAGGAAATCCTACCTACTTATAAATTATCCTGAGAATTAGACGCAACATACATAAACAGCCTGGCACATAGTAGGTACCTAAAATGGTGATTCTTCTGGAATTTGATGAGCTGCACTGTTCCTTCTTGACTAATGCTCTATGAATATTTTAATATTTACAATTCAGGACCGATAGTCCAATACCCTTTTAGAGGCTGATAACACCTTAATGCAAATTTTCTACTAGGCTCCTTCAAAATTATATTTTAAAGGGCTCTAGAGAAACATTCACGGACATGAAATTAACGATTTTATTGAATATGGCTCACTTTTCCAAGAGACTGTTTAAACAGACACGATTTCAACAGAGCACATTAGGCCATATTTGCAAGTTCAGGAAGCCATATGTTATGCTCCAGAGACATGTGTAATGTGTCAGCTATGAGGGGCGGCATGTGGGAAAGAGCCCTTACCCTCAATGTGGGCTCCAAACATTCCTGCTAATATATCACAAATGATATTGGCTGGCCGGTAAGTGTCCTATTCATCAAATCATTTCCAAATGACACTGACTCGCTTAAAGGTTTTCTCTTGAAGCTTGGCCTTTTTGAAGCCTTGCCTGCCTCCATCTAGAATAGCAAACATCATGTCAACCGGGTGATGAACGCTGGGGATTTGGCAACCAGCAGTGTCTGCCCTTGGCCAGACATGGCATCACCTTCTTTTATTTTGGTTTAATCATTGGGACCTGAAAAACCAGTGGAACTCAGTGGTCACAGACATTTGGCTAGTCAAGAGATTTTGAGTTTTCAAATATATCAACTCAATCAAAATAATCCAGTGGCACGGAAGAAGCCAGGAAGAGAGTTTCTTTGACTTTCTTGAGAAAAGATACAAAAACCCTAACCATCACCAATTAGAACGCCCTTGTTCTGTGGCTCTGCTTGGGCAGCCATCTGGAGGAATCTATTTGAGATTATCTTGAGAAAAGCTGCACTTCTTGCTCCAGTTTTCGGTAAGCAGACTGTTTTGCCAATATAATCAGCAAGGCTAAGACGAAAGACAAAGTAAACTGTTTTCACTGGGAAGGTTTCAGATTCATATTGTCCAGGAAAAAAAATTGCACACACCTCATCGTTTTAAGAAAGAGTACAAGAAACAGGCAAGCTTCAGTCTCAAATAATATTTTCCCCGGTTGACTATATCCACCAGTACTTATAGGTATGTATCTACTAGGTGCAGGGTAATAGAGAAGATTCTATAGCTGTTACACAGATAAGTGAGATCTAATCCCTATCATTCATTCATTTATTCAACAAATAAGTGTGTTTTACATGCAGTATAGCCTTTCCCAAATTTTCTTTTTTTTTTTTTTTTTTAATTTTTATTTTTTTAATTTGTAGAGACGGAGTCCGCCTAGGTTGCCCAGGCTGGTCTTGAACTCCTGAGCTCAAGGGATCCTCCCACCTCAGCCTTCCAAAGTGCTGGATTATAGGCATGAAGCTCCCAAATTTTCTATATAGTTGTGGAGATAAAATACAGTAATACCAGAAATATGCCAACAATGCAAAATAGGATATTAGAAGTGGCAACGTGAGCAAAATGGTGAATTGACACACTAGAAGGGAAAGACAACTTACAGCTGGGCAAGCAGGGGGTTTTCTGACTGGATTGTGAACCAGTCCTTGCAAGGAGTAATATTTAAATTAAAGGAGAGAAGAAAAGACACAAGGATCAAAACATACAAGATGTATTTAGTAGAGAGCGTAAATAACAAGTTGATACAAGCAAAACCTTACAACCAAAAAATTACCAATACAACATGGCAAACACCTAATCAGCAGTTTCATAAAAGAGCGTTCCAGATAATGTTCGTTACTTCAGACCAATACCTGATAAGTTTATCTAAAATGTCTTTTCCCTTTCCTTACATTTTTGCTTAAGATTATTCACAAATGCAGGTTACACTGTCCCTGCTGTTCACCCTGAAATCCATCACCCTCCCTAAATGAAGTGTGTCAGCGCTTCCTGAGGTCTTTTCCACATAAATGCTGAGTGCTGTGGCATGGACATAATACATAAACACCTCCATCCAGAAACAGGCTGGTCCCTCTGCCCTACCCACCTTAGCAAGCTCCTCCTCCTCATTGCTTTCCTTTTCCCCAGCCCTTCGTGGCCACCAGGACCAGGTTAGTTCTCCTTGCTGGGGTCCCCCATGCTCTCTTCCATAGGCCTTGGCATGGTTATAATTAAATAGTATTTCTAAAGTATCTGTAAAGGTCTGTTGACCTTCCACTGGACTAGACTTCCAGGGCATGGGCAATGGGCAGCATCTGTCTTGTTCACCACTCAGCCCCAAGCCCCTTGCCCACTGCCCACTGGATGGTAGGGGCTCAGTTCAGAGCTGTGCATGGTAAGGCTTTGTTTTTCTTATTTCTACCTTGGGAGCTACTATTAATTAACCTTGTTAAGAATTTTAAATTATTAAATAATTTTAAAGACCCATCATGTCACAAGAAGCCAAAGCACAGTCTCATGGGGGCAGAGACAGGTCTAAAATAGGTGAAGCCAATTTTTTCCTTCATGGAGAAAAATTATTCCATCCAATTCTATTGGTTTCAACTACTCATTTGCTTATATTCATTATTTAGAGAGTGAGAGAATATGTGTACTATGTACTTCTTATGTACTATGTGAAGTGCTTGGCATAAAAAGATTGATAGGAATATTGTTCCTCAAGGAGCCTTCAGACTTCTGAGAACAGAAACATACCCAATAGCTACTTATGTCATTGTTTATCAGTGCTAGAGTAATGCTGTGGACTCATTCCTATGAATGCCCAAAGGGGATACCATTACTACTAAAATTAAAATGTACAGTGCGAGGAGCTGTACTATATTACAATTTAACCTTTACAATAACCCTATGAGGTAGGTACTATTATTAGCCCTTTACAGATAAGGAAAATAAGGCACAAAGAAGTTAAAAAACATATGCAGTCACTCCATTTACAACACAGTTGGTTCTCTCCAGAGGAGAAGCCAAAGCAATTCAATGGAAGATAAAGGAGGGAACTGTATTAGCTGGTTTTCACGCTGCTGATAAAGACATACCTGAGACTGGGAAGAAAAAGTAATTGGATTTACAGTTCCACACGGCTGGGGAGGCCTCAGAATCATGGGAGGAGGCAAAAGGCACTTCTTACATGGCGGTGGGAAGAGAAAAATGAGGAAGAAGCAAAAGCAGAAACCCCTGAGAAACCCATTAGATCTCGTGAGACTTACTCACTATCATGAGAATAGCACAGGAAAGACTGCACATGATTCAGTTCCCTCTCCCTGGGTCCCTCCAACAACACGTGAGAATTCTAGGATTTACAATTCAAGTTGAGATTTAGGTGGGGACACAGCCAAACCATATCAGGAAATTTTTAGGATGTTTAAACTTTTTAGGAGGGTTTAAATGTGTTTATAGACTGGGGCAAGCAAAGGAGTCAGTGGAAACAGAGACAGCATGAAAGGTATAAGGAATGGGAGGCTGAGGCAGGCAGATCACTTGAGGTGAGGAGTTCAAGACCAGCCTGGCCAACATGGTGAAACTCCATCTCTACTAAAAATACAAAAATTAGCTGGGTGTGGTGGTATGCACGTGTAATCCCAGCTACTCGGGAGGCTGAGGCAGGAGAATCGCTTGAACCCAGGAGGCGGAGGTTGCAGTGAGCCGAGATCACACCACTGCACTCCAGCCTAGGCTACAGAGCGAGACTCTGTCTCCGTAAAAAGAAAAAAAGAAAAAAAAAGGGGGGGTAGTATAAGTGGGGGAGGTGTGATGAAAGGGGCTGGGAGGTGGCAGAATTGAGGATTCAACCCAGGCAGAAGGCTGATCTTTGTGAATTGGGGTCGTACTCTGCCTCTGAAACAGTAAAGAGGAAGAGGAGGATGAGCAGAGATGCAGTGGCAGGGAAGAAGTCACTGTTTGTGTTTTATGGCTTTTACCCTTTCTTGGGGAAATGGGAGACAGAGTGAGCAGGGTCAGTGGTGGGCAAAGAAGCCCCACACGTGGTAATGCTTCAATAGCTCCCAGGGGGAAGTGAGTAAGGAAACCTGCCTAAAACAAATAAAAGGGTTTTTGAACAGCTCCAAAGGTCCAGTTGGGAGCAGCAATTGTAACTCCATAGAGAAATCATTTGGTAAGGTCACATGATTTTTCACTGTGACCTTACCGGGGGCATCCGGTAGGATGGGGGAAAGGGGCAGTTGGCTTGATCCATCATGGGAGACTGAAAAGACAGGGAGTAAACCAGAGATTCCAGGGTGAAAGGGTGAGAAGGGGCAGTCAGAGAGTACCTGCAATGACTATGGGACTGGGGACAGGTAAGGATAAGATCCAGGGACTGATCCTATAGATCAGAGGCAGGGTGTTGGACGGGTCATTGATGTGAATGTTAGAGTTCTCAGAATGATGGCAGAAAGGAAAGACCCTGGTGAAATATTAGGGAACCACTTAGATGTCCCTAAAATACGGTGAAAAACATGAGATGAGGGTGGCCCAGCATAACCAAGAGCAGCAAATGTCAAATGAAAAAGGAGCAATGAGATTGTACAGCAAATGAATCAAGTCTTACGACAAAGTGGCTTCTTGTGATTTGCTGAATTTCGAGAGTATGTGCTAGTCCCTTCCAGGTGCCATAAATAATTTATTTCATTTAAATCACCATAACCACCTGTACTGTGCTGAACAGTATCCCCAGAAAATGCACATTTTCCCAGAACCACAGAATGTAACCTTATTGGATAATAGGGTCTTTGCAAACATCATCAAGTTAAGATGAAGTCATATTGGTTTAAGTTGGATCCAACATCCAATGATTGGTGTCCTTGTAAGGAGAGAGAGACTCAAAGGCATAGAGGAGACACAGGATGAAGGCTATGTGATAATGGAGGCAGAGACTGGAGTTATGCTGCCATTAACCAAGAAGATTGCCAGCAACCACCAGGAGCTAGAAGAAGCAAGGAAGGATTCTTCCCTAGAACTTTGGGAGTTGGCCTTGCCAATGCCTTGATTTTCGAGAATCATTTCTGTTGAGAGAATACATTTCTGTTGTTTTAAGCCACTCAGTTTGTAGTCATTTGTTACAGCGGTCACAGGAAACTGATAGACCATCCTGAGGCAGATATTGTTATCCTCATGTTACTGATGAGAAAACAGAGGCACAGATAGGTAGGCATCTTGCCTAAAGTTAAAGTCAGAGAGTGGAAGACCTGGAATTCAAACTCTCACTCCAATGCTCTCATCACTGCCCTTTCCTGCCTCCCGCATATGCCCATCACATGGAGGAAGACTTCCAAAAAACCAAGCCAGCTGGAAGAGAACAGCAGATCACAGCAAAGTGGTCACTGGGGCCGAGGGAGAGACCTCAGTCTGCTGGTATCAAGATGGGGAACTCTGAGGTCTGAATAAGTGCCTTTTAACCACAGGAACCACACCTAAAGAAAACTCAGTATTAAATATAAAATTTGCAGTTACGCAAAAGCATTTAAAACAAGATTATTTGCTTTATAAACATGTTCATAAGGCTTCTGTGAATAGCAAGCTTTTGTGAAAAAAAAAAATATATATAGGATTTGACTTACTCAAACATTCATTCATTGCTTAAAGGGCGTGTAACAATGAACATCTTACGGTCTGAGCAAGGCTTCCTTGCCCACAGACAGGACACTTGGAGACAGGTCTGGCTATAATCCAAGGACACTCCAAAAGTATTCCTGGCATGTGTCTGAGCATCATAAGCAGCCACAACTCCTCAGCTTTGCCCTTCACCCAAGTGATACATTACACATTTCACATGAAGTATCCAGACAAAATGATTTCATCCACAAAGTCTGCTTAAGTGCACTTTAAGTGTCTAAATAGTCAGAGTCGAGGACCAAAGCAATCTCCTGTCCTGATCATGCCCTTTACAGATGTTAAAAAATTAACAAAGGGCAAAGAGATAGCTAAAGAAATTCACATGCCATGGAAACAATCCTTCAAGTTATAAATTCTATGTGAGTGCTGATTAATCTGTATTTTCTGCACACCCCTCCCCCTCCACACACACACAAACACACACACACACACCCTTTTGGAACTAGTTAGTTCAACATGTGAAAGAAGGGATCATCTATGGAGCTGGGCTCCACCCCAGGTCCAGGGTATCTCAATTGCCTATGACTAGTTTTCTTGTTTGAGTACTAAGAAAAAAATTGGGGACCCCAAGGTTAGGAGTCCAGGGCAGCTTCCCATACTTGGTGTCGGCTAACTCTAAGCACATGTAAGTCCTAAGTGACTGTGGGGGTTTAATAGTGTCCCCCAAACATTCATGTCGACCTGGAGCCTCAGAATGCAATCTTAATTGGAAATAGGGTCTTTACAGATGTAACTGGTTAAGGATCTAGGGAGTAAATTATTCTAGACTCGGGATAAACCCTAAATCTGACAACTGGTATCCTTAGAAATGGAATAGAGGAGGCAGAGACATGAGGAAGAAGGCGATGTAAAGATGGAGGCAGAGGTTAGACTGGTGTGCCTACAAGGAACCAAGGATTGCTGGCAACCACCAGAACCAGGAGACAGGCATGGAACAGTTTTTCCCTTCAGAATGTCCAAAATGAACCAACACTGCTGATGTCTTAATTTTGGACTCTGGCCTCTTGAACTTCGAGAGGAATCTGTTGTTTAAGCCACAGCTGGTGGTAATCTGCTATGGCAGCCCTAAGAAACTGATGTGGCGACACATGGAAGGGGCTTGCTCAACCAGCACAAACAGCCCCAGAGGACTCCATCCCTACTGATTGCAGTTTGACAGCAGCCTTCTGCAGGAACTACACTCTACGTTGATTTGTTTCCTGTTTGTTCACAATCACCGGGCGGTGTGTTGGGTATAGACACTAAAAACAGCAGGCCAGATGTGGTGGCTCATGCCTGTAATCCGGGCACTTTGGGAGGCCGAGGCGGGTGGATCATAAGGTCTGGAGTTCAAGACTAGCCTGGCCAAGATGGTGAAACTCCATGTCTACTAAAAATACAAAAAAAAATTAGCCAGGCGTGGTGGCAGCCACCTGTAATCCCAGCTACTGGGGAGGCTGAGGCAGGAGAATCACTTGAACTCAGAGGGCGGAGGTTGCAGTGAGCTGAGATCGCACTACTGCACTCCAGCCTGGGGGACAGAGTAAGACTCCATCTTAAAAACAAAAAAAAAGAAAAAAAAAAAAACCAGCAAACTGCAGTAGTGTATGGCATTTAGCTCAAGGCTGCTGTGAACGTCAAATGTTTCTAAATCTACTTCTCTATGTTTTTCACATTTCTTAAAGAAAATAAACTTTTTATGATTAAAAAAAAAGTGTTTACCCTAGTGTTTCTCAAAGAGTACGACTCAAGGCTGCATATTAGAATCACCTAGGTGTCTGAAAAAAGTATGAATGCTTTTAGATATTCCCTACGATTCTACTGTCGGCCAAAATTACTCTTCGCTTGACAACAATGAAGATGACACGCTGGCTTGATATTAACTACGTCTGTATTTGTTAAAATGTTGAACAAGACGCAAGGTTAAAGCTCAGCACTCACACCACTATAGACTTAATATATGCCAGTGGCAATCAAGATGCCCCATAGAGAAAAAAGGGCCTGAACCAGGCTTGCTGAGCCCCGAGTCATAAGTCCCTTGCCTTGGTTAGCGACAAGGCCACCCAAGCTGGAGGAGCTTCATCTTCTCTCCCTCCACCTCCCCAGCCAATTACTCATCAAAGACTGTCAGCGCCACGTCTCTCGTCTGCCTGGCATTGACCTCTTTTCCATTGCTATGGCCAATCCTCTTATTCAATCCTATTTGGTTCAACAAACACCTTTTTGGTTCCTATTTTTGCCAGGCATCATGCTAGACACCTCCTCTTTGCCAAGCTCCTGTGGCACAATGACACGTGTGGATTCTTCATAAAACCATGGAAGAGGTTCTGACACTGATCATTGTTTAGGACATTTCAATTGTCTTTTAACTGGTCTTCCCAGCTCCACTTCCCCTCTTCCCTCTTCCCATGCCCACTTCCCTCGTAGTGATGTACTCTTGTCCACTGCTCTGGCTCACTTCCTCATACAAAACCATCCATGGCTGTCCATGGTCAACAAGAGATCCCACACTTTTCCGTACCCCTATTCACGGCTTTTCTTAATCCAGTTTCAAACCTTAAATCCCTCTATGCCCAGCTCTCCCTCTGGGCCATGCCACATAAGCCACACAAATGCTCTGCCTCAGCCAAGCTGTTGGTTCCAGAATCCAAGTTATTCTGTCCTCTTCTACATTGTAACTACAAGTACTTTTTCCTCTCATTTTTATCTGGCCATCTCTCTGCCAACTAGGCATAAAGTTGCTCCCTGCCATCTATTTCAACAAAGGTTTACACTAGTATTCCAAGTATATGGTGCTCCCACTTCATGTCTGCTTACAGAAAGGGAAACAGTGTAGGGCTAAGAGTCTGGATTCTGGGTTCTTGAGTTCGAATCCTGGCTCTACCGTGTGTGTGACCTTGGAGAAGTTACTTAACCCGGCATGCCTCCATTTTCTCCATTGTAAAATAGGGGATGCCAGCACATTTTAACATATTTGAATTCCCAAAGAGATCGTACTTAATGGCAAAAACTTTCACATTCTTTCACCATGCCCTTCCTGGTAGATCTATCCAGATATTTTTGAATGAATTGTTCCATTAAAATATAATTTGGTCTGGCTTGGAGGGGATGTTCCACAATGCTCCAAACTCATTATTGTCATTCCAAGTTTCTATAAGCGATGTAAGTGGGTTTGGAAGCCTCAGTAAACAGAGTGACTTAAATAATCAAAATACTACACACATATGAGCACGATGTTTAATGTTATCAGAGGTTAATTTTAAGTAGTCTGGATAGTTTAGTATATTTCAGGCAAGAGACACCACTGATTTATTTAAAACAGAACTCTTATAGTTCTCAAGAAAGGGCATATTTGTTATAGCCTTCCTACACTCCAATAATAGCAAGCCCAAAATAAACGCCAATATCCACCCACGGGGGAAAAATCTAGTTCCAAGAAATCACTTCTGCCTGATGTCTAAAGGCAGAGGTCAGCATTTTTTAAGAGCATGAGACAAGGAGCCATGATGTTCAGTATCAGTCTGGTCTGCGCTTTGGACGAGCATGTGCACAGATGGCCTTCTTCATCACGGTCTCCCCAGCCCCCAGAAGACACAGGCCTCTAAGGCAAGCCCATGAAGTCTGAACTCTGCAACTGACCATTTCTTAACAACGGCAACAGAGGAGCCAAAACCAAGGATGCTGGCCAATATGGAGAATTTTGGAAAACTCATCAAGGTTCCCATATGGGAAGCCTCATTCATGACCCTTTTAAAGATCACAAGGGATTCTCCAAAACTGTCTTGGCTTAGAGTTTTGTAATTTAACTAGATGCCAAGTAGCCAGTGAACACACACACAAATCACCAAAAGCAGGAAAATTTGAGTCAAGTAATACTGGAACTCTAGCGTGTGGTGTTGGGCTATGGATTCAGGCCTTAATCTAAGATATATATCAGGAATCTGCAGTTTGACCCCACACACCGAAAAGGAATGAGTCTATTTATTGTTAAAACAATGAAATAATAATATGAATGCTTTTGAAATTCTGAAACTCTATTTCCATGGCATCCTATACACAACTTCTTATCACTTAAACAGACACTTTCTACTGAAAGTCACTTGGTGTATACCTAGTAGTGTCACATAAATTGAGAGCTCAAGAACAGGGACCGTGGCTTTTATTTTAATTTTTTAAGACGGAGTCTTGCTCTGTCACCCAGGCTGGAGTGCAGTGGTGTGACCTCGGCTCACTGCAACCTCTGTGTCCCGGGTTCAAGAGATTCTTCTGCCTCAGCCTCCCAAGTAGCTGGGATTACAGGTGTGCGCCACCATGCCTGACTAATTTTGTATTTTTAGTAGAGATGGGCTTTCACCATGTTGATCAGGCTGGTCTTGAACTCCTGACCTCAGGTGATCCACCCACCTCGGCTTCCCAAAGTGCTGGGATTATAGGCATGAGCCACCAGGCCTGGTCAGGGACCATGGCTTTTACGTCTGTATCCCAGGCATCTGGCACAAGGGCTGACACAAGGCCGGTGATGAATAAATGTTTACTGAGTGAATGAATGCTTGCCTGAGGAAAAGACTCAAGCGGAACACTGGGCTTTACAGATAATGTTGCTGCTAAAACACTGAGAAAGTAGCCAGCCTTCACAACTTTTCCTTTTGCCCCAACTGTCCCCAAGATATCCTTTTTAAGTCTCCGTTGCAACTGTTTGAATGTTACTATCTTGACAGTCTCATCCTGACACCTCTCTACTACTGAGAATAAGCTGGTTCCTTTCTGTCTATTCCAGCAAATCCAAACTCTTTACACTAGCACTAGAAGACCACAGATCTCTAATCTCAGACCCACCTTTTGAAATGCAATATAATATAGTGCTTAAAAGCATGAACCCAGAAGCCAGACCACTTGGGTGCACAGCCTCGCTCTACCACTTATCATCTCTGGCAAGTTAGTTAACCTCTGTGTACCTCAACTGCAAGACACGAGATAGTAAGAGTAGCCTCTATCAGAGGGTTGTTGTAAGAATTAAATGAATCAAATATTTATAAAACATTGAAAACCATGTCTGGCACAGGGTAAGCATTCAGTAAGTGTTAGCTTGTATGGTTATTATTCAAAGACCCATGGGAAATTCCGCTCTGTTATTTTGAATAACGTTTTTTTTTTTTCTCTAGGATTAGCTGATGTTCCTATTCACAATATACTTTCATGGCCAAACCCAGATTTACAGACTGTCTATATCACAGATGAGATATACCGCAGGCTGTATGCAAGCCCAGAAGCTTCAGCTGCAAGCATGCTTATCCAGAGAATAACTGATTTTTAAGCTACTAAAGAGGTTTGAACTTGGGGGAAAATTCATCCATATCTTGAGTAATGTATCAATGTCCCATCAAAATAAACTGCAGAATATACAATTAAGGGAAAACTTGTATCTGCATAGGAAACTATGGTAAGATGGTATCCTCAAACTGGAAATTTCAGGATATCTCTTAGAGTTTTAAGTCAGCAGGGACAAATTTGAAGGAAGGCCAATTGGACCATTGATGTCAACAAGCTGCCTTCTTGTCTGCCAGGAAAATGTCTGGAAGAGATCCCAACAAAATCCCATTCACAGTGCCTAATTCAGAGGAATAAAGGGTGATGGTGAGGGTATGTCAAGTCTACCTGATTCCCACTCGGTGTCACCACAAAAGGCACCACGCAAACAGCACACCAAGCAAACAAGGGAGGCCAAGAGTACAGGTGTGTGCAGCCAGTGCCAAGGTGCCCAGCAAGAAAGGGGCGCTGGTCCCATGAACTCCACACTGCTGCTGGCAAGGACAAGAGCATCTGGCAGTCACCTCCAATGCACATATTCCTTGGGTGGCAGAATTCTGAGTTAGCAAAGTGTAGAAATAGCGAAGTGTAGAATGATGACTATAGCTTTTCCTTCTGCTTTTTTATTTTGGACTGAAATGCTTGGGGTTTTGTTTTTGTTTTTTTAAATTTTAGAGATGGGATCTCACCGTGTTGCCTGGGCTGGTCTGAAACTCCTGAGCTCAAGCAATCCACCTGACTCAGCCTCCCCAAGTGCTGGGATTACAGACGTTAGTCACCGTGGTTGGCCTGGACTAAAATATTTGAATACGAATCTTATAACATCTAATAGACCTCATCTTATTCCTCAATCCCATAGCCATCCCTCCATAAATATGAGCAGACAGAAATGGCACAGTTCCTAAGAAAAGCTACAGCAGTCCAAAAGAAGAGAAGTTCTTTGAGGAATCAGAGAACATTTGTTCCTGCAAAACAGAATGACTCTAAGAAACCAGACAGGTTTTCTAATGTGTGCTTTCAACTAGATTCAGGAAAAAATATGTCTATGACACTGCTCTAGAAAACAATCTGAAATCAGAGATCTGCCAAATTTAAAATGTGTTGGAAGCAGCGAAGAGCAGATTGAGGAATCCAGATAATTTTGAAGCTTTTTTTGGTTTCGTTTTTTGTTTTTGAGAAAGGGTCTCACTCTGTTGCCCAGGCTGGAGTGCAGTGGTGGGCTCATAGCCTACTGCAGCTTCAACTTCCTAGGCTCAAGCTGTCTTCCCACTTCAGCTTCCTGAGTAGTTGAGACTATAGGCGCACGCCACGCATGCCCAGCTAATTTTTTATTTTTTTTTATTTTTTATTTTTTTTAATAGAGACAAGGTCTATGTTGCCCAGGCTGGTCTCAAACTCCTGAGCTCAAGAGATCCTCACCTTGGCCTCCCAAAGTGCTGCGATTCCAGGTGTCAGCCACCGTGCTGAGACACCTAAAGAACTTTCTCCTAAAGATGGTGATCTATTTGGAATGAGTAGCAGATAGTAATTCCAGTAACTCCATAATTACCCATAATGTTTTTAAAAATCAATCTGTTCTCAAGACCTTCCTTCAAAATTTTATGCTAATACTACTTTCCTTAACTTGTCAAAAATCCTTCAAGCCCATCATAAATGCCAGCACCTTCAGCCTCAGCATATCTTGCACTACCTTAGAAGTATCTGTGTGCTTACCTGACCTCTGAATTGTTCTATTTAGAATCCTGGCTGCACCAACCATTTTGGTACCAGAGACCAGTTTCATGGAAGACAATTTTTCCATAGACCAGGGACCGGGGGAGATGGTTTTGGGATAAAACTGTTTTACCTCCGATCATCAGCCATTAGATTCTGATAAGGAGTACTCAACCTAGATCCCTCTTATCATCAGTTCACAGTAGGATTTGCTCTTCTATGATAATTTAATGTTGCCACTGATCCCACAAGAGGCAGAGCTCAGGTGCTAATGCTTGCTTGCCTACCTCTCACATCCTGCTGTGCAGCCTGGCTCCTAACAGGCCACAGACCAATACCAGTCTGTGGCCCAGGGACTGGGGATCCCTGAATTACTCAATCACTAGCAGGAATTCTGCACATTATAGAGAGCAAAGTAAAACATGGCAAACATTGAAAAGATCATTCTTACAGAGAAAGTTGTCCATATAACCCTAAAGAACTCTGGTACTTCTCACTGTTATATCAATTTGTTCAAACCCGCATTCTGGCTGGGCATGGTGGCTCATGCCTGTAATCCTAGCACTTTGGGAGGCTGAGGCAGGAGGATCGCTTGAGCTCAGGAATTTGAGACCAGCCTGGGAAACGTAGTAAGACCTCATCACTATAAAAACAGACAAACAAAAACTAACCCACAATTGACACAGACTTTTAAGAAAATGCTCTAATTTAACCTGAATATCAGTCTACTTAATAAACAGCTTTACAAAGCATGTTCATAACTATGGAAATTTAGGCCAGTTCGGGATTAAAAAAACAAAAAAACAAAAACAGCAAACTTGCGTTTTTATTTTTTATTTTGAGATGAAGTCTCACTCTTGTCACCCAGGCTGGAGTGTGTGGTGGTGCAATCTCGGCTCACTGCAACCTCCGCCTCCTGGATTCAAAGCTATTTTGCCTCAGCTCCTAAGTAGCTGGGATTACGGGCGCATGCCACCATGCCCAGCTAATTTTTGTACTTTTAGTAGAGACGGGGTTTCACCATGTTGGCCAGGCTGGTGTCTGTCGAATTCCTGACCTCAGGTGATCTGCCCGCCTTGGCCTCCCAAAGTGCTGGGATTACAGGCGTGAGCCACCGCACCCAGCCACATTTTTCTTATACATTGCAAAGCACAGTCCAGCTCTGCCCCCTAACAAAAGGTTGAAAACCACCTATCGAGACCTGCTGTGAAGATTAAATGAGATAATGCACAAAAATCATAATATGTGCCTTGCACACATAAACTGCTGAGTAAAAGTTCACTATTTTGTCATGATCACTTGTATCACGTACTCTGCACTCTGTGAGGTCCTATGAGTACCACAGGAAAACCACAACCAAGTTTCCTAACTCACAGAGCTTATAGGCTGATACTGGAATTGTACAGAGGAAAAGATGCAGTCCTATGACGCCACCATTTCTCTGCATGCTAAAACTCCACTCTAATTTATCAAGCTGTAGGCACTTAAATAAACCCTGCAGAATTAATTTCCCTGAAACACTTCAATGATTCCAACAAATTACAAAATAGACCATAAGATGAATAACATTTGGTAGTTCTTTATGCAAGTGAGAGTGTTCACATTTTCTAGTTTTTGAGATGATGACTACAACAACTATCAAAGTTACTTGGAAGATTTATGTTGTAAGAAAGGCACTTTTCCAAATTACCACATGCATTTGTAAATGCCAAGTAATACTTAGTACACTCAGTTGTTGAAATATAAGCCAGATTGTGAAACTTACTAAAAACTTTTATGTACAGAGACTCACTCAGAGATTACCAAAATGTAAAAAACCCTTCAGTAAATAAGGACATAGGACACCTAAAATGCTAAAGAGCTGGTGTAAGTATATATTCTAGCTTTTCATTAAGTTTGATAGTATAATTTCTTTAAAAATCTTTTGCATATATAAACAAGATTCACCATAGACAAGTTTCAAAGAAAATTTAAAAATAAAAATGAAACCATTATCAGTCCTATCACTGAAGAATTACCCTGCCCATTTTTTGTATCAGTCCACATTTTTTTTCGCAAACAGCAAATATTTTGCTCAATAGCCTTCTTTTCTCACCAAGTAACATATGCTGAACGTTTTTCCTAACAATAAAGAGCTACGTCAACATTTTTTAAAGCTAAATGATAATAAACATCTAGGTTGCCACCAGGTTTTCATTATAAACAGCTCCACCTCTAGCATCTTTCAACCTTCATGTCTGTGTAGTATAGTGTGACTTCAAGAATATGAGATGGTCAGGCGCGGTGGCTCACACCTGTAATCCCAGCACTTTGGAAGGCTGAGGCAGGCGAATCATAAGGTCAGGAGTTTGAGACCAGCCTGGTCAACATGGTGAATCCCTGTCTCTTCTAAAAGTACAAAAATTAGCTGGGCGTGGTGGTACATGCCTGTAATCCCAGCTACTCAGGAGCTTAAGCAGGAGAATTGCTTGAATCTGGGAGGCAGAGATTGCAGTGAGCCGAGATTGCGCCACTGCACTCCAGCCTGCACAACAGAGCAAGACTCTGTCTTAAAAAAAAAAAAAAAAAGAATAAATGAGATATGCACAAATACTGCTGGAATCTTCCCAGCCTGCCAGTTAATGCCCCAATTCATACATTTACAATTTTTTTAATCTTTCAGATCACTAATGACATCACTCAATAGAAATCCTTTTCCTTCTACTAAAAAGCCTTTAGGGGCTGAGATAAAAACCTTGGTATGTCTTGTGTTGCACCAGCATTAGAGACAAATGTCTACTGCTGAGGACAGAGAACCACAAAGTTACACACTTTCAGAAAAAGGGGGGTCATATACCTCTTTCAGAAGTTGCTAAAAGAGAACAGAGCTAGCCCTGCTAATACCAGCTTCCTAGGCTATATCAGAACACTGGGGAGCAGGCAATCAGAATCCCTCAAGGGAACAGCAGTGCTCATTCCTTCAGGCACCCCAGCCCCCCAGTTCACTGCCCCCACCCCTTCCCCACCAACTGGTGGGGTCATTAACAGAATCACATAGAGACCAGGGGAGCCTAAAGAGGGGAAGACCAACATCTCTTTCATTGGCAACTCATCTGCTAAGGCAGTAGGTTGGCTGATTTCTCTGTGTTCCTCTGAGCCACAGAGAAGAAAAGAACTGGACAGAAATGTATGGCGGAGTGGTGGCTCCAGAGAAACAGCCTATATACCCCCAGCTGGGAGCGGCAGGGATTGGTGAGTTTCCTGGGACACTACTTTATGAAGCCTGACTTGCTCTGTCTTGCCTGTACCCCAACCAAGATGGCTGCCCTTGGGGGAGAGTACCCCTGCAGTAGGAGGGCAGCAGGAAGGGTTGGAAAAGATCCAGCTGAAGGCAGAACCCCTGAGTCAGGGAGCTGAGATGTGGGACACTGAGCAGCAATAAGAGTATAGCATCTGTATCAAGCTGAGCAGAGAAGTGTTTGTTCACCTTCCCTGTGACCCCAATGCTTCCTCTCTGTCCCCAACCTTTGGGGGAGACAGGTTGATCCCAAATGAGGAAGGGGCAGAAGGAGCAAAAGGACAGAATGCCCTCTAACTCTTCTCTCCCTTCAGGTGCTTTAGAGAAGGGTCCAGATGCACTAGGTGAAAGAGAGATTTAAATCAAGTTTGAGATTCAGTTTTTAACTGGATTAGTCTCTGAAAGCTTATGGAGGTTGAACATTGTGATGGGACAGGGAAAAGGAGATTCTACCTGGCATGGTTGAAATCAACAACTAGAGAGAAATAAAGACCCTTTCAAATGCACACCTCATGAACTTGAGCAGTTCAATAAATCAATTATATCTCAAATATGGTTAAATGCACAAGTTCAATAGGAGCATTCGAGTACTAACACAGACCTGGGCTCAGATCCTAGTTTGTTCATTGATTCACTTATTTAGCAATATTTAATGAGCACCTTCTATGTACTGGACAGACCTGTGAATAAGAACTACAAAGCCCTGTGCTCTGGGAAGTTAAATTCCAGGTGTATGTATAATTCTGTAGAATTTCCTTAACCTTGTGCCTCAGATTTCTCATCAAATCTTGCTGATATTCCTCCTCTGATCCATTCCTAAAAATTATGGAAACAGAATATAATAAAACAATTTTTTTTCTCAAAGCAACATACACTTCAAACAAATAAACTGAGTAGATCAGTTTGTGTTTCAGAAACCGACGTACAAGTCACATTGAGGCTTCTCAACACAGAGAAGTTACTCTCCAGGCTCTCAGGATACAGCAAGGATAGTGGCTCTGAGGAAGTTAGGATAGCTTGCCTTGTGTTAATTATAGCCTTATTACCATTGTTTCTAGGTGTACTGGGGAAAAATCCTTTAAGTAATCCCATTAGAGAAAAATACATATATATACATATTTTTATATATATACATATTTATATATATAAAAATGACTTTAAAATATATATATCATAAAAATATATATATATATATATATATATATATATATATATGACTTTAAAATATCAAGTAGGTACCTGACACCTGTAATCCCAGAACTTTGGGAGGCCAGGCAGGTGGATCACCTGAGGTTAGGAGTTCAAGACCAGCCTGGCCAACATGGCGAAACCCCATCTCTACTAAAAATACAAAAATTAGCCAGGCATGGTGGCATGCATCTGTAGTCTCAGCTACTCAGGAGGCTGAGGCAGGAGGATTGCTTGAGCCCAGGAGGCAGAGGGTGCAGTGAGCCGAGATCTCACCACTGCACTCTAGCCTGAGTGACAGAGCAAGACTCTGTCAAAAAAAAAAAAAAAATTAAGCAGGGTAAATATTTTGCAAAATTATTGGTAAGAGCTAGTACCTGTGTAAGTCAAGATCAGAACTGTCTTGGTAAAATTAGTGACAGTGACTCTGCATACCCATTGCCATTGCTCTTTCTATATATACTGTCGAGTCCATGGGCCACATTTGTCTGGCTCTTTGTAGTGATTAAAACCCCTCCTGGGCAAGGGCAGCCCAAGGCCTCTTGGGCAGTCCCTAGACAACTGGTTGTCCCTAGGCATGCCCAGTGCTGGCCGATCCCATGTTGGACTTGCACTTCTGCTTTTTCTGACTACCCCATCTCCAGGGGCCACTCTCATTTCCAGGGCCTGTAATAATCTCCGAGGAGTCTTTAGGAGACTGAAAACACACAGCGGGAGGCTGAGGCATTCCCTTTCCTGACCTCTCCCTCCACTCCACCGGGCTCCTGGGATGACTGCCCTGCAAAGCCTCCCGGAGCACATGGCCCCCTGGCCGCATCAGGATTCCTGGAAGGTCAGGCCATTCGTTTTTGGGTTAATCCTCAACTGCCTTGCTTTGAATAAGTGTAAACTTCAGCCAGCCAGTGCAAGCACAGTGTTTTCAACTCTCCTCTATTAAAACAGAAGTCGAGATGACAATGTTTACAAAGAAAGTTTATCACAGTAGCAGCAAATTAACTATTCATTTCTTTATTTTTTCCCCCAGTGAGTTCTGAGATGCTTATTACCTTTTTTCTCTTTTTGTTCCTGCAAAAGAGAAGCACGTAGGCAGCTAAGTGCCCAGAAACTGGGAAAGAGAAAAACAATGTGGAAGGAAGATGGCTTTGCCCACAGCCTCCACAAACCCAGGTTGGAAAATGCGAAACTTCCACAGGTCAAAAGTCCCAAGGCCATTTTCTCTTGCCCGTTCTAAAGTAACTAAGTAGATGCACAAATACACAAATAAACAAATGTTTAATAGAAGAGTTCATCTAAGGTATATAATTGCAAGATAATTTATCATTCACTTAAAATAAATAAAATAAATAAAATAAAATAAATTAAAAAAATAAAATAAATCCCTAATATTACTTTGTTAGATAAAGTATCTTTATTTTAGGTGAAGATAAGTATGTAATTTAAATATATGTATGTGAGTAGATTTTCTCAATTTACTATAGTATACATTTTTCTCTATTTATTTTAAGGCCTTAGAAACAAAACATAACCACATAATCAAACATTGTAAGAAGGGGGATAAAAATCCACACCCATACTTTAATATTCTACTAAAAACAAAGAGCATTTTGTTGTATTTCCCTTAAATGAACTTTCCTAAGTTATCTCTTTTCTAGCAGAACTGATTTTTGTCCTGCTTTCTTTTACTCTGATATATCAAAGGTAGCCTTATGGGGCAATAAATTGTTCTGTTTTTGCTTTTGTTTTTTCTTCCTTTCTTTTGAGATGGAGTTTCACTCTTGTTGCCCAGGCTGGAGTGCAATGGCACGGCCTTGGCTCACTGCAACCTCCACCTCCCAGGTTCAAGCAATTCTTCTGCCCCAGCCTCCCGAGTAGCTGGGATTACAGGTGCCCACCACCACGCCTGGCTAATTTTTGTATTTTTAATAGAGATGGAGTTTCACCATGTTGGCCAGGCTGGTCTCAAACTCCTGACCTCAGGTGATCCTCCTGCCTCAGCCTCCCAAAGTGCTAGGATTACAGGCATGGGCCACCATGCCTGGCCCTGTTTTTATTTTTTATTTATTTACTTTTTTTTGAGACAGGGTCTTGGTGTGTCTCCCAGGTTGGAGTGCAGTGGCAGGATCGTGGCTCGTTGCAACCTCTGCCTCCCAGATTCAAGTGATTCTTGTGCCTCAGCCTCCCAAGTAGCACAGACTACGGGTGCATGCCACTAAGCCCGGCTAATTTTTGTATTTTTAGTAGAGACAGGGTTTCGCCATGTTAACCAGTCTAGTCTTGAACTCCTGCTTCAAGAGACCTGCCTGCTTCAGCCTCCCAGAGTACTGGGATTACACGCGTGAGCCACCATCCATGCCTGGCCAATAAATTGTAATTTTATAAGATACATAAAATTCCATAAAGTTTTATACTTATTTAACTCAACATTCCTTTGTTAACATGTGGTTATTTTTAGGAAAGCGATACACAGGACATGGCTGGTACTACATTTGTGCATATAAAGGACACCAGCAAAATATGAGAGCACTGGATATCAATCACTTTAGAAAATGCTTACCATGATAACAATAGGTGAAAACTGGTATTTTTATTATGGAAATACTTAAACATATCCAAAAGTAGTGTGGATAATTCATCATCCGGCTTCAGTGACTATCAACTCATGTCAGTCTCGTGCCTTTCAGCTGTAACCCCATTTTAGACCCTTGCCTGCCAGATCATCTGAATTAATCCCAGACCACATAGCACAGCATCAAATAAATATTTCAGTATGTGTCTCTAAACAATGAGAACATTAAAAAAAAATGAACACATAACACATCTTTAGAAAAAATTATGCAAGTGCCTTAATACATCAAATATTTCGCTGGTATCCAAATTTTCGCAACTGCCTCATGAATTTTTCTTGATTTGATGGAATCAGGTTACAAATGAGGTCCATACATTGCAAACGGTGGCTCTGTCTCACGAGTCTCTTAATTTATGAGTTTCTTCTTCCTGCCTGACCCTTTTCTTTTAATCTACTTGAAGAAGCCAGGTGGATTCTAGAGTGGCTCATGCTCTTGATTCTGACTGATCCTATCTCATCATGGCATTTAACATGTTTTCCTGTCTTCAGTATTTCACATTAATTGGCAATAGGATTTAGAGGCTGATCAGATTCAAGTTCAATATTTTGGCAACAATAAATACTTCATAGAAGGTACTGTGTACTTCTATCTGGAAGCACAAAATGTCTGGCAGCCTCTCTCTTTTCTTGAAGTCATTGGGGTCTTTCAAGGATTTTTAACACTTTTAGTGTTTTATTATAAAAATTACAAAAATTAAAAGTTCAAACGAAAGGAAAGAATATAATGAAGTCCTATGTATTCATACTTCAGGTTTTTTTTTCTTTTTCTTTTTGTCTTTCTTTTTGTGTGTAGACAGGCACTTGCTCTGTCACTCAGGCTGGAGGGCAGTGGTGTGATCATAGCTCACTGAAGCCTCAACTTCCTGGGCTCAAGCAATCCTCCTACCCCAGCCTCCCAAGTAGCTGGGACTACTGGTGTGTGTCACTACACCTGGCTAATTTTTGTACTTTTTGTAGAGACTTGGTCTGATTGTGTTGTCCAGGCTGGTTTTGAACTCCTGGGCTCAAAGGATCTACCCACATATACCTACCAAAGTGCTAGGCATGAGCCACCACACCTGGCATTACTAGCTTTATCAAATAACTCACTTATCTGCCTCACCTTTATTTTATCAATGTCCTCACTCATTCCCTGCAGAACCTAGATTATGTAAGCAAAATCCAGACATCTTATAATTTCAACTCTCAATATTTCAGTGTGTATCTCTGAAATCTTTTGTCTGTCTGTTTAGAAACAGGGTCTGTTGCCCAGGATGGAGTGCAGTGACACCATCACGGCTCACTGCAGCCTTGAACTCCTGAACTCAAGGCTTCCTCCCCAGCCTCAGCCTCGTAGCTGGGAGTACAGGCGCCATCACACCTGGCTAATTTTTAAACACTTTCTTTTTGTAGAAACAGGGTATACTAGTCTGTTCTCATGCTGCTAATGAAGATATACCTGAGACTGGGTAATTTATAAAGGAAAGAAGTTTAATGGACTCACAGTTCCAGATGGCTGGAGAGACCTCACAATCATGGCAGAAGACGAAGGAAGAGCAAAGGCACGTCTCACATGGTGGCAGGCAAAGACAGAGCATGTGCAGGGGAGCTCTCCTTTATAAAACCATCAGATCTTGTGAGACTTATTCACTATCACGAGAATAGCCCAGGAAAAACCGCCCCATGATTCAATTACCTCTCACTGGGTCCCTCCCACGGAGTGAGGATTATTACAATTCAAGGTGAGATTTGGTTAGGGCACAAAGCCAAACCATAGCAGCATTCTGCCCCTGGCCCCTCCCAAATCTCATGTTCTCACATTTCAAAACCAATCATGCCTTCCCAACGGCCCCCTAAAGTCTTAACTCATTTTAGTATTAACTCAAAAGTCCACAGTTCAAAGTCTCATCTAAGACAAGTCCCTTCCATCCATGAGCCAGTAAAATTAAAAGCAAGTTAGTTACTTCCTAGATACAGTGAGGGTACAGACATTGAGTAAATATAGCCCTTCCAAATGGGAGAAATTGGCCAAAACAAAGGGGCTACAGGCCCCATGCAAGTCCAAAATCCAGAGGGGGAGCCAAATCTTTAAAATGATCCTCTATGACTACAAGTGTCACACCCAGGTCACACTGGGTGCGAGAGGTGGGCTCCCATGGTCTTTACTATCTCTGCCCCTGTGGCTTTGCACGGTACAGCTCCCCTCCTGGATGCTTTCACAGGCTGGCATTGAGTGTCTGTGGCTTTTCCTGATGCATGGTGCAAGCTGTCAGTGGGTCCACAATTCTGGGCTCTGTAGGATGGTGGCCTTCTTCTCATAGCTCCACTAGGCAGTGCCCCAGTGGGGACTCTGTGTGGGGGTTCGCACTCTACATTTATCTTCCACACTGCCCTAGCAGAGGTTCTCCATGAGGGCCCCACCCCCATGCAAACTTCTGCCTGGATAATCCAGGCATTTCCATGCATCCTCTGATATCTAGGCGGAGGTTCCCAAACCTCAGTTCTTGGTTTCTGTGCACCTGTAGGCTCAACACCATGTGGAAGCTGTCAAGGCTCGAGGCTTGCACCCTCTGAAGCCACAGCCCAAGCTGTACCTTGGCCCCTTTGAGCCACAGCTGGAGCAGGTGGTATGCAGGGCACCCTAGGCTGCACACAGCAAGGGAGCCCTGGGCCTGGCCCAGGAAACCATTTTGTTCTCCTAGGCCTTTGGACCTGTGATGGGAGGGGGTGCCACAAAGGTCTCTGACACATTCTAGAGACATCCTCCCCATTGTCTTGGTGATTAACATTTGGCTTCTTGTTACTTATGCAAATTTCTACAACAGACTTGAATTTCTTCCCAGAAAATGGGTTTTTCTTTTCTATTGCATCATCAAGCTGCAAATATTCCAAACTTTTTTGCTCTGCTTTCTCTTGAATGCTTTGCCACTTAGAAATTTCTTCCACTAGATACCCTAAATCATCTCTCTCAACTTCAAAGTTCCACAGATCTCTAGGGCAGGGCCAAAATCCTGCCAGTCTCTTTGCTAAAACGTAACAAGAGTGACTTTTACTCCAATTCCCAGCAAGCTCCTCATCTCCATCTGAGACCCCCTCAGCCTGGACTTCATTATCCATATCACTATCAACATTTTGGTCAAAGTCATTCAACAAGGTTTCTCTAGGAAGTTCCAAACTTTCCATATCCTCCTGTCTTCTTCTGAGTCCTCTAAACTGTTTCAGCCTCTTCCTGTTACCCAGTTCCCAAGTCACTTCCACATTTTTGGGTATCTTTACAGCAGTACCTTATTCTCTGCAGTACCAATTTACTGTATTAGTCTGTTCTTATGCTGCTAATAAAGACATACCTGAGATTAAGTAATTTATAAAGGAAAGGGGTATAAATGAATTCACAGTTATGCATGGCTGGGGAGACCTCACAATCACGGCAGAACACAAAAAAGAGCAAACATCTTACATGGTGGCAGGCAAAGAGAGAGCATGTGCAGAAGAACTTCCCTTTATAAAACCATCAGATCTCATGAGACTTACTCATTATCCCGAGAACAGCACAGGAAAAATCTGCCCTCATGTTTCAATTACCTCCCACCACGTCCCTTCCACAGCACATGGGGATTATTACAGTTCACCCAATTATCACAGGGTGATATGGTTTGGCTCTGTGTCCCCAACCAAATCTCACCTTGGATTGTAATTTCCAGTGTTAGGGGAGGGACCTGGTGGGAGGTCATTGGATCATGGGGGCAGATTTCCCCCTTGCTGTTCTTGCGATAGTGAGTGAGTTCTCATGAGGTCTGGTTATTTGAAAGTGTGTGGCACCTCCCCCTTCATTCACTCTTTCTCCCACACCATGTGAAGACGTGCTTGCTTCCCCTTCACCCTTCCACCATGATTATAAGTTCCATGAGGCCTCCCCAGCCATGCCTCCTGTACAGTTTGTGGAACTATGAGTCAATTAAACCTCTTTTGTTTACAAATTACCGAGTTCCGATAGTTCTTTATAGCAGTGTGAGAAGAAGCTAATACATAGGGGTCTTGCTATGTTGCCTGGGCTGGTCTTGAACTCCTGGCTGGCCTCAAGCAATCCTCCCACCTCAACCTCCCAAAGCACTGGGATTTATAGGCATGAGCCACCATGCCTGGCCTCTCTGAAATCTTTTAAAAAATACCATTATAACATCTAAATATTTTAAGAATAATTCCTTAATATCATCAAATAATGAAAGTATTCACATTTTAAAATTGTATTGTAAGGTATTTGTGGCTTTTTTTTTTTTTTTTGAGATGCAGTTTCACTCTTGTTGCCCATGCTAGAGTGCAATGGCACAATCTTGGCTCACTGCAGCCTCTGCCTTCCAGGTTCAAGCGATTCTCCTGCCTCAGCCTCCCAAGTAGCTGATTACATGCATGTGCCACCACTGCTGGCTAAATTTTGTATTTAGTAGAGACAGGGTTTCACCATGTTGGTCAGGCTGGTCTCGAACTCCTGACTTCAGGTGATCCACCCACCTCAGCCTCCCAAAGTGCTGGGATTACAGGCATGAGCCACCATGCCTGGCCGGCATCTTATTTTAATTGCAGCACTTGGTTACTGGTGACAGTATTCTTCATGTTCAGTTAGTAGCTGTGACTTGCCTTCTGATGTCCTCTGCTTGTCTTATTTTTGAGTTGATACGCTTACAATAAAGACTGGTAGCCATTCTGGCTACAAATATTTTCTGTCTGGTATTTGCCTACCAAGAGCGAATGGAGTGGGAGAGTCTTCCCTCTTGACTATCCACTACCCAATAAACTTAAGCTTTCTAATTTAACTGTACTTTGTGACTTCTTCTATTGCTTCTAAGCTCACAATGTCTTTCTTCCTTCAAAGTTAGAATGAAAATTCAATTCATTTTTTTTCTAGCTTCACTAAGTCACCACATCGCTAATTACATTCAGGTCTTCCACGACTCCTAAATCATAGACACTGACAGAAAATAATGCTTCATAATGGTCATATATTTCTAAACAATTTGAATCCTTTTGCAGACTACCCATCAATTTTGCTCCTAAAGAAAAATTCCAATCCCTTTTAGAGAAAGGGAAACCCTGTCACCTAGTTTTAAAGTACTCAAAATAATTAGAACTTTAATTAGTTCTATCTAAGAATAAAAAGTAGAAATTAATTTAAATCATAATGAAGTTGGTGTTTTCTCTCTCTCTCCCTCTCTTCTAATGGCTTTTTCTTTAACTGTTACCAACATATTTTATAGAGACCCAGGCTTTTTCAAGGGAGCACATTTACGAAGCACAAGCTTGGTAACCTAGGAGACCCCACCTCTCCATTCTCCCAGAGCCTATTGCCTAGAAAAGCAACTTCAATTTAACAGATGGCCAGTTTTCTCAGCCTCAATCAAATGGACAGTAGGAGTAACAGAAGAAAAGTAAAGCTCAAACATTACCACAACTATAGTCCTAGATTTACTTTCAAGCAAGAATTCCCACGGTAGCAGAGTAGGACTGTGGTGCAAAGTCCCAAGGAAAACTAAGTTACAGGTTAAGATACCAAGGCAATGCATCAGAGGCTCTGAGAACCAACTCCTGATCCTTGAAGCAGCATCCTTTTTTCTACTTGAACTTCAGTTCTGTCCTTGAATCCTGACAGAGAGCCGTTTCCTGCTCTCTGTTCTCAGAATTCTCTTGGCTTGGATTTCTCGGTCCACTTGCCAGTTTTATCACTTTACGCTTGTTCTTCATGGCTTCCTATCACGCCATGGGGAGTTAGGGGAAAATGTTCACTGATAGCCCATATATGACTTGTGAGTTACAATTTATTAGATTCTAGTTTTGCCCAAATACTGGGCATACTTCAATAATAACCAAAACATTTCATTATTTGGATAGGAATGGGTATCTTATCAAGCAGATTTAAAGGATATGGTATCTGTCCTTTAGAAAGGAACAACTAGGCTGGGTGTGGTGGCTCACACCTGTAATCCCAGCACTTTGGGAGGCTGAGGCAGGTGGATCACTTGAGGTCAGGAGTTCAAGACCAGCCTGGCCAATATGGTGAAACCCTGTCTCTACTAAAATACAAAAATTAGCTGGGTGTGGTAGTGCATGCCTATAATCCCAGCTACTCAAGAGGCTGAGGCAGGAGAATCGCTTGAATCCAGGAGGCAGAGGTTGCAGTGAGCCAAGATTGCGCCACTGCACTCCAGCCTGGGCAACAGACTGAAACTCCATCTCAAAAATAAATAAATAAAAGGAGCTAGTGTATAAAATACTGCGTTATGCAATGATAAAGATAATAATAATACTTAAGGCAAAAAGTCACACCAAGACAAAAAAGCATAGACCAGGCAATTTACCAGCATGAGTATTGAAATTTTGAAGCATATGTAATACCAGTCCACAGCCCATATCATACTTAATGCTTACATCATCAACAGAAATTTTGGGGTGATGAGTGTATTAAAACTAAATATGTGGTCAACTCACTCATGTATTAAAACAAAAGGTTGATGCAAACAATTAAGTTATGTTATATAAAAATACATTGTTAACATTTAATATTTAGCTTTTATTAAATCAGGTGAAGTTTCACTTTTCTTATATAAACTAGGCCCAGACTAGTACCTCCTCATCTCCACTATGCGATGGTTAATGCTATGTGTCAAGGTAGCTAAGCAACAGTGCCATTATTTGGTCAAACACCAGTCTAGATATTGCTGTGAATGTACTTTTTAGATATGATTAACACTTAAATCAGTAGACTTTGAGTAAAGAGGAGAACGTTCCATAATGTACATGGGCTTCATCCAAATAGTTGAAGACCAAAAAACTGAGATCTCACACAAAAAAGGTATTCTGCCTCCAAACTGCATTTTGACTTGAAATACCAACTCTTCTTTGAGTCTCCAGCCTGTTAGGCTGCCCTACAGATTCCAGTTCAGTCAGCCCACAATCACATGAGCCAGTTCCTTAGAATCAATCTCTCTCCTCTTTTTTCTCTCTATAGATATATAAACATCCGATATACATCCTATATAAACATCTATATATAAATATATAGAAAAATATCCTATTGGTTGTGTTTCTCTGGAGAACTCTAACATATACCCTCACCATTACTACACTGTGGATCCATAAAATAAGATGAAGTGGGGTTTTTTTTGTCTTTTCTTTTTTTTTTTTTATACAGGGTCTCACTCTGTTGCCCAGGCTGGAGTGCAGTGGCGTAGTCTTGGCTCACTGCAACCTCCGCCTCCCAGGTTCAAGTGATTATCCTGCCTTAGCCTCCTGAGTAGCTGGAATTACAAGTGCACACCACCACACCCTGCTAATTTTTGTATTTTTATTTATTTATAAATTTTCGTATTTTTAGTAGAAACAGGATTTCACCATGTTGGTCAGGTTTATCTCAAACTCCTGACCTCCAGTGATCTGCCAGCCTCAGCCTCCCAAAGTGCTGGGATTCCCAAAGTGGGGCAATCTTGGCTCACTGCAACCTCCACCTCCCTGGTTCAAGCGATTCTCCTGCCTCAGCCTCCCGAGTAGCTGGAATTACAAGAGCACACCACTACACCCAGCTAATTTTTGTATTTTTAGTAGAGACGGGGTTTCACCATGCTGGCCAGGCTGGTACCAAACTCCTGACCTCCAGTGATCTGCCCGCCTCAGCCTCCCAAAGTGCTGGGATTACAGGCATGAGCCATCGTGCCTGGCAGAGGTTAAGTTTGTATTTCTCTGCTTGTCACCGCATCACACAACAAGGCTTTACAAATTTTCACTAAAACTGGAGGGGATGTTAATTGTCTAGAGCTGCCATTACAAAATCCCACAGGCTGGAGGCTGGAAATCCAAGATCAAGGTGTCATCCTGCAGGCTGATGTCTCCTGGGACTTCTCTCCTTGGCTTGCAGACAGCTGCTCACTGTGTCACCACATGGACTTTTTTCCGTGCATGGACATCCCTTGTGTGTGTCTCTTCATGAGTCCAAATTTTCTCCTTGTATAAGGACACTAGTCATACTAGATTAGGGCCCACCCCAAAGGCCTCATGTTAACTTTATGTTCAAATACAGTGACAGTTTGAAGAACTGGGGGGTTTGGACTTCAACGTGTCACTTTGCGGGTGGGGTGGGGCCACAACTCAGCTCATAACAGGGGGTCTATCTGAAAAGATCTACATATAGACTACATGGCATACACAAAACTCACTTTCAAGGGGAGGCACCTAAAGAACAGCTCTCCTCTAGAGCAGTTAAAAGTGCCCAGCCAAGGCCAGGCACGGTGACTCATGCCTGTAATCCCAGTGCTCTGGGAGGCCAAGGTGGGTGGATTATCTGAGGTCAGGAGTTCAAGACCAGCCTGGCCAACACAGTGAAACCCCAGCTCTGCTAAAACTACAAAACAGCTGGGCATGGTGACACGCACCTGTAAGCCAGCTACTCGGTAGGCTGAGTCAGGAGAATTGCCTGAACCCGGGAAGCAGAGGCTGCAGTGAGCAGAGATTGCATCAGTGCATTCCATCCTGGGTGACAGGGCAAGGCTCCATCTTAAAAAAAAAAAAATGTCCAGTCAAGAAGAACATGAACTTGTATTTAGAGACCAGTTGGCAGAGAAAGTAAGAAATCATTTAAAATAAAAGCCCTAAGTCCAAGCCATAATGGCAGACAGGGAATTTCTGGCATTGATTTACCCTATGAACAATATCTTGCGTATTGCTCAATCTAGAAAGCAGCAGGGATTTACTTTTTTGAGCCTGGTTAATGATTCCCCCTGCAAGCTAGATGGTCATAATACATTTAGCTGCTAAATCCCTCTTGAGCCCTGGACTAGGCATGATGTGAGATCCTTGTATTATTTTTAACATATGTACATATTTTACATATCTACATATTTATGTACATAAATATAAATGTACATAATTTATATGTATGTATAGAATATACATACATATACATCTATCTATACATATATACGTCTACATATACACACACACACATATATATATGAACAACATAGTTTTGATCACAAGCCATTCAGAGTCCAGATACAAGAGGCAATATCTATGGGCAACAATGGGAGGCCAAAGACCTTACAGAAGACGGAAGGGAAAAAAGGCAATGGGAAGACAAGAAAACAGAAAAGAGTTAAGAGAGGAGAAGGAAGAAAGGGGGAAATGTAAGAAATAGGGGAAGGGAAGCCACGTGGGAAGGCAGGTCTTTGTTCCTCCCCTCTCCATGGGCTGTCATGGAGTCCCACCTCTGACTAATAACAGCAACAACAACAAAAATTACAGTGCACTCCGGTAATCTCAGCTACTCGGGAGGCTGAGCATAGAGGATCACTTGAGCCCAGGAGTTTGTGGCCAGCCTGGGCAACATAGCAGAACTATCTCTAATAAGTAAAAAAAAAATAAAAAATAAAAGCCAGAATTTTACATGTGAATAGCACATGTAGATTTCCAAAAACTTTTCACCTCTGTTATCCCTCACATACCCCAAACAGCCCAGTAAGACCTCATGAAAGCACTGTTACTTTTATTAGACAAGTAAAAAAAAAAAATCTGAGACAGGGTCATTAGAATGACTTTCAGAGCCTGGAAGCAATTGAACATTTTATAGACTAACCTGACTCCATATAAATGGTAAACAACACATCATCCTCCCTTAAATTTCTGATTTACACATAATCAAACTATATGATATATATACATTTTTAAAATGATGTGTCCATTCTTTTTCTGCAAAACTTCTTTTTGGTTTAACACTTTGTGAGCTAATTGTTTGTTTAGTTTTAAGTATATCCCACTTGCAAATAAGTTCTGAGAAGAAACAAATATTTACTGGGGAAAATAACTGTCATAATATTATAAGGAAGAACTCTTCTTCCTAACTAGAAGCCAATTCTTCTCCTTCTAAGGTAGATTTCCAAACACTACAACTTTTTCTATAATTATTAAAAAAATTTTTTTTTTAAATCTTAGGAAGACAATGTAATTGGTGAACTTTTAGTAATGGAGACAAAGTAGGGTACAAGGTAATATGGCTCTTGTCCAGAAATAAAATCAGGTTACAACGATCTTAAGACTTTATTTTAAACAGTTACCACAAAAAAAAATCTTCGAATTGGAAAGTCAGTCAGTCCCTGGCTTCGCTGGTATGTCTTACACCTTGATATTACCACCTAGCATATAGCTCAGAGTTCAGTTACTGACATGCCATTGACCAGACATTTCAGCCTGGCTATTAGATGAAAACCCAGGCTCCAGTTCAAAGCTAGAAGGTGATACCTGCCCTGGGACAGAGTTCAGACACTATATTTCAGGTCTTTGTGTTAAGGTCTTAGCTTTTGGTGCAGCGTGCAACCACGGTAATTCAGGAAAGAACAGTGCAAGTACATTCTAGGAGTCCCTTTCTATAAATTTACGAACCGCTCCCATACTGTGGCAGAGATTTTCCACAAAGGGTGCGGTAAGATTTCTATTCCCATATACTCTTCCAGAACCACCTTGCATCAAGAGGCATAATCTACTTCTCCTCCTTTGAATATGAGCGGGATGTTGTGACAATCTCAATGGATGGCAGAAGCGATGCTGTATGATTTCCAAGGCTAGGCCATGACAGGGAATGGATGAGGTTTCCGTCTAGCTCTCTCAGGATGCTTGCTTTTGGAACCTAGCTACCATGCTGTGAGAAAGCCAGGGCCAACGGGGCACCAGCGTTCTGGCCAAAAGCCTCAGTTAAGGTCTAAGGTGACAGCCAGCGTTAACCGTCAGATGCTGAGGGAATGAGCCACCAGGTAATTTCAGCCCCAAGCCTTTCAGTCTCCCCAGCTAAAGTTCCACATCACGGATCAGAGACGAACTGTCCCTGTTGTACCCTGTCCAGAGAATTGGTGAGTATAATAAAGGTTTGTTTTATGCCACTAAAGGTAGTAGTCATTTGTCAAACAGCCCTACTAACTAGAACATACAGTACCGGCTAAATGAATGCTCAGAGGCAGAAAAAATTAACTTACTAATTTTCATTTTGTGCATTACTGGTCTTGAATCTGTCCTGGAGGTGGGGAGAGTAGGCAAGAAGTGGGGAAAAAAAATTAAGTGCCACCTTTCCTGCGCAGGCACTATTCATGGTACAATAAAACTTCAATTCCTCCAAAACCCCTATGAGGTTAAGTCCTCATAGGGACTAATCTCCATTTCAAAGATGAGGAAGCTGGGGCACAGCAAGGTTTAGTAACTTACCCAAGATCATACAGGATGTGGTAGAGTTGAAATCTGATCCCCTCTCTGCCTGACCTAAAATTTACAATCTTTTGATTCTTCCCCTAGATCCCAACGTGGGGGCTTTGGCCCTGAACTGAGAACGGGGGAGGGCAGAGGAGGGTCCTCAGGTTGGTGGGGATGAGAAAAGACCCTGAATCCCTGAGCACCATTGTGTGTTATATGTTCCATACACACAGCTTTCAAATATAGTAAGTTCCGTGATAATCGTAATTCAAATCCACTTAATACATTTTGATCCCATCATTATGTGTCTTCTCAACCAATAGATAACAGAACAGCTAAAAGTTAAAGATCTGTGAACTCTGTGTATGTTAGAACAGGTTTCTCATGTTTAAAAACATCGAGAACCACGAACCACATACCTTATGGTGTGTAATTAACATTCATGCCTGGTCAGTTGGACAACCGTGTTACCACAAGAAAACACAAGAGTTGTAAATGACCAAATTCATCTGCATTTATTTACTGAAGGTGGTTACCACGTGTTCTCTCTTAAATAATGGGCAGCCACAATTCACTAATTTGCTAGCTGTAGTTCCCACTGGGCGCTGGCCAGCATTCCGTCCTGAGGAAATGGTGATATACTGTGCCTTTCCATTTTCCACACCCTGCAGCCAGTGACAGTGATCGTGGTCAGAGTAGAATGAGCTTCTCTCCATCCTCTCCTTGCCTTGCTTCTGTCCTTTAGGATGTCCTACTGAGTTAACATTCTGCTTCCCTCTGAAAAAGCAGCTTAAGGGCAGGGTTGGAAGGATGTGGTGGTGACAGGCTTGGGAACAACTTCATTACCCATCAGGAATGTAGAGCAAGTTCACCGCCCTCCCTGAGAAACAGGAGCCGGATCTGTGCTTATGAGGAAAGAATGCCGGTACTTAAAGCCTTCTTCTGACAAAAGACCGACAACTTCAGCAGAGTTCTTTGCCCTCACATTCACAGGGGATGTGGAGCAAAAGACACAGAGCCAAGCCTCAGCCAGCAACAGACGGGCACGGGTGGGGTGACTGGGCTTTGCACTCTCTTCCCACAGCTGTCTTCTTCAGCTGCAGTAGTCAGAATTCACGTCCTTAAGGAGACCTTGCTTAGGGACTACACATCGTACCTTGAAACCATCCCTACCCCTGCTTTCTTGCTGTCCTTAAGCTCTTGAATCACTGCATGACACAAGGATTTTCTTTCCCCAAAAATGGGCAAGTTAATGAAGTCGGTTAGGGTCAAACAACTAAGACATTCCACCTCATAAAACTGCATTGTATTAAAATTATATCCATAGTTTCTAAGCTTATGTTTCTATATACCAAAACCCATGATTTCTACTTGTAAGCTGTTCAGCTCTGGTTAAATGAGGAAAGAAGTTAAGTGTGCTTTTCAAAATCTTCATTCTTATTATGACTGACTTTAGCTTGCCAACAATTCAAATACTTTTTTGTGGTAACTCTTTAAAATTGTCTGAAAATGAACCACAATTAGTCACTGCATAAGTCATAAATGAAAGAAATGCATGTGTTTTACTAAATGCACAACTAAAATCCATTACACACACACACACACGCATGCACACATACACATACATAATGCTGAATATATAAATATACAAGTTAAGATTTATATACTGGCCACTAGGTGTGAGAGAACATTTCTCCTGACCATAAAGAAGAAGCATTTCACCTGTTACAAAAAATACATTGTGAGGGGGATGAGGCTGCAGCCTGCAGGATCCTCCATCAGTCTCCACTAGAACCTCGAAAACCTACCAACCACCGTGGCAGGAGGGAGAGGAAGAAATCTCCTCTCCATGGATTTCTGGCCTAACCAGGATCTCTCCCTTTCCTCTCAGAGAAGAAAGACCTAGAAAGCAGGAGAAAGGAGTGAAAAGGTAAGAAGGGTGCAAGAGAAGATACTTTAAGAAATTAACACAAAACTTGGCCAGGCGCAGTGGCTCACATCTGTCATCCCAATACTTTGGGAGGCCGAGATGGGTGAATCACTTGAGGTCACGAGTTCAAGACCAACCTGACCAACATGGCGAAACCCTGTCTCTACTAAAAATACAAAAATTAGCCAGGCATGGTGGCACACACCTGTAGTCTCAGGCACTTGGGAGGCCATGGCAGGAGAATCACTTGAACCCAGGAAATGGATGTTGCAGTGAGCCGAGATCGCACCACTGCACTCCAGCCTGGGCAACAAAAGTGAGACTCTGTCTCAAAAAATAAAAATAAAAAAATTTTAAAATTAACCCAAAACTTGTAATTAGCTACCCAACATGACAGAAGCTACTGACCACTCTTGACTTTCCCCAGTGTCTTTTCTGGATGGAGGCAGATCAGCTGACCCAGGAGGTACAGGGGAATAGCCCCAAGGGAACTGTCACAGCCAGGGAGCCTCAGCCTCACCTAGATTATCATGTACAAATTTCTACTCACTTCAAAAGATGTGGGCATGTAAATCCACCTATACTTGTCCTTTGAAACTGTACATTTTTTATAATACAGAATATTTGCCTATTTGCCTTGTCTTTTGCCACAGATAATTCTAGATGTATGTTATCAGGCATTTCCAAGGTTAGAGTTCTTTACAGATTTCAAATTCCTAGAGGACAGGAAATATGGTTGTTTTTCTTGCATTGTACTATAACTACCCCCATATTGCAAATGAATACATAAATTCCTGCCAGGAAATGCTTTTTCTTTTTTTAAAAAAGCCTCATTTCCTTTACAGTGTCCAGTATTGTAAGAATTTTGGGAAGATTGATGATTACATCTTTATAACTGAGGTAACTGTGATTCATTCATTCATTCAACAGATTTACTGACCACCTCTTATGTGCCAGGCTGGAGATTGAGCAGTGAAACCGCCAGAGCCTAAGTCCTCATAGGATACTGCTTTAGAGAGAAGACAGTTCACAAACAAACACAACATGAACAAACACATCATGAACAAACAGGTAACATGTGAAGGGTGAGAAGTATTTAAAAAGTTAGAATGAAAGAACAGGAAGCGAGAAGAATGTGTGATTTTACTCCAGGGGTGGGAGGTGTCAGGGAAAGACTTTTTAGTGGCAACTGTGCAGAGACCAGGCAAAGGGCCTTTTGGGGCAGGGAACGCCAAGTCAAAGCGAGACAGGAATAATACAGGTGATTCAGGAGAATAGAAAATTCCAGCAGTTTTCCAGGCAGCAGTTTCACATGACTAGCAAAACAAACGGTTGAAATTACCTGCAGAAGCTAAGGACTGATAAGACCCTGAAATATCGGGTCATGGACCCTGCTGGCTGAGACCAACTGGACCCAAAATGACACTGGATCTGACCTAGGTTCCTCTTAGAACCTCATTATGCACTCATTCGCGTACTCAATCAACCCCCACCAGTGCCATGAGAGTTTCAGGAACACGCATATTTGGTATAAAAGCGGTGACACTACAGTTCCAAGAAATCTCCACCACCTTCCAGGAATTTTAATGAATATTCCCCACCTTGGTGAATGAAGCCCACAAAGGTAGCAGCCCCAAACCCCCTCACACGCGTGACTCTCTTGAGTAATGGCCGCACTCCCCTTGCCCCTTGAGGGTGTACTTTTCCCTTTGCAATAAATCTCCGTACTTCTACCAGTTTCTGACTCATGAATCCCTTCTTGGGATGGTGTCAAGCACCTGGACACCAGGTGAGGTTGAGATCCCACCAGCATTTGGACCTCCTGTAGCCCACCAGTATCGAAAGGCCCTGAAGCTGAGGTGGGCAGGTAGACAGAGGAACTGCAAGTGAGGTTCCCTTCCCCTGTCCACCCTTTCTTTGATGGCTAGAGTCATTGATCCTTCCAGCACAGCTGTTTTCAAGTTTGGGCTACTGCAATTCTAATCTTCATAGAATCAGCAAACCAACAAGTTCCTGATCAGAGAGGCGGACAGAAACAGTAAATAAAAAACAGAATCCTGGGGCTAAAACTTTTTGACAATGCAACGAGGGTATTGGGAAACAGTATGTTTCATGTTAAACATTCCTGCTGATATTTTATTCCATAGAACGGGGTTAGTTGTTATTACATGCCATTGGATTTTAACGCTGAAGAGTTCTTGCTTCCTTTCCTGTCCAATAACTGCACTTAGGTTTCTTATTTATGTTGACAAATGATCACGATCATATGACACTGACTCCGGCAAGGAGTGAAACGACTCAGCAGAAATCAAATAGAAAATCAATCTGGCTTCTCTGCTGGAATGCTCACTAGAAGGGCACATATACTTAGTTTTGCTTCCCTCCGTGTCCCCGTCCCAGATAACCCAATGCCACCTTCATGTGGTTTCTTCTCTAAAAATTTGAAGTTATTTTGCACTTGCATCTGTGTTTAATTTGCCTTTCAAAGGCTATTCTGAGAACAATGAGTTGAGGAACAGAAACCATCAAACAGAAGTCTAAAATGACATTAATGAACAGAAAAAAATTAGAAATACGATAATAGAGCTTTTATAAGTGGACACTTAGAAAGGTATGTGAAGAACGTAAACTCATTCTTCATGTAGAACAGTAGAACTATACCTATTACTCAAAAGAAAATAAATTCAAAGGCCAGGAGAGGTGGCTCACACCTGAAATCCCAGCACTTTGGGAGGCCGAGGTGGGTGGATCATGAGGTCAGGAGTTTGAGACCAGCCTGGCCAATATGGTGAAACCCTGTCTCTACTAAAAATACAAAATGAGCCGGGTGTGGTGACATATGCCTGTAATCCCAGCTACTCAGAGGCTGAGGCAGGAGAATTGCTTGAAACCGGGAGGTGGAGGTTGCGATGAGCCAAGATTGTACCACTGCACTCCAGCCTGGGTGACAGAGTGAGACTCTGTCTCAAAAAAAAAAAAAAGAAAAAGAAATTCAAATACAGCAATAAAGACCAGGATAGTAGGACTGTCTCAGGAAATTACACCCATAGAAGATGAAGCCATCTAAGAATTTCCCATTAAAGAGCTCCTCAGCCGAGTATGGTGGCTCATGCCTGTAATCCCAATACTTTGGGAGTCAAAGGAAGGAAGGTCAATTGAGACCAAGAGTTCAAGACCAGCCTGAGTAACACAGTGAGACACTATCTTTATAAAACAATGTTTAAAATTTTTTTAAAAAAAGAAACAGATCCTCACTGAGGGATAAGGGTCTTCCTTTTTAAGTTTTGGGTTTGTTTTTTTTGTTTTTTTTGTAATAACTCCAGTATTAGAAAGTACTGTTGAGTCCAGAAGTTCAAGACCAGCTACTCAGGACGCTGAAGTAGGAGGATCGCTTCAGCCCACAAAATGACCTCAATCTCATCTCTCTTGAAATTCTGCCTATCTTGTGAGATCCTCCCTTTAGTGAGTCTCTCCTTCCCCTCCATAATCCCTCTCTTGGATGCGACAACTGTCTTCTTTGAACCTCTCCACCACTGTCTGTTCTCCAATTCCACTCCATGTAATCCTTGGCCTCATCCTTACCCACCATCCTCACCAGCCCTACATCATAAGTTCTCAGAAGACAGGGACTGAATGAGGGTTGAAAAGTTACCTATTGGGTACAATGTTGGGTACCAGTGGCACTTAGATTCTATCCTAAATATTATCTTCCACAGGTAAATGTTTTGCGCCCCACCCCTGCCATAAAAACTGTTTGTTTTCAGAAGGCAAGGACACTGTCTCTCATTTTATGTATGCTCTGGAACCCTGCATCTAGTAGGTACTAAATATGTATTCTTACATCTTTACATAATTTTTCCTAACGCTGCCTTTCTCCAAGGTTGCTCTATTCTTCAAGACACACATTTTTTTTTATATTAAAAAATATTACCACATGGCATATCCCCTCCCCCAACAACCTTCCTTTTTCTTTGATACTCACAATGTACATTAATACGTTAAAGGCACTGAGAAGTCCTGTAATAAACAGACCAGTTTATTTTGCTGAACATGACATTTCCCAAACTCGTTTGTCACAAACTTTTCTTGCTTATGACACCTGTTAATATCTAGCAGTTGTCACTTGGAAAAACTGTCATAATATATCTGAAACAACATCCTATATATAACTCAGTGCTCAGTAAATAACATACATAAGGCATTTTATCATTTAGGAAGCACTTTCAACACATCATTACAACTGGACTCCCTCAATAAACAGACTTGAAAAGTAGGAAAGTATAACGAAAAGCAAGCACTCTCTTGCTTTCCTCTAGTCCTATGCTACTTCTCACCCAGCATTCCTTCCTTCCTTCACGCACGTATCAACTGAAAGCTCCCTTTCATTGTCACCGTGAGACACTAAGGGTGCAATGTGACTTGATCTGCTCCTCCCATTGAGACTTGTTCCAATCATCTTGGAACTCAGAGAGTTCTTAAATATAAACTCCAAATTGTTCCTTTTCCTCTTAAGGAAAGAAAGGTAAGTTTTAGGCTCAGGAAATGTACCTTGAAGACAGAATTTAGGTGATTTGATTAGTTATGTTTACAGCTTAAAGGAAACTCATGAAGTTCCAAATTTGGGGATATAGCAATAAAGATTGAGTTCTACTGTATATAAAAGGAAACCCCAAATAAAGTGGTTTTAACTAGAGAGAAGCCTATACATATAAAGAGAGGCTTAGAGGAGTCAGCCCAGAGCTGGCATGATAGCCCTAAGGAAATCTGAAATTTGGGCTCCCTCAATCTTTAGGTCCCATTGACTTAACAAGATCACCCCAAGGTTCAAGATGGCAGCAAGTATGCTAACCATAGTTCCTCATCTCAGACAGAATAAAAGGAAAGAAAACAGAATAAGGGAAAAAGGCAGTATACCTTTCAGCAGCATAAGAGGATCCTTTGACAAGGCATTCTGCCTGTTTTACCTCAGTTCAGGCTGCTGTAACAGAATACTGCAGACTGGGTGGCTTAAACAACAGACATTTATTTCTCACACTTCTGGAGGCTGGGAAGTCCAAGATCACATCAGAGTTGCTGTCTGGTAACAGTCTGATTCCTGGTTCATAGACAGCTGTCTTCTTGCTGTGTCCTCACATGGCAGAAGGGATGAAGTAGCTCTCTGGGGCCTTTTTAAATAAGGGCAATAATCTCATTCATGAGGGTTCCATCCCTATGACCTAATCACTTCCCAAAGGCCTCATCTCTAAATACCAATCACCTGGGGTGTTAGGAGTTCAATAGAGTAATTTTGGGGGGACACAAACATTCAGTCCATAGCAACCCCCATCACTTCTCTTTGACCAGGTCAAACCTGGTCAGTAAAAAGTAGTTCAAAGAAGGCTAGGAAACTCCTTTAACTGAGTTCACTGCATCCCAAATAAAAGATAAGGTTCTTTTACTAAGAAAGGATAGGAGAGATATTAAATAGTCTACTAGAAATCTCTTCTGTTGGAAGAACACATGTCAGAATTTCACAATCTTGGTATGCTAAGCAGAAGTCATTTAGTCCAATGTTTCTGAAGCTCGCTTATTGATAAGAATCACTTGCATGAGTTGGGTGGTGGAGGGATGGTGCAGGGAGACCCTCACTGAAATGTAGCTCCCTAGGTTCCACCCAGACCTACTGAACCAGAATCTTCAGGGAGAGGACCTGGGAATCCCTGTTCTTAACAAGCACTTTATGTGATTCTCATCATCGATAAAGTTTGGAAACACTAAAATCTAATCTTCCACCCACTTAGTGGCCCCTCAGTAAATGCCTGAGGCTAAGGGCCCTGGAGTCAGTCCAATCCATCCTTAAGAAGTAAGAGGCATGCAAGTTCTTTCACATACTGAGGTAATATCTGACAGAGCCTATGCCATGGGAAGGGAACAAGCCAGTCTCGCTACAAGAAATTACTGTCCTTATAAAGGGGAACATTTAGACACCAAGACAGATACATATAGAGGGAGAAGATGACCGTACGAAGACAGAGGGCTAGAATAATGCACCTGCAAGCCAAGGAATTCCAACAACTGCTGCAAAACCAGAAGCTAGGAATAAGCAAGGGAGGACTCTTCCTTACAGAGGCTTCAGAGGGAGGATGGCCCTGCTACACAGACTTCTCACCTCCAGACCCAAGAAGGTGTACTTCAGTTGTTCTAAGCCACCATCTGTGGCACTTTATTACAGCAGCCCTAACAAATGAATACAATTGTTAGTGAGGAAAGCGGAGGATGTATTTCCTTACCAAGGTCAAATTCCGTGTTCATGGACTAAGACCAAAGCTATTTCCATGCACAACTCAGTCTGAATGCAGAACAAAGGAACTGCAAAAGGCCACTTGGAAACAATTAGGCCTTAAATCACATTTGCTTTTCTTCGGGATGGTTTGAAAACAAGGTTTTTCCTGGGGGAAAAATTATCTCTGGGGGAATGAGGAGTGGTTAATTCATTCTTATGCCTCTGAGATCAAAACAAAATACCTACACAGCTTCCCTCCTAGATGACTGCTTATTATCCTAGAGCAGTGCTTCTAAACATTTTCTGCTCAGGAAAATCTCCCAAGGAGCCTAAGTAATACCCAGCCCAGCTCCTCTCCAGAAAATCGTATTCAGTTGCATGGGAGTCGGGTAAAGAACAGGAATAACTTTTGTTTATAAACTCCCCAGGTAATGTTAATGTGCAGTGGGGTAAGAACTGTCTGAGATTATATGAATGAAGATTTGTTTTTGTCCAAATGTCAATAGAGAGGGGGAAATCCTCCAAAATTCCAATACTAGGAAAACCATCTTGTGCAGAATTGACACAAAGTAGCTATAGACTTTTGAAAGTTTACTTTAGAAACTGATTTTTTTTTTTTTTTAATTGGAGGCAAGAGTCTTGCTCTGTGGCCCAGGCTGGAGTACAGTGGCATGATCTCAGCTCAGTGCAACCTCCATCACGCAGGTTCAAGCAATTCTCCTGCCTCTGCCTCCCAAGTAGCTGGGACTACAGGCACATGCCACCAAGCCTGGCTAATTTTTATATTTTTAGTAGAGATGGGGTTTCGCCATGTTGGCCAGGCTGTTCTCAAACTCCTGACCTCAGGTGATCTGCCCACCTCGACCTCCCAAAGTGCTGGGATTACAGGCATAATAAGCCTGGCATTAGAAACTGAATTCCTGAATGAATTTTTTTTTTTTTTTTTTTTTTTGAGATAGGGTCTCACTTTATTGCCCAGGCTGGAGAGCAGAAGCATGATCATAGCTTACTGTAACCTCAAATTCCTGGGCTCAAGCATTCCTCCCACCTAACTAGCACTATAGGCATGTACCACCACGCCCAGTTATCTTCTAAAGTTTTTATAGAGATAGGGTCTTGCTATGTTGCCCAGACTGGTTTCAAACTCCTGGCCTCAAGCAATCCTCCCACTTTAGCCTCCCAAAGATATGGGATTACAGGCATCAGCCACCATGCCTGACCAGTTCTGTAATTATTAGATTGGCAATGTTTTAACTAATGGCTCCAGGCAGGTTCTCAGGCAACTTATTTTATCTGTGGCATAATGATCTTTTATAATCAATTACCCCAATGGTTTTAAATTTTGTCATGGTTTTTTAACTACTGACATTTTATTTTCACTGTTGTAACTTGGCAAAATATCCAAATATATAAATGCAAAGATACCCACAACCTACGGAATATGTTTTAAATACATTTAAGCTAAAAAAGTTTTTTTGTTGTTTTCACGAAAGATGCAGGCTAATTAGTCGACAATTACTTAATTGTTGACATGATTATACTGTCAGAACTCTGCAGACTTCTTAAAAATATGTTCCTTTGGCCAGGCGCGGTGGCTCTCGCCTGTAATCCCAGCACTTTCAGAGGCCAGGGTGGGCGGATCACCTGAGGTCGGGAGTTTGAGACCAGTCTGACCAATGTGGAGAAGCCCCAACTCTACTAAAAATACAAAATTAGCCAGGCGTGGTGGCGCATGCCTGTAGTTCCAGCTACTTGGGAGGCTGAGGCAGAAGAATCGCTTGAACCCAGGAGGCAGAGGTTGCAGTGAGCCGAGATCGCACCATTGCACTCCAGCCTGGGTGACAAGAGCGAAACTCGGTCTCAGAAAACAACACAAAGTTCCCTTATACTTCGGTTTTATTATTTCAAATGTGGTTCTAAAGAGTATATTAAATTATATCTTTATATTTAGATAACACTCAGGAGTAGCTTGGCTTTTATACTATCTAGTTTCTTGACATAATAACCTTTCCTGACTCCACTTTAGAAACAAAGCAAACTCATAAATACAATAGACATATAAAGACATAGTCTTTCACTTCCTTCCTTTCTTTCTCTTTTCCCACCCCTGTATCAATGTCCCTCTCTTTCTTCTTCTGCCATTTTTGCAAAGCTTTGATTTTCCCCTTGGAGAGACGGTCAGAGGCTTGAGGATTTCCTGTCTACAGCTCTGCCATGTGCTTAAGGAAATGTGAAAAAATAACTGCCTATTTCAAGGGAAGGTTATTACAATCATAACTTACAGTAGGACCAGATTCTTTCCCCCTTGTTTGTTCTCAATTAGTAGAGATTACAAGAAATGTCATAGACAAGTAGAAGATGATAAATTTTGACGAGGTACTGGGGGAGACTGGAACACACTTCAATTAAGATGTGTAGTTTTTTTCCCCTAGATGCCTGTGGGATTTGCACAACTCCAGTAAAAATAAATGAATCGCTTTTGTACTCTCTTACAGAAGCAATTATCAGTGGACACAAAGACGGATGAGGAGCAGAGGGAGTTGGAAAGAGACCTGAACAGGAAATACAGAATTTTAAAGCTTAATGAGACTTTTGAGAGCCTTTTTTTTTTTTTTTTTTTGAGACAGAGTCTCGCTCTGTTGCCAGGCTGGAGTACAATGGCATGATCTCGGCTCACTGCAACCTCGCACCTCCCGGGTTCAAGCGATTCTCCTGCCTCTGCCTCCTGAATAGCTGGGACTACAGGCACCTGCCACTGTGTTGGGCTAATTTTTGTATTTTTAGTAGTGACAGAGTTTTACCATGTTGGCCAAGTTGGTCTCGAACTCCTGACCTCAGGTGGTCCACCTGCCTTGGCCTCCCAAAGTGCTGGGATGACAGGCGTGAGCCACCGTGTCCGGCCGTGAGCATCTTATTTTACCCATGTGGAAACCCAGGGAGGCCAACTGACTTGCAGGAGTCACACACAAGTCATTGGCAGAATCAAGATGAGTAAATATAGCCTGCAGTTCTGTCCACAACATCATGTGCCAAGTTTTGATGCTATCTGAAAGTAACAGTAAAATGTTGGGCTGACCTCTTTGCCTCTCTGGCTTCACGTTTTACATATTTATCATCTCTCAATATGCTACAGTTGATGCGGGGTAGAGCAAGAGCTGCAAGTTTTGATGGTCCTGACTCAGTTACTCCTCTTGTTAAGGAAGATGAAAAACTTTTCTGGAGTAGAAAAGGGCTATTTTTCATTAAATGTCATCCATCAGACAAAGCTCAAGGTCAAGGAATCCCATGAGGCACATACAAAAAGGGCACAAGTATTATTTCTCTGCCCTTAAGATGGCCCAGATAACTTGGTGTTTCAAGCAGAGAAAACCCCTCCTGCAATAATAAGAGGCAGCAACAAAGAATAAACTATACAGATCAGGAATAAAAAGCCTGCAGTCTCCCGTGATATAGTATAATCACACAATAGGCCCAACATCAGTATAATAAAGTTCCGAAATAAAACATTTCTTCCATCAAGTCCAGAACTCCAGGGTTCGAGTATCATTTTCAAATGTCAACATGAGTGTCATAAACAGCAACCTAAAATCCATTAGTCAGTCTGAGATATTTTGAGCAAGAACCCTCAACATATGGGAAAAACCATACAAAAGCAGAAAATAATCCTTAAGTGACATTCTATTTATATTTACCTTTTAAGAAATCTTCATGGTGCTCAGTTTAATGACTGACTTTAAAAAATAAAATGATACACATATTCCATGAGTCATACAAAGCCAAGGCTGCTAAAGTGGGTGATTAAACATTTTAAGGAAAACTGAATTATATGAAGGTTAAGTCCCTTTTAAAAAGTATATTAGGAAGCATTACAAAAATAAGGAAGTGGTTATAAATCTGAGTTCCAAGAATGGTAACTCCCTTCTATGGACAGAGAAAAACACTAGGGCAGAACAATTACATTCCTATGCCAGGAAAACCTTCACAGAAAAAAAACACAGAAAGGCCAAAATCACAGCTTTTAAAAATGCATTTCATTGAGATGCTACATATAGAAAATTAGTGACGTTAAATCAGCAGCTTCAGAGGACAGAGAGCACATACAGGGGATGTTTGCATAAATCTAAAGAAAAACGGAAAGTGGGCTGGGCGTGATGGCTCATGCCTGTAATCCCAGCACTTTGGGAGGCCGAGGTGAGCAGATCACCTGAGGTCAGGAGTTCGAGACCAGCCTGACCAACATGGAGAAATCCCGTCTCTACTAAAAATACAAAATTAGCCAGAAGCGGTGGTGCATGCCTATAATCCCAGCTACTCAGGAGGCTGAGGCAGGAGAATCATTTGAACCCAGGAGGCGGAGGTTGCAGTGAGCTGAGATCGCACCATTGCATTCCAGCCTGGGCAACAAGAGCAAAACTCTGTCTCAAAAAAAGAAAAAGAAAAAAGGCAAGTAGTTACACATCTGTCCACAAAGGTAAATGCAGGCGGGCTGGTGGCTCCCAGGTATAAGGGCTCACACCTGTTCGTGTTCATTAAGCGAGCAGTATGTGACTAGTATCATTCCACTTCAGTTTTCTTTTAGGATCTAACATAGTGCTAGCCAAGAGATATATAATATAATGCCACATGTTATATTTCCTGATAGCCTCATTTTATAAAGTACAAATAAACTGGTGAAGTTAATTTTAATAACATATTTTTTAAATAACAAGATAGGCAAAATATGATCATTTCAGCATGAGATCAACATGAAAACTGTTAGTGGGATATTTTACCTTTTTTTCATACTAGGTTTTAAAAATTCTGTAAACTTACTGTACATCTCAATTCCTATGCTACATTTTTATTGGAAATACTTGACATCTATTTAGATTTCAGGAGACTTAGAGTTGAAAAAACACATTCACATACCCAAGTTGTTCCAAACTTAAGCATTTTCCAATATTTGCATTGAGTATCTGTTTTTAAATTTAAATTTATGGAAATAAATAAAATTAGCCAGGCATGGTGGCATGTGTCTATAGTCCAAAGCTACTCAGGAGGTGAGGTGGGAGCACTGCTTGGGCCCAGGAGGTCGAGTCCAGCCAGCCTGGACAATGTAGGGAGACCCTGTTTCTAAAAGAAAGAAACAAGTAAAAATTCAGTTCCTTACCAGCTCTGCCCACGTTTCACATGCTAGACAGATACGTAGCTAGTGACTACAAGAGTAGATAGCACAAAGCTAACACCTTTGTCCCATCCTCACAGGAAGACTATTTCCTTTTCCAACTTCCCATGGAATGTAAGTGTGGCAAGAAAACTGAAGTCATCCTATAAGGAGATAAAGATAACAATTTCTTCATCATCCAAACTTTCATGAGATTCTGCTTATCGAATGCAGAAACGGAAGAAATAATGAGTTTTTAAAAAGATTTGATAGATAGGAGTATATAACTGGGAATAGAACTAGAGAGTATCTGGAAAAGGGGAAGTGAATAATATCTTTTGCATTTCTATCTTATTTAATCCTCAGAATATCCCTAAGAGGGATGTACTCTTCTAAAATTTCTATTTTGCTCATAAGGAAACAGAACGTCAGCGGGTTTAGAGATGGTCAAGTGGGGTATACAGAATTTGAGGTTAACTAATCAACCAAACTAACTCTTAGTGATAGTAGTTGTGGACCTGTGCAGACAACATTGTCCAGTGATTCAGTCAAATAATTATGGATACTCACTATCTGGAGGAGTTTAGTCAAGACAAATAGGACAAAGTACTAGCATGGAAGTGTTCATCTCTACAGTCACCCATTTAAACCTCTTTGTATTCAAAGTGCCATAATCTGTAAATTATTTGCTTGCCATGGTGAGTTACCATTCCCTCTCATTGGACACAGAGCCTCTGGATGCAGAAGCTAGTAACCAGTAGTTTAAGAAGCTTTCCTGGTGTCGTGATGGGGGCTGGCAACGACTGAGCTGGATTAGACCTCAAACTTCAATTTGCATCAGAATCACCTAAGGTGGGAAGGTGCTTTTGAAACACAGATCACTGGGCCCCACTTTCAGAATTTCCAATTAGGTAGCTCTGGAGTGGAGCCCCAAAATGTTCATTTTTAACAATTCCTCATATATGCTGATACTGATGATCCAGGCATCACACTTGAGAAGACTGAACTATAACAAAGATGGATGTACTCAATTGAGGTAAATAAAAGAACCACTCCATTAAAGGAGCTTGTTTACGAGGCTTGTATCTTTATCAGCTGAGTGCCTAGAAGGTAACTGCTAGAATCTGAAGCAGTGTGCTGGGTACCCCCAAAATGCAGACCTAAGCCCCAGGAGAAAATTTCCCATAAAGCAACTAAAGCTTAAACCTCAGGGCCCCTTGCAAGGTCTACTAATATGCTCACATAGTATATACTTTCTGTTGTTGTAAAATTTGCAAAAGTAAGATGTTTTTAAAGAATGACTCCCATAGATTTTTATATAAACCTCAAGCTCCACAAAACTTGGATCTGTCTTTGGAGACTTCTCACCCTTGTTGATATCTTCCATGATGTTTTTTAAGAAATAGAAACACATTTAAAGCATTTTAAGCATCACAAGCATGTTTAGAACTTGCTTTTGTCTCTTAGTAATAATACATAAAATAGCTTTCTTTAGTGAATTTCTGCAACATTTTAAATGGTTGTGGAATATATGCCCAAAATATACTGAACAAATTTTTTACTTAAGTGGTTTCTAATTTTTATGTCTTTATCACCATGCTGAATATCCTTAAAGCTAAATATTTATGTCCATCCTTGTTTCCCTAGTATTTCTAAGAAGAGGTGTTGATGTATACCATATGCTTTTTTTATGTGTTGTAATTATAATGTAATGTACAATTTTGTAACTTGAATTTCTCTCCACTTATTTTATCATATGCATTTTCCCAGTTGCTGCATAGTTTTAAGCTTAACATTTTTAATGACTCTAAAACTTTCCTCTCTGTGGATATAACAATTTATCTACTCCCAACATCTGGGTTATTCTTCGTTTTTCATTAATATAAATAATACTACAATAAATTCCTTTTTAAAGATTATTTATGGCCGGGCATGGTGGCTCACGCCTGTAATCCTAGCACTTTGGGAGGCCGAGACAGGAGGATCATCTGAGGTCAGGAGTTCGAGGCCAGCCTGACCAACACGGAGAAACTCCGTTTCTACTAAAAATACAAAATTAGCCAGGCATGGTGGCACATGCCTGTAATCCCAGCTACTTGGGAGGCTAAGGCAGGAGAATCGCTTGAACCTGGGAGGTAGAGGCTGTGGTGAGCCGAGATCACGCTATTGTACTCCAGCCTGGCAACAAAAGCAAAGCTCTGTCTTAAAAAAAAAAAAAAAAAAAACACTATTTACTTGCCATAGCATTCCTTAAGTGGGTCCAAAATTATAACAGTGGCCAACCCGAGCATTGTTTATAAAGCACAGGTTTGTAGTAGTGAAGTGAGATGTTAATGTGAACGGGGCCCATAACGGGCTTGATTGAGGTAACAGAGCCTGGGATACCGAACATTCACTGCTTTTAACCTGATTAAATGAGACCTGTTTCTTCCCCCGCTTACTTGTCCCCCGCCCGAGACAGGGTCTTGCTTGATCACCCAGGCTGGAGTGAGGGGCGTGATCTCAGCTCACTGCAACCTCCGCCTCCCAGGTTCATCCGATTCTCTTGCTTCAACCTCCTGAATAGATGGGAATACAAGTGCATACCACACCAGCCTAATTTTTCATATTTTTAATAGAGACGGGGTTTCACTGTGTTGACCAAGTCGGAATTGAGACTTGTTTCTGTCTTGAGAGTTGGTTGACCATTCTGGAGAATTTCTTCCCTAGCTAGGAGGAAGTTGTCCAGAATCTTTCTGACAAACTATGGCTAAATGACTCACAAATGTGTAAGAACGGAATAATGATATCATAGTGTTGATGAAAAGAGTTGAACTCTTGGCCGGGTGCGGTGGCTCAGGCTGCAATCCCAGCAGTTTGGGAGGCCAAGGCAGGTGAATCACTTGAGGCCAGGAGTTTGAGACTAGCCTGGGCAACATGGTGAAACCCTGTCTCTACTAAAAATACAAAAAATTAGTCGGGTGTCATGGTGGGCACCTGTAATCCCAGCTACTCATGAGGCTGAGGCAGGAGAATCAGTTGAACCCAGGAGGCAGAGATTGCAGTGATCCGAGATCACGCCATTGCACTCCAGCCTGGGCAACAAGAGCAAAAAAACTCCATCTCAAAAAAAAAAAAAAAAGAGAGTCGAATTCTGTAAAATATTTGAAGAGATTTATTCTGAGCCAAATATGCGTAGCCATGGCCCGTGCACAGCCCTCAGGAAGTCATGAGAACATGTGCCCAAGGTGGTCGGGGCACAGCTTGGTTTTATACATTTTAGAGAGTCATGAGACATCAATCAGTACATTTAAGAAATACATCAGTTTGACAACTGTAAGAGGGGGTTGGGGGGGACAGCCTTCCAGGCTACAGGTGAATTTAAACATCTTCTGGTTGACAGTTGGTTGAGTTTATCTAAAGACTTGGGATAGGTAGAAAGGGAATATTCAGGTTAAGATAAAGATTATGGAGACCAAAGTTCTTGTGGAGTCTTACAGTGGCTGTCCTTAGAGGCAATAGATGATAAATGTTTCCTATTCAGATCTTAATCTCTTTAGAATTTGGGAGGGTCTGGAAGAAAAAGATCTAGCTACGTTAATAGAGATTCTTTACAGATGCAAATTTCCCCCCTACAAAGAAGGAGCTTTGCAGGGCCATTTCAAAATATGACAAATAAACATATTTTCGGGTAAAATATTTTAATTTTCTTCCTTGTCTCATAATGTTATGCCAGAGTCAGGTTGGAAAATAAGTCTTGATATATAGGGTCAAATAAAACCCATCTGATGGGAATTTGTGGCTTGTAGGGCATGACTCCCGAGATCCCTTAGATAGAAATTTGGGCAAGATCAAAAAATCGGAGTTTAGTCCTCAATAGTATCTTTTACATGAGGTTGACAGAGCTGCCCCATCAAAACCAGGACTGTCTTACCATTTCTGGTAAGGAATGGTAGTGTTCTTAATGAGTCAGGCTCTCTTTTGACCACAGACACAGATGTCAGTCAGTTAAACTGGGTCTCAATTTAGCTAATTTTCTGCCCAGGGAACACAGGCTAGTTAATTAGCCTACATAAGGTCTAAATTCATAACTGTGGTTCCTCAGTGTGGTTCTTCAACCACTTGAGCTAATGAGCTATAGATACAAAATAATTTCACAGTCTGGTACAAAATAAGCACACAGGTAGATTGTAGGTAACAAGCCAAGGTCTCCAATGATGCTTGTTAATTTCACACAGCACAGACATGGCCAAGAGGACATGCAGAGCATCCTAACGGAAACACATCCCGAAAACTCTACTGACCTTTTGTTTCTGTCCATGATATGGATGAAGTGGTAAATACTAAACAGAGAGGGACCACAGGGTGGTGACGATAAACTGTCAGTATTTCCATTTTACATTTAGTCGCTCATTCATTCAACACAATGACTAGTGTAGGAACTGGGCTGGAACTGCAGGGAGAGCAAGGACAATTATCCCACACGTCCTACTGTGCCCAAGACTGCCACTTGCCACCTAAAGCCACTTGTTCACCACGGGGAAAGGGCTTAGATGGCTTTTCCAAATGCATCTAAAAAGTCTACAGCAATAGACTCCGATGACTGTTGGACTTAACTCACTGAACACTGACCACAGCTTACAAAACAGTCCACCTTCCAGCTATTCACCAGGCACCTACAACTCCCAAAGACGTGAACCCAGCACCAGAAACCACCACCCAGGGGAAAACTGTGCAGCAAACCTTCACAAGCACAGTCAACCTAGGCTAAATCATACCCTTTGTTATTTTAAAACAAAAAACAGGCCGGGCGCGGTGGCTCAAGCCTGTAATCCCAGCACTTTGGGAGGCCGAGACGGGCGGATCACGAGGTCAGGAGATCAAGACCATCCTGGCGAACACCGTGAAACCCCGTCTCTACTAAAAAAATACAAAAAACTAGCCGGGCGAGGTGGCGGGTGCCTGTAGTCCCAGCTACTCGGGAGGCTGAGGCAGGAGAATGGCGTAAACCTGGGAGGCGGAGCTTGCAGTGAGCTGAGATCCGGCCACTGCACTCCAGCCCGGGCTACAGAGCGAGACTCCGTCTCAAAAAAAAAAAAATAAATAAAAATAAAAATAAAAATAAAACAAAAAACATACTTGTTATTTTAAAACATACCTATCTTAAGTCTCAGGTCCCAATTTGCGTTTCGGGCCTCTTCTCCAGGCCCCACCCCTGCTCAAAACTAGTCTGACCGCTTTGATTTCCATATTCTCCACCCTTCTCCCCACCCCCCTTATCTCTAGCCCCAGAAGCCTTCTGAAAGCTAATCCTGTACCTGGCTCCTAGGCGTCCCTGTCACTGAAGCATGTTTTCGTCAAAGTTTACCCATGATTACTATCTGTCAGCTGCCAGTGGAAATTGGAATGAGGAATTTGAAATTCAAGTCCAGGCCTTTACTTGGTCAGCTGGAATCATCATATTTTGTTCTCCTGACAGCAAACACCCATGTGCACCGGCAGTGGCAGGACACTAGCTCTGCACCCGGAGTTCCCAGGTGCAAGTTCTGCACCCTACTTTACCTTTGTGATTTGGACAAGAATTATGGCTGAATTGTGTTTACCCCAAAATCCATATGTTGAAGTCCTAACCCCCAGTGTCTCAGCATGTAACCTTGTTTAGAAATAGGGGGACTGCAGCTGCAATTAGTTAAGAATAAGGTGGGCCCCTACTCCCATACAACCGAGGTCCTTATTAAAGGGGAAATTTGGAAACAAAACATGCACACAGAGAAAACGCTATACGAAGATGAGGCAGAGATCAGGATGATGCTCCTATAAGTCAAGGAACACCAGACTGCCAGCAAACCACCAGAAGCTGGGGAGAGGCACAGCTGATTCTTTCTCACAGCCCCAGAAGGAGCTGAGGTTGCTCCTTCGGTTTAAGCCACTCCCTTTAGGGTACTTTGTTACAGCCACTTTTGGAAACCAATGTAGCAAGATACCATGTTGCAGTTTTCTCGTCTGTAAACTGGGAATACATACGGCACTTCTCTAATGAGAGGCATAAATAAATCACAGTTTAAGTTGCTTAGAATGATGCCTAGCAGCTAAGTGTATTTTAGTGGCAAATAGTTGTCCCCAAACATTCTTGTTTAATCAAAGAGCTCTCACCTTTTATGTTTTCTAGTGTGTCTTCCCACCATGTTGCCTAATGAAATGCAAGTGCACAAATAAGCCTACACCAGATTTCTCAGGAGATGAGGGGCACTCACACTTGGCTGGCGTGGCCAGAACAGGGTGTGGCGGCAAGAGAGAGACTTTCCTTTGTGTATCAGCAGGGAATCTAGGCTCCCTCCCTGCTTGCTCTTTGTCCCCACACCCACTCAAATCCCATCCTTCTTGCCCCGAAGCAGCCGCCAGCCTCGCCCTGGCCCTAGTCCTGGCCCCCTTTTCTAGTTACAGTCTCTCAAAACCCCAAATCATCCTACAGTGAAAATATAATCAACTTGAAACCTCATTCTTCTATTTCACCCACCCCACCCGTTCCAGGCTTTCAGTGAGGTATAGAGAGGCCCATACCTCCCATCAAACTTGATTTTCTGTTACTTGTCCATGTATATATCCTTCTCCATTAGAGTCTCTTCACCCCACCTCTACTCATTAGTACTGGTTTCCTCTGTCAATTCCAACCTACCCAATCACGATAGCTCAGCCCCTAACTCACCCCTTCTACGAAGCCTTCTCTAAACTCCTGTGATGGTGAATAGCCACACACCAGAGTTCACTGTGAATGGCACAAACCTGGCACTGCCCTAATTGTTTCATGTGTGTCAGTCATAAGACCTTAACTAGATGGGACGTTTTGAGACCATTCATTCATCACACACACTCTTATAGGAACTACAGATGCAGGCACTATGCTAGGCACTGGGGTGACCAGCATCAGCAGCTGTCATTTATTGAGAAGTTTCTTTGTGTCAGATTTTATCCTAATCCTCATGATGATGCTTTAAGGGAAGTGCTGGCCTCAGCCTCAATTTACAGGTGAGAAAACTAAAGGGAAGGGAGGGGGAGGGGGACAGGGGAGGGGGAGAAGGGAGGGGGAGAGGGGAGGGGGAGAGGGGAGGGAGGGGGGGGGGGGGGGGGGGGGGGGGGGGGGAGAGGGGGGGGGGCG